>NW_028259155.1:3619375-4222187 GCF_977971745.1 Zootermopsis nevadensis
TGCCTACTTGGATGATGCATATGATTAGGCATAGAATTTTACAAATAAACAATTTCATTCTGAATTAACAATATTTCAGGCCCTCTGCATCGACATCTCCAACATCATGGAGTTGATTACCTCCAGTTTTCATTTCGATGGATGAACAATTTGTTAACTCGTGAACTGCCTCTACATTGCACCATCCGTCTGTGGGATACTTACCTGGCAGAATCAGATGGGTTTGCTTCATTTCAGCTCTATGTATGTGCGGCCTTTCTTCTGCACTGGCGAAGGGAACTGCTAATGGAAAAAGACTTTCAGGTAATTATCCCTGTAAGGAAAAAATGTTTTTTGATTTACATGTTTTCACAATTACTGCATAAATCAGAATAAACTGTACTACAAAAATCCCAGTTTTATTTTAAGATTGCTTCATGTGAGAAGTATGTTGCTTTATACTTAGAATTCATATTAAACACTGTATTTAGTATCATCATATGTTTTTATAACTGTCTTCTTAGGGTCTCATGTTGATGCTACAGAATCTGCCAACTCAAAATTGGAGCGACTCTGAAATTGGTATGCTGGTCGCCGAAGCATATCGTTTGAAATTCACATTTGCCGACGCTCCAAATCACTTACAGAGTGGAGAGAGATGACCGGGTCTACCTTTTGAAGAATGATCAAAGACTTCTCTCTTAATTGCATGAACAGAAAAGTTGTGTTCCATGAGAACGTGTGAAGATATTACTGGATTTCACATGACACAACTTTTGCATATGTATTGTAGATTGTTCTAGCCACAAACTGTGTGCTGAGTAGAATGTGCATAACATTATAATACAGTACAGATAAATTGTTAACCTTCTAAAGGTGCTGCATTATGTATTGTCGTGGATTGATACCATTAAATTTTGCTCGTTATATACGTAAAAGCTTACAGAACTGACGAGTGAACTCATATGTATCTGACTTATGTTTATGAAGTTAATTCTGAACTCAGAAACAAAATGTGCATTTCCTTCATACAAAACACGCAGTAATTTGAATAAATAAATGGAATAATTGATCCAGGCATTAAGGATCATTGCACATAATACAGTGATACTGATTTTAAAATAGGTATATTCAAAATGAAGATGTGCTTCATTGTTTGATTATTCGTAATGTTTTTCACAACACAGTAGCTGGAGTGGGTCAATACAGTTAATATTCATTGCATAAGCATTAATTTTCATGCATAATGCAGTGCACCATAGTGGAACATAAAATAATGTATGAAGACAATCCCTCTTAACTGGCCCAAACTGAAGTGATGTTTACACGGTTAATTTTTTTTACTAAGCTTGATTTTAGAAAACAGACCATTTAGTTTACGAATAAAGAAATAAAGCTTTTATTACAGTGAATAACAGATTATTTTGCACAAAATAATGGATTTAATCTTCCATCTGCTGCATTCCCCCTACAGTTGCTCCAGGTGAATAATAAAATACATTAGTATCACCAAATAATCCATGACATTTTCTATCCTGAACTTACCATTTGTAATCATTTCTTATTTGGTACTAAATATTGTGAAGTTGATATAGAGTTAAACAGAGGAACAAAAATAGATCTTATAATTTTGTGATATACTTAAAGTAAAATGCTAATTTTAAGTCAATTTCAATGATAAATTTAGGAGTTAGAGATGTAAAGTCTATATATTCTTATACCATAAAAAAATGAACATGTGAAAAGGAATTGTGCATCTTTCCAACATTTGTATGGTAACCATCTGAGATTATCTTTTCCAGTTTTATGGAAACTGTTACAGCTACATGACTGAAAAATTTCAGAATGATAAAGCAAAATTACCTTTTATGAACATAAAATATTTACCGTACTATCAGCATTTTGGTGGTATCCACTTTTGTATATTGGATGTTGCAAGTTGGTACAATGAAGTCATCTTAATTTTCATAAAAATTTATGTTTCTCATAAAGGTTTCCATGTTTAAGAATGTAATTCCTCTTGTTAACATGGTGATTATGAAAAACAATAAAGGCACTTTTTTTGGATTTTTTACCTTTCTAGAATCTTCTCCTTTTTTCAATAAGTCTACCACATTTGGTGCAAATTTGTGCATGAATTCTTAAAATATAAGCAAACATACATACCTGAAATTTCAATTTTTTATAGATATGTAATAATCTTTCCAATGTTTGTATGTTTCATTTCATCCAACAAAATAAAAATAGTTGGTTTCTAATTCCTTTTGGCCATTTGGGAACATAACCCCAAATTATAATAATGCACTAATGGGAAATAATGACAATTATAAAATTACAAGACATCACCTTACTCCAACTTGTAATGATTGACAACTGTTCATGAAACACATACCAATTATCCAGATGAGCTACACAAAGTTTTAACCACCCATAATACTGAAGTCTTTCCTCTGACAGGTTCCCTAAATTTGTGCATTATAAGGATAAAACTTCAGAATCACCATAGCATTTTTTACACTCAACTCTGATGAGCAAGTTATCTCAGTCATTTGGGTGGATACTAACAGACATTCATGGAAATTTCCCAAATTTGTCACCCAAAAACTGAAGGTTCCACAGAATGCCTTTAACCATTTAAGAGTAATTGGGTATGTTTAATTTTATCCCACCATTTGTTTGCAGAAAGAGTGGAAAAACAAAAAGTACCCAAAACTGCAGATTCATGTAGCAAATTTGTTTGATAATACTTTCACTATCATAATTAAATCTTCTGTACTTATGCAATTAAATACATATGTAAATGTAAAGCCAGTTAAGAGGTGTCCACCACTATAATTTTTCTATAATTTATGGACAATGATTTGTGGTCTGCTCTTAATGTTTGTGAGAAGTATCAGTTCATAAAGAACTGAATTATCATACCATTGTAAAATAAGTCGGAAGTAAATTGTATACTGTAAAATATATAGAAAGAAAGTATTTTTAAAAACAGCTTCAAACTCACCATCAATTCACAATCTTTGTTTTCTGAACACAAAGTTTATCATTTCAATTACTATCAATTTACTGTGTAAAACAGAATTACTGAACACATTTAAAATTACCTCACACTAAAATCCTCATTTAATGTTGTTATGAAACCCTATTCCCACTGACTTTCCTTTTATAAAAAATAACACAATTACTACTAATACATGTTAATGCATTTGTATATAAACTCTGAAATTACACAGTCCAACACAAAGTAAATATTATATAAAATCATCAGAAACATTTTTAGAATAAAGTATGGAGACAATCACATTGCAATAGAAGCGACTATTATACAGTCACTAAAAATATAACAAATATGCTACTTTACACATTAATTAATTGGACTCATCTAACACATATTTTTAAAGACTACTAGAATTTTATATAGCAGGGATTCAATTCCCAACAGGAATATTGGAATCTCTCTTTACCCTTTCATTCAGAATACAGCTGGGTGTCCATCGAACTGGAAGATGTGCATGTGATCATTCAGCTCCCTCAAGTGCCAAGTTTAAAAGTTTGCTGCTTTATCGCTATGTTCCCTGCATGCCTTTGTAACATCCTGCTTACACACTGGGAGTAAGTGTTCCCAGCAACATACCAGGATTTCATTTAATTGTCACTCAATACATTTTGAAATGATTTATTACAAAATGAAAGACAGCTGGAACCACAGTAAGGTCATCAACATGCTTCTGCAGAAAATGTTTAACTATGAAAACTTGTAAAACAAAAATATTTTTGTGAAGCCAAAAATCCAATGTTATAAAAAAATATTTTCTGTTCTAAATAAAGTAAACTTCCAAGTTTAAAGTGACGGCAAAACCTCCGAAACTCAAAAAACAATTATAAAAGGATAATGGACCAAAGCAATCAGGTAACTCAAAAGTTCCAATTCTACAGAGCAATAATGTTTCTCAGTAAAGGTCTATGTTGTTGCAATTTGATAAATCATAATTTTCAGACCAAGTCAAGATTAAAGTTAACAAATCTAAAAATGTAACTGAAGTGAAAACATGTACATAAATAAGAAATTACTTTCAAGTCACAATGCACATACTTCCATACAACCCAAATATTCATGAGTAATCAGAGATTTTAAACAAATACAATTAGTATTCGTGTTGAGAATATCACACTTACGAAACACAGTGGTTACAAACTTTAAGCAGTATTTACACTGAAGCAACAAGCAACAGTTGATACATAATACATGCTGCTTATAGAAACAACACGCAGAGCAATTTGAATCTTTCACATCGGAACAGCAGAGTCACTTTTTAAATTATCAACAGTAGGTAATGTATGTCAAAAGCAACTTTTCTGCTACATAAATGAATGATACATATCACCTATCAGTACGGAGGGGGTAATTTGTAGTGTCTCACTGCATCATCTACGGAACCATCTAGTGCGCAGCACATCATAGTATTTAGTAATAAAGTTACCGAAGAACAGTGAATTATTTATTAAATTGGTACAAATTATAGCAAATGTGGTAAGCAGTGATCACTTCATTCACAAACATTTAAAAAAATATATAAATTTTATTGCTCTGGTGTGATATCACATACCACGCGTTGCTTATTGCTCCTGCCGAACATACCACGAGATGGGGAGGTGGTAGGATGAGAAGATATTCCAATAAACTTACCACCAGAAAGAAATCAAGACTGTTCAAGTAAAATACAATATCCTGTAAATGTATAGAAAGAAGTAGCACACATACACCATGAAAACAAAATATACAAATATTATCACAAAAAGTTCTAATAAAATAAAAGCGAACTTCACAAGCTTCTATGTACATTAAATCTTTATACACTGAAACTGAAAGTTCAGACAGAATACCTAGTTATAATTCATTTATTCTTTTTCAGTCCCACAGCATATTTAAAAAATCTTATAGGAATTTATTCCTCCACAAAATAGGACAGATGGCATTGCAAACCGTAATGACACATCAGCAAGTGATAACGTTCTTTTAAAAAAACCGGTGACCCCGTGACAATCGGACACAGCGTGTTATGCAATTTACACATAAATAGCCCACTTCCCAAAAGGGTAAGAAAAAGTACTATTAATGCTATGAAAACTCAGCAGACAGTGAAATGTCATTAAAAAAATTTTTTAGTGGACCTCAAAAATATACCTGCTAAAGACTGAAATTAAAATTTATGAAAAATTAAAAACTTCAAACCACATAACAATGATTGTATTTACGACGACAATAAAGAAGTTCATGTCTTAACTGGGGTTGTGGCAATTTAATTTTTTTGCTTAGAAGTAGTAATTAGGGACGTTTTCAATCCCAATCATTAAAAACAGAATTAAGAAAGATTTCTGGGCTAACCTGAAGATATTCCATGGCCATGTGCTCAGTCCCTGCAAATACCAACAAAGTAATTTGAAGAAGCCCACAAGTTCTTCCTCAGCATCTCTACTCATTTCTATTTTTGTCATTCATAATCAACCATCTTAATGGGACCAACAAAACCAGGGCAAAACTATAAAATCGAAAAAAGAATATGTAAACACTGAAACTTTCTAATGATTAAACAGAACAAGTAAATTCAACAAGACAGTTTCTTTCAAGTCAACATGATTAAGATGTATTGTCTGCTAGTATACACTTTTTTGACTCAACGCATCATACTTAACCAACCGTACGGTGAACAAATTTTACTTTTTTCATTAAAAATATGGGATCATCTTATACTACGAATGAAGAAACATGTATAAGAAAAAGCAATTATGGAGAAATACACACGCGGTAACTGTGAAATAAACAAAAACTCGTATACCCATACAGTCCTATACTTACATGAAAATATTCCGAAGCATTAAAAGGTGGTCGAGTGGTAGTTTTGTCTGCCACTGCACCCAAGTTTCATACATTCAAACCCAGCCAAGGTAAATGGATTTTTAAGGGTAATAAAAATCTGTAGCACAACTTCCTTCGGAGGGCAAGTAAAGCCGTCAGTCCCATGTCGTAGATTTACGGCATGTAAAAGATCCTTACGAACATAAGAAAGATGAAAACCTCAAATCCTACATAAAAAAAGATGATTGGTAAGCAAAATTCAGAAGTCACGTTTCTCAGACATCTCTCTCCTGTTTCACTACCAGATGACTCTGGCAGTCGAATCAGGATGAAATATATAAATTGTGCACAGGCAGCAGGCTGGCCACCTACTACTCTAAAGCACTAAAGATGCTAAAATATGAAAAGCTGACCTGATTAACTGTCGTCACAACAGGCTTTAGCCTCATCTATGAAGTGAAAAAGAAGCAATAATCATTCAATTTTGCTTACTGTTACTGCCATACTTAAGCATGATATTTATCCAGTGTTATATTTTTGGAACCACTCAAATGCAGCTGTTTACCTTTCTTTTGCGGTACATTTTGTCTGTCACGAGCCACCCTCCCATGCTCAACAGTGTAGTTGGCCTTGCATAAGGTATCGTTGTGAAAATATGGAAAGAACATATGTTTATGCCAGGTAAATATACCTGTGATGGGGGGTGTCATCTTAAATCCAGTCATCTTACAGTTGGGTATATCTGCCATACCATATTAGTTTTAAAACCCAAAATTTAAAACATAATCAATAACAAGAGCATAACAACCAACTATGTAATGCTTCAATCGAGGAATTCACTTCAGTCAATGGCTGGCTGCAGCTGTCTTTCGCCTGTTTTCCAGGTACTGTCCCAAAAGCACTGCCGGAATCCGGTATACTTCAAAAGGATTGGAGACTTTCACCAGGCGAACATTTTCATTTGCAGAATCAAAACCTATTAGAAATAAAAAGTGTGATGTAAACACAATCATAAATGTTTACATCATGAATGTGTCACACACATGCAACATGAAAATGACATTCTGCTATACACGTCTCATGAATCTGAATAAGATGAAAGGCGTGGAGGAGGAAAGGTAAGAATATATAATATTCAACCATATCCCTGATTGCGCTGCTCTTTGTAGGTTACAGTTGGATGCATTCCTCTCTTTAGACACAAAGCAAAAAGCAAATTTTCCCCACATCTGCATTGCACAATTCACGCAACCAAAACAAATTTTCCTCCACTCCCATCCAAATCCGTGACAAATATAAAATACACAAATCACTACTCCTACACTTAAAACACTTGATGTATCCTGACAGAAGAATGTATTTCTGCATTACCAATATTCATCGGTCCAAAAACAGCTTTCTCAGTTTGTTACGACAAAGAAAACATCTAAGGACTTACTGTGTGAAATAAGACAGTGGTACTGGGATACAGCGTGTAACAGCAGTCTCTCATAACTAGACAACGATGATGAAGTGTAAATACCGCACGGCATTTTTGAAAAGAAGTCCACCACTTGATTTTCTAAAAACTCCAGCATACCCTAAAAATGAAAGGCATTTTTAATATCAATGCATGTAATTATATAAAACATTACTCTCCAAGATTATATCACATAATAATGTATGTGGAACCTTTAACAAACTTCATGGAGCAGAGTACTTCCACGGAAGCCAATTCCTCCTTTTATGAAACAGAAAGTTTCTTTGTTGTGTTCACAAGAGCTGACCACTGGATCTTATCCTGTTCACACCTGCACATCATCCTATTTAAATTATATTCACTCATTCTCTGGCTTTATTTGTCAGATTTCAAATGTTTTTCTGAACCACATCACATACAATAAAACATTCCATTGGATGCTGATGTCTCAAGGTAATGAATAATACTGATTAACAAGAATTAACAAAAACAGGAGGCATACATGTCCTTTAACAACAACCTCTCCCTTGTGTCATAAAATGTAGTAAAATTGTTACATATTTTCAGTTTCACTTCCATTCGATTAATCACGAATGAAAGTTAAATACCGCTAATTACTCACGAGACACCTTTGACTTTGGCAGTATGAACCCATGCTGAAGTAAACCTGTGGCTAAAAACCAATGTATTCAAGTTGAGAAAACACCGTCTGGTTGAGTTATATGTGCAAGTTACTTCAACTTAATTTTCTAATATTTTTTGTTCTTTATTTGTTCGTAGCATAAACCAAACACTTTATAAATGATCAACAGACACAATAATGGTAAAACGATTCACAATGAAGACGATAAGTCATGTGAATCACCAGTGCAAACAATCAGTGGATTGGAGTCTGATTCTGCCCACATTACCAAGGTCAAAGCTTTTATCCTCGTAACAGACGCTGATTTTGCATGTTTTTGAGAGTCAGTAGCTTGTAGTTTAATGACTGATGGGTTAAACTGAAACATATTTAATTTTCTTCAGTTATTAGCATCTTCATAATTTTTAACTGAAACTAAAATACTGCAGAACAGGTTGGACAACACCATGAACATATCTTACCAGCGGTACACGATTCTTTTTCAGGACATTGCGCAAACCAGTTTTAATGTTCCTGAAAGCTTGATCTCCAGTCACAGGTAAATTGGAAGGAAGATACACCAATCTTTTCCTAGACCGTGAAACAAAACCTTTATTTGAAGTTATCACCAATTGCACTTCTTCACTACTTTGAATGAAGTTGTCCCAGGCCTGAAAATGAAAAACTGGCAATCTTCATCTGCCAAATTTCTGAAATTCAATGTTAAGAGTTCAGTTTACACACATATATAATACTCATATACACAGTATACCAGGAGGTCCCTGCCAAGCTTATATGAATTGTTCCTTCAGTTGATATAAGCCAAAATAATCAAACATACCAGATATTATTTTGACAAACTGACACAAGGAACATTCTGTACAAATCTGACAGGAACATTCTGCTACACCAAATATTCAACAGTTTTAAATTAAAGCTTAGGACACCAGCGTTTCTCTGAGACACTTATTCATAATTCATCATAAAAGATGACCAGTTGATGACGTACCCACTGATCTCAGCTGTATTGATCTATATTACCAGCCATCTCAGTGCAGCTGCAACTACTATGTACTTAATGCCTGCAGGTCTCGCAGAATTCGATAATTTTTTAGGAAAAAGATTCTGACAAATGTTGAATGTATTAAAATTCACAAAAGAGCAGTGTGTTTTATTGATATATATTCCAAGACATTGTACAGAGTTTAAAATGTACAGAAGTATATATTATTAGGTGTTTTAACACTCTACATTTTATGTTATACAGACTCCACCATGTATTAGGGTAGAGATTTCATTCTCTACCCCTGTAACCTATTCCAAAATATATATCATGCAATTATTAAATAAAAAACCAACCTCTAAGGAATCCCTATCCTCCAATAATCTTTGAAAAGCATCATTAGAATTCTGGACTAGATCATAGATTGACACCTCCCCGAGTTCTTCTTCCTCCAATAACGTCATGAGCTGATTCACTGAAAGCACATATACATCCAAACAACAGAATTCACACCCAGCCCACAGTAAAATATTTATTTGTGAAACATTTTCATTACCAAAATCTAAACATTTATTGTTATTTTAATTACTATATGATTAAAAACGTTAAAGTAGTAAAATACTGTGTTATTTTATTTTAAATAACTGCTTCCTAACCATTATCATATCGGCGAGATCTCCTCTTGCCTAAACACTTCCTCTGACTGCAAAATGACACTGGTACAGAGGGTACTCTATTACGAAGGCGTCTATAGGCATGGCTAACTGGGGCTGATTGAGCATCGTCGTGAGATGATCCTGCATGATCATCATCACTCGAGTCAGGAATGCTGCAAAAAAAATCATGCGTGCATATTCCATATGCACAATATGGTATACGTTTTATGTCTACTAGGTGCATTTAGAATGCAAAGAAGTGTATTTTTCGGTGCGCATCACAGCTTTTCAATCTTTTTTATTCTATGAGCTCAATACAAATGTATCGAAAGGGGTGGCTTTGTCTGAAATTTGAAACAACTGATATCCTATGAGAACAGTACACATACTTTTATGAACCGTTGGCTGCAGACTAGAGCCACATAAAGTAATATTTCACATTTCTAGTAAGTGCACCAAATTAAAATCAGAATCAGTGATACAGAAAGGTCTAGCATAACCTGAATACAGAACACAGTAGACGCACCGCCAATTCTAAACCACTGTTACATAAATATGACTGCTTACCCAAGCGATTCCTCTGATGAGGCAAAAATGCCCAGTTTTGCGTCACTCTTTCTAATAACGCCCATTTTCAATAAAAAACATATAAGTAGTTTCCGTTTAGCCTTTATATACCAACAGCTTGATCTTTCTTTCGGTTAGTCTTCCTTGGCATAGATAAAACCAATCGGTCCAAAGTGATCCATGGATCCACTTACATAATCCGTGGCCACATAGTATACCGTTGTGAGGGTGGACCAAATGTAGAAAACATCTTTGTAATGACCAATACAAACAGCTGAGCTATGATTGATTCCGATGAAGGTGGGATTTTGACGCCTAGCGACATCGCTTACGATTTGTGTGTTCGTCGTTCTAATAATAAAAATAACACAAATACGATACCGCTGCGTTAATATGGCGCTAGTGCATTATATTCCTTCTCTTTAAATTAGTTACAACCTAGTGCTTGAACTGCGGTTTCGTCCTCATAGATAGTCTACCCTTCCCTAACATAGACTTAGCAAATTGCGAGAAAATGTAGTTTTCTATGGTCCTCACTGTTATTCAGCACATCCTCATTACACACGTCACTTTAAAATGAAAATTAATGTGAATTATATACAACTGATTTAAAATACATTTTAAATTAGCCTTCGAACTGTTTTCTGTCTGTAGTTCAAAGACTGACCGCTTGATATTCTACGCTCTTGTACGTCACATGATTCGTTCATTGATCACCGTGTAATCTGTAGTTAGTGGAAATTTAGTTTTTAATAAAAAGGAATTGGTCGTATTAGATATATAATGTTGCGAACACGTGTTGCTTATTCGTTTCTCGGAACAGCTTCCACAGCATTAACAATAATTAGTAAGTTACATGGTTGTGTTAAAATTTTCAGGAGTATGTGGGGATACACCTAATTGAAATCTTGTGCTTCCAAGTAAGATTATTTTTCAACATTCAATCCGAGTTGCATTCTTGTTCATCAGCATGAAATTTTTTCCCATTATATTATATTGCAATTATAAAAATATGTTAATTTTCAGCAATTGATCCTTTAATCCTGTAGTCCATAATTCCAGTGTATTGATAGTTCAATATTGCTTCTAAGTTTCCAGTACAGAAAAGTATATCCGTGTGCCTTAGCTTCGAAAATATATATTTATGCATTTATTAGTCAAAGTTATGGTTGTAAATGTATTTGTTCTTGAACCACATTTTCCTTTTATAAATACTGGGATTGATTTTGAAGAATGGACTAAATAGTTGTTGTGTTTGAAACTTGGACTGTATGCATTTCTAGTCCCAGAAAGGCATATAACTAATTTCTAATCTTTGTTCCTTTCTAGTATAAATTAGTTGTAAATGAATTAAAAGAATAATAATTTGTTACAGTTCTATACTATGTCCTCACTGGGAAAGGAGAACGTGTCAGTGTTAGTTGGTGAGTACAGATGTTGACCATAAAATTCAAGTGCACACATTATGTCTGGCTGTACACTGTGTTGGATTATTTGGTGATGGCTAGAGCAAAAATCTAGACTGAGTTACTGATTAAAGTGATATGCAGTATTTATATTACCTATTGTACCAGCAAAGGAATTAAATTCTGTTCAAGAGTGACAGAGGTTCCAGTTTAACTTTGTGGTCTCTGTCCAGACTAGCTCTGAGTTCCACCTTCCCTCCTATCCAGTGGTTACTGGGGCCCTTTTACGGGGGTAAAGTGCGGCTGGGGCATAACGCTGATCACTCACCCCTATCTAGTGCTAAGGTTAAGAATGAGTAGGAGGTATACATCCTCTACCCCCCAAATGCCTACATGATGATCACACTGATAATTGCTTTTCAGGTTTCTGGAAGATACCAGTCCTTATATGTGGGCAACAGTTGGAATTGGACTATCTGTAGCACTTTCTGTAGTTGGTGCTGCTCTGTAAGTTCCACCTTCTTAATGAACTATAAATTGATATGTAGATCCCAATTCATTGTTACTGCTATTAAATTTTCTCATTTTTCAGAGGGATCCACACAACAGGTGTAAGCATTGTTGGTGGAGGTGTGAAGGCACCCCGTATAAAAACAAAAAACTTGATATCTGTTATTTTCTGTGAAGCAGTAGCAATTTATGGTCTAATCACTGCCATCGTTTTATCAGGAATGCTCGAGGTATTGTAAATAATTCTGTTTGTGCCTTATTATATGTAATGAAATGCTTTGTTTCTGCAAATAATACACAATTCATTAGTTGTCTTCTGCCGTATATACTCGCTGACGTGCTAACAAAAACACAGGCAGTGATTTGTAATTTTAACTTGATAATCTGAATTGTTTCTTCTCTTTAGCCATTCACATTTACAACAGCTATGGACAATCCTAAAGTCCGTGGTCAGAACTGGTTGTCTGGTTACTTGATGTTTGGTGCAGGAGTAAGTGTGGGACTTGTGAACCTGTTTTGTGGTATAGCTGTGGGAATTGTAGGTAAGGGAGTATATTTCCAACATGCTTTCTAATTTGCCGAGATTTGTTCAAGTAAATAATGTAACGTCTTTTGTGTGCGTCATTCGTTTCAGGCTCTGGTGCGGCTCTTGCTGATGCAGCTAATTCTGCGTTGTTTGTGAAGATTCTTATTGTAGAAATTTTTGGCAGTGCAATTGGCCTGTTTGGTTTGATCGTTGGAATTTATATGGTAAGAAAACGTCTGAAGAGGTCAGATTTAGCCTTACTATGATTTGAGGTTCTCATTGCAGCAAGAATTAAGATGGCTGTCTTCTGGATTGTAGCTGTATGTAGTCTCAGAGGTGCGTGCTGCCTCCATCATAAGGGTAGTGTGTCAGACCAGGAGACAACCATCTTAAAATTTAGTCTTGTATCTGAAAATAAAGAATTGTTAAACACCAATTCATGCCCAGTCTGTAGCCAGTCACTATACTGACTGAGCCACGCTGACTCATCCACACATAAATATAATCCATAACAAATTCCATTCTATTATATTGTTAATTTATGGTCCAAGTACTAATATATGCATTTGTTTCTTTTTTAGACTTCCCGCGTAAAAATGGGTGACAAGGTTTAAGTTGGCTGAAGGAGAGTAATAATTACAAATTTAATGTATATAATAGTGTATATTTTTAGTCGAGTGCTCGAGCATTGGTTGACTTCTAGTCGGCTTTAGATCTGTGGTGCTGGTGTTATGTTCCAGTGTAGATGGACACTTCAAAGTATTTGTCATATGTAATATTTGAAGCATTGATCAGAATGTTGTATGTACGTAATACCAGAAATCTCTGCGTACATTATACTGATTTGGATCCTTGCTTCATTTGCTCTTTGATTGTAAATAATACGTACAACTTGACATCCGGAGTATTTAAGTGTAAATATAATGTCTATGTGAAGTCAGTGTGCTAATGGAAGTTCCAAAATTGGGAAAATGTGATGGCTTGAAAAGCATTCCTGTTCAGCAATATTGTATGACATTTCTTCCACTTTCGTTATTTGATCTACTTTATAGGATATATTTTCAGTATCTTAACTATTGAAGGGCTCGAATAGTGATCCATGGAAGCAAAAAATTAATATATAGTTTTGCTTTAGTATCGTTTATATTACAGTAGAAATTTTTAAGTAAAATATATGTTCTCTTCTTGCATTTATTCTGTATAATAGTCAGTTTCTCAAGTAACGTAATATAGTAGACCCTCATTATACCGCAGGAGTCAGAGCAGCTTTATTACCTACATTATAAGTGAAAACACTTATCTAATTCTCATGTCCCTCTTTTAGTGGCTATTCTACAAGAAATTCGAGACACATGCCACATTTTATATATTCAGCCAACTGATATTAGTGGACTGTGACTTTAGCCTTTATACCTGCACACTTACACCAAAGTATGTGGCTTTAGAGTTATCCGAATAACATACAGCAGTGAATACTGAGTTGCAGTCATATTTTGTAATAATTTCTGTGAAATAAAACATAACTGTCATGGGGGGACATGATCATACCCACAGTATATCCAATTCATTGGTATAAGAAGGGTCTACTTCTGTATATCTATATAAATGTGCCCTGTAGGAGGGCTGTGTACTTATTGAAATGTATGTCACACAACTTGTATGATAGATGAAAGGTGAACTGGTGTTTTAAATGTGTGTGTGTACGTGTTAATTCCAGTAAGCAGTAACTGGTTCAAAAACACGTCACTTTTTCTGTCATACATGTTACAATGTAAATTTTGTTTGGCCCTCTAAAGACTTTGAGGTACCAAAATGCAGAGTAGTTAATGTGAAGCTGGCTGTGTTCTGGGATGTTGCACCGGGTGGTCTGGTAGGTATTGACTGATGTTTCAGAGGTGCTTAGGCCTCCGCTGCCCTGATGATGGAGACATTAAGCACCTCAGAAATGTTGGTAAATATCTATCAAACCTCATGGCACAACATCATAGAAGACATCTAAACTTGCAGAAAATTAATTTGTTTAGTACATTACTTTTGCATCACCAATTATATTATTTTCTGAATGACATAATGCATTTATTTTTTCTGTTTGTAATGTATTACAGTCTGAACAAATTGCACAATAAATCTAATGAGTTTGTTTGTATTCACTGGGTTTGGAGCAGCTCTAAAATTACTGTACATATTAGTAGGTGTTGTGCTGATGGTAGCACTTCCACTAATATGGCATTATTTATCCTATCAATGGCTTTAAATATTCTGACTCAAAGAGGATGCACAGATTGTTCCAGTAAACAGACCTCTCGGAAAAGGTTTTCCCAAGATTATCAACAGCACATTCCCACATTTCCTCCTTAAAATCAATGAAAATGGAATTCCTGCTCGTCCACTGTTGCCTCCGCCTCTGTCCACGCCACTATTACTGGCTTTATTACCATAAAAATCTTTGGCCATCACAAATGAACCTACCCCAATATTTACCAGGATAGATACATATTTCAGCTAGGAGCAATGGAAACTCTGAATTGCTGGATACCATTTGAACTTTGTTAAAATTACATAAAAAGCTTCACTAATAACCTGTTAAGCAAGGAATTACTGGATGAAAACTTCATGTTCCAATGTCAAATGTTAGACCTTCTCATATGAAAAATGTAAAAATCTGGCTTGATTTGTTTATCATCATTACAGTTAACTAATGAACAGTAAAGAACTATACTGTCTGTTGGCAAGGGGAGTTCGGGAATATTAAAGTTGAAGTTAGAGGAATTATGTTATTGCCTAGAGTGGTACACTGTAGAGGAAATTTATTAAAAACATAAATAAATAATACTTGCCAGTCACAGTCGCTGCACAGGCCTTGATCACTCCGACACTGGGATCATGGGTTTGAATCGTGCTCAAAGCTTGGACATCGTGCCATTCTGTGTAGGTGTGAGTCTTGTAATTACTCATCCAAGGAGTTCTACCCCAAATATCTATAATGATTCATACTTTCACATGCATTTCTGAAATGAAATAGGTCAGACAGCCTAAACCGTAAAGGCTCGTGATGTATATTACTTTTGGACAAATATAATGCAAAAGATACATGGCCAATGATTTAATTGTGTGTCTTCTGTACAAGGAGAAGCATCATTGTTTTAATGAAAACTAAGAAAGAAAAATTGTTCAATGACCATCAATTCTAGAGACAAAATTTGGGGTAAGTCTTCAAAAGACCTATTTGTGTATATTTCTCATATTGCGACAGCATTTATCTTGAAGGAACACAGAACCAAATTTCATTATTGCAGTTTCACTAAACATTTCGAGCAGTTTTGATAAATTTTACCAACTTTACTCCTGACTAACTAAAATAGTAAATGGGTCAATATTAAGGCATTCTGAGAACACTGCCCCCCCCCCCCCCCCCCAATATTCCAAATAAGCTATTGCAGTTCAAAACTTTTATTTGTATGTCAAATACATTAATTTATTTTACAAAAAAAGAAAAGAGTTGGATGTCATGCTACACTACATTAACTGTGTATGTAAATGTTAAACCATGAAACCAATGGAAGTGGTAAGGTTTATTTTTATTGATATCAAGTGTTAGACATGACATACAATATTATTTCATAATATATAATGAAAGTGTTGTAGTATTGGCAGTATTTCTGTCCCCAGTTCCAATACAGTACCTTGTGTTCCCAAAAAAATAATAATAAAAGAGAACATGGCTGGGAAATTGTAATTGGCAATACCAAGGCTTTATGGGAAATTGGGAGTCGGGGGAAACCATTACAGCTGTAAATTCTCAAACACAAAATATGCAATAACATTTAAAAATAAATTATATATAAAATATTAAAAAGGGTCAAAAATACACGTAAAAGGCATAATATTGGCACTAGAAAAATATTGGATCACCATTACAGGCCTGCCCACACGAATGTGGATCCCTTTACGCAGAAACTGTTATTTCTGTATGTATACAACAGGGGACACATAAAACCTAATACAGCAGTTCCCAAATTGGATACCAATGGAAAACCAGATATGTGAAATCTACAGATTGTGAGGGATTACTGTACTACATCCGTCGTCTCAGCATCGTACGTTATAAGTTGAGGCAAAATAAGTTACATTGTAAAAGTGGAGATACTGGATTCAAAACAGCCCCTGTATAAAATTCTGTTAGTGCGTTTCATAATATATTCAGTTAACTGTAGCACCCTGTCATATAAATAATCTCTACAACACCTTCAATATTATTTTACTTACACGATCCTGAAGAAAAAGTAGGTAATAAAATAATTCATATCTTACTTTTAAACTGAAAATTACCCTGACCATACCAATCGTCTTCATTTCATTGGTTTAAGGACTTTAAGATCTCAAAGATATCATCAAAGGCAATTCTTAAGCAGTCCACGTAGCCAACACCATCTCTTGCAGGAGGGTAGCTGGCGACAACAGCTCCTAAACTTTCATCCCATATGCTGTAGCTGAATAAAGCACACCACAAATTCACATTAAACATACAGAAATAAAATCTACACCAAACTATAAAAAATGTTGTCACTTCTTTCTGAAATAATTATGAACACCATTTTTCCACATCTTTAACTGCTTCCCTGATCATCATGAGATACCTCAGGTTGATAAATTTTGCAAAAAGAAGTATATACATTAACCCAAGATTATTCATGATAATAATTTTTTCTTGTTCCATTATTACTAACCTAAGTTAATAAGTCACATATATTTACATATTTTTATGCAAAATCACCAGATATAAATAATAGAACTTATTATGCTTCTGCAGCAAATGCCGCTGCTAACTGCAGTGTCATTTGTGTGCCATAATTGCAAAGAAGTTAATTTTTACCAATAATGGAAATGGGCCAAAGATAACGACGTGGAATAATCATTACAATTACATAAATAACATTTTGTACAGTATAATAAAGTATTTTTTATCAAAACACCAATAATTTCATTTTATGGATGTATTCCAAACATTAAATAAAAAATAATGATTCCTTTGGATCATATTTTGAGAATTAATTAATCAAGGAAGGGGCACACATCCAATTGAAGATGGAAGCTTCATTACCATGCTCATAATAGGTAATCTCACTCTTTATAACTTTCATGTAATTATAATAATATTTAAATAAAGGCTTACTACATACGCTACACCATATCCATCCTTGACAACAGGCCCAAACCCTCCAGCTCTGACTGAAGGTGACGTAAGTGTGGAAGTGGAAATTATATTGCGATTTATGTTAGTGTACGCTGGATCTCGAAAGATTGCAGGCAACTTTCCTCCATCTTGCTCTGAAAATCTATGAAGTCCAAACAGATGACGATCAAATCCTTGACCTACAAAGTAGAGAAATTATAAAGTGCATTAAGATGTGTCAACACATAATACAGAATTTCTGAAATCTCGTATATGCTGCCTACATTTTATATGATGAAAAACTGCTGAACCAAGCAACAGCCAAAGTGTCTCGACACAACAGGACAGGTTATGATAGACTTCAGCAGATTTTGAAAAGTCCCTACTGGATTAAATAGGCCATAGTTTATTCGTATAAAATAGTGATAGGATTACTATGGTTTGGACACATTCAGAGATGTTTAGATGGGTTTAGACCAATTTCTACAAGTTTAAACAGGTAACAGTTTGTGCAGTAATGTGCATGCATAGGATATCAATAACCACCACGCCAACAACACTCTACCTCACGATTTTGAGTTAGCATCTTGTTACGGAGGCATGGAGAAATTTAGAAAATATATTTTCAAATCACCCATGATTTCAATTAAACCTCCAGAAATAACTCTCTAACATAAGAAAACAAAAGATGGTACTTGTGGGTTATCAGGACACATCACTTTAAAAATAGATTAGGTTATGGGTCATCTCTCTGACTTGTGGGTGTGTAGATATATGTCATTTATCCACACACATTAACCTAACCTAACCTATTTTTAAAGCGATGTGTCCCGATCACCCTCAAGTACCCAAAGGATAAACACTGAAAACAAATGCCCAAAATGTTCTACAATTCTGTCTTTGATATTAACTTTCATAGCTTATGAGCATTTCAGCTGGTCATGCATCAAACTAGCTTACCGTTAAAATGTTAATGCCAGAAGTAAGTCCGGCCAGTGAGCCCATAATACAGGGGTTATTTTCATACAATAAAGTTTAAAGATTAAGTACATTACCCATAGCAGCTTCTTTTGTGAGGGCAACATGAACTTCTGAACACTTCTTAATCATTGCAGCTAACTCTGAATTACTTGGTCTGTTAGAGCTATTCACAGCTTCACAGAATGTCTAAAAATAAAGTAAAATTATAATTTTAAGCAACTTAACTATTGTCTCAAAACAATTTGTATGTTACTATGATAAAGGCGGGCAATTTTAACCAAGAATCGGTCGTCACTGTTTGCTATCAGAACTATCGAGAAATAAAACTTATTATAAGGAGTCTATTCTGTATTTTGTTCTTTAATCATTCACATTAACAACACTGAAAACCATTCACAGTGCTTTTTACAGGGATAAAACGTTCTAATTACCAAGAGGCAAAACACCACTTATAATAAATTACATAATTATGAAATTGCTAGTTGAGTTATTATCATTTATTTGTGCAATGTGCACACAAATAAATGCATATATGGCTGATCGCATTTGTGCGCTAGTATGTATGCATGTTTCAACTAAACAACAACTGAACAGGTTTTGATGAAATTTAGTATGGACACAACCACGTCGGAAAATGCATTTCATACTCGCTTCATTGATGTCTGAAACTATATTTTAAAACTTACTTTTGTAGCCATTGTGCACGGTCTCAGAGTTTCTGTTCTTCCATGTTTGAAGGCTGCTGTACTACTAGACTCATATGTAGCCACAGTCTTCCCCAGTTGTTTGTGGAATGCCATCTAAAATTTTAAATTTACAGTTTACTGAATACAGCCACAGTGCTCAATTACATAATGAACTTCCTAAAAATTAAAACACTGATCTACAAGGATCTATACTAAAGATAGAGGCAATATGCTTCTCCAAAAAGTTAGTGACCATCTACAAAACCCTGATGATTCACAATTTCACCATCACAAAAATCTCTATCTCACATCAATCAATAAACCCAGACATTTTTCAACCCAATCGCCTCTAATTAAATACCCCCCACACATAGAAGCATGGCTGACTGCCCTACCAAAACATCCAACGTATTCTGGATTTTGAAGTCATGTGTAGTTAGGAGCCATCTATGAATGACCCAAGTAAAATACAAGTACCTATATGGATGAATATGTACAGTGGCTTGAGCTCATCATAAGAATTAACACCCTGTAAGTGTCTACAACTAGAGCTTGTCAATGAAAAATGAGAATATATCAATTATGTTTTCTTATTAACATTGTTATTATAATGTAATAAAGAAAATTATTAGTAAGTTTTTGTTAAAGAGATTAACTATGCAAAATTTATAACTTTCTCATACCTGAAAAGCTAGTTGCATGACCGAATCTGGACTAACTTTAAATCTCTTACAGTCCTTCCTGCCATGATTTAGAACTTCAATGTAACTTATGTTCAGGGAACTGCAGAATGCCTCAAAGTTTTTCTTACCTTGAGATACATAAGCCTTTGCTTTATCATCAAGTCTGAAATCTGTTAAGGAAATAGAAGTACAAAGTGCAATTAGGTATATGAAAAATAATATTAGGACAAGTTAGAATATTCCAATGCATACAGATGAATTATATCAAATGACAAAATCTGTGGGAAGGCCATAGCAGAGGTTTCTTCATCCTGTATGTGTTACCAAAGTTTCCATCTGGTGTCAACAAATGTGGTGTTCCATGAAAAATGTGTGCTGTAGACACCAGACAGCAACTTTGTCACAGTGCATATTTGAAAAGTTCGCCATTTAAATACATTTAAATTAAAATCCTTATTATTCCTAAGTACAGTATGCAATAACATCAATAATAAGAACGTAGCTTCAGAAGTTCATATACTTACTATGGCCTAAATTATACACAAATTAAGGGCAGAGACTTAAGAAAAAATCTTGGAACAAGACCCTTGAAAACATGTTTTACCCTTTTATAATATTGATACCTACTCACCTAGTCTTTTGACCAATGTCTCTGGTCTGCAGTTTGATGGCTTGGTGTCTGGATGAATCTGAGGATTGTCTGAACTGTCTTCCAACATATCTTGCAAATACCGAAGGATAGCTACTCCATCACCCCATGAGTGTTCAAAGTTTAGTGCAGCATATCCATCTCTGGTTATAAGCATCGAAAAGGACTTATCAAACCATCTAAAAAAACAACAACCAAATACTGTATTTCAACATCATTCTGTCTTCCCTCAATCTATCCAATCCTACTTTAAATACAGATGTAGCAGACCCTACCATCATCTGGTCCACTTTCTGAGCTGGTTTCATGGTTACAGCTATTACTTGTGGTCATCATCTGTATGAGATGACCACGGTAAATAATATATGTACAGGTTCTGAACCAAGAAAATGAGAACTGGTAACTTATCTTCAAGATACACTGATTACTGCAGTTATTTAGCAACAATAACAATATTTAATGTTGTGGTCAAGAACGAGTAAAAGCTATTATATTTCTTTGTAAGATCTGAGGTTTTCACAGCGGCGAGTATGAAGATTTCTGTCTTCTGGGTATTTGCGCTGTGTAGTCTGGTTGATGTTAACCAACGTTTCAGAGGTCATACTGCCTCCGTCATCAGAGTATGAAGATTTCTGTCTTCTGGGTTGTTGCGTTGTGTAGTCTGGTCGATGTTAACCAACGTTTCAGAGGTCATACTGCCTCCGTCATCAGGGCGATGAGTATGAAGATTTCTGTCTTCTGGGTTGTTGCGCCGTGTAGTCTGGTCGATGCTAAGCAACGTTTCAGAGGTCATACTGCCTCCGTTATCAGAGTATGAAGATTTCTGTCTTCTGGGTTGTTGCGCTGTGTAGTTCGATGTTAACCAACGTTTCAGAGGTCATACTGCCTCCGTCATCAGAGTATGAAGATTTCTGTCTTCTGGGTTGTTGCGCTGTGTAGTTCGATGTTAACCAACGTTTCAGAGGTCATACTGCCTCCGTCATCAGAGTATGAAGATTTCTGTCTGCTGGGTTGTTGCGCTGTGTAGTCTGGTAGATGCTAATCAACGTTTCAGAGGTCATACTGCGTCCGTTATCAGAGTATGAAGATTTCTGTCTTCTGGGTTGTTGCGCTGTGTAGTTCGATGTTAACCAACGTTTCAGAGGTCGTACTGCCTCCGTCATCAGGGCGATAAATATTATATTTCTTCTCTGGCCAAGCATCTTCATGGCATGTAGCAGGACAGCTTTACATTTTACATACACCAAACAAAAGCCTAAAGTTCTGTATGAAAAGCTATACAAGTAAAATTCAAAGCAAGACTTACCAACTGCAACAAATTTTACTCCACACCAAAGCGTAATGGCAGCAAAATGTAATTTTCACAACACTCGATGCCGATGCATTACTAACACAGATACTAACGAGGGATAACATTCAAATGCAAGAATATAGTACTATAATGTTGTGAAAACATTCAGCTGGAGCAGATTACAGTTTAATTCTAGGCTTTTATGAACACAAGCCTTTAGGTTCCAACAACAGAAAATATCTTAACCATATAAACAACAATCAGATTCTCAAGGAAAATTCTATGGCATGCACTTAAGATTCTTCAGGGTTCAATCTGCATTCAGATACCTGTTGCATCCATCGCTGTGCAAAAAATGGCGCAGCAAAAATTGAAGATCACCAGCAATTTCAGCATCGTCAAAGCATAACGTAAAGATGCCTGAATCAATTAAAGAAAATATATCAGCATTGCCTATACTTTCTAAATGCTGCCGTGCTTTAGCCCAAACGTCTCTGTTCTCAGTCGTTAACACTCCAACGGGGTAATCGGCAGGAGGAGCCGTATCATCCAAAATGTACTTCAAGCAGGCCAAAAGATCTGATGGTGGCAGAATGTTACCTGATAAAATAGAACATAACATTAACACGTAACACATGAAGTCAAACATGTTACATCAATTATCTCTTTCGATGTCTGTGGAAAAAATACGTATCAGAAGAATTGCGATCCGCATATTTAGTATTCCACCAACGTCTAGGAACTACAAGTGGTCTCTTACCATCACATAATTTCATCCCATTTTCTTCTTCAAGACCTGGCATCTTTAATAAGATGTCCAGGATCCCCGAGATTCAACCACGCACCTCATTTATCTCATGTTTTTCCCTGCTAAAATTTTGTACAATCTGGCATCTACCATGAAAATTCTGGGGAATTATAAGAACCTATCTGAAAACCAGGCATGAAGATTTAATATAGTGCCTTTCTGAGCAGGAGTCACAAAATGTATCTCTTAAGTGTCTTTCCATGTTCCATATCTGGAAAACAACTTACGTTACTGTAAAAATATCACTAAATAAAATTTAACTTTGTCATGGATGACGCAGCCAACTCACCGTCTCTATCAAAAACATCAAAAATGTAGAAATTTCCTCCCTTCATGACTACCATGTGCTTGGCAGATTCATTTTGAAAGAGACGATCTTTGTCAAGTTTTGGTATTCTTGTAGTATTGAACAAACTTCCATACTGGGACATATCGAGTGGAAAAGCCTGGAAGTTAACGGAGCAAAACAAAGAAACCATTAAACCATTGCACATGCATTAAGAAAAGAAGGCACACAAATAAATAAATAAATAAATGTGCATACATTAGTGACTGGAATTAAAATAGGGACAGACCAATGTAAATGCAAAGATATCCAGGAACTACCTGGTTTACAAACTCAAAATGGGCCCTTAAATTCATAATTATTACAAATTATCTTTCCAATACAGGAGAGGGTAACAACAAAACCTATCGTTTCATTAAAACACGGTACACTTCTCGACAAATTATGCACACTAGATTGATTAAAAGTCATATCTCTAATTACATTTCAGAGTATATTCATTAAGCAGATATTAAACATCTCACCAGCTTCTTTTGTCATCAATAACACCAGAAAGATCGCATCTATTTTTTAATGAAACTCACCCCAAAGAGATAAGCTCCATACCAAGAAAGTGAAGGTGGCAAGAGACGCGTCACTGTCCGGAAAAGTTCGGTGTCGCTCTTCTTCGGATGAAGGTGAAATACTTCTGGTTCCAGAAGCCCAGCCCGGATAGACTTAAAGAACCTGTACGTAAAGTGAGTTATTTATTAATTACATGGCAAAATGCTAAAAAGAATCCATCATTTGTGGCATTATTTTATTAACATGTTAAATACCACACAAATGCTGGCATGTAAGATTCAGTATCTACCAAGAGTACTCTGAAACTTACACGTTAAAAATTACGGCAAGTAACGTCTTTGATACATCCGGCTTGTCATGACTTATTGTACAAGTCTTAAGGAAATAATTAAGATATATGAAGAGCATGAGAAACAGAAAATAATATTGGCAACTGTAGTGAAAATTCATAAAAAACTTACTTACCTGAGCGATGAAATAAGCATGTTGGTTGCACGGATCAGTTGGGTACCATAACCAGGCTTTTTTTCATTAACGAAGACAACTTGTGGGTTGTAGTTAATGGGGAGTGGAACTCTGTCACGCAGATACTTGTCAAACCAAAGTTCAGAAATGTAACTTGTGTGCTTGTTGTTACTGTCCCAGCCCTTCAGTTTCTTCTGAAGTGACAATCCCTCCCCTTTCTTGAACTCAGTGACAATCGCTTGAGTATTCGCATATTCTTGTGGGGACAGTAACGGCTGCTGGGCTGCTAGATAACGTTCACAAGTTTTCTCAAGTTCAGGAATTGGAAGTCTTGGCAGAGAAGCTTGGAAATGTAATGTAGGTACCTTACTCCTTTGAAGATACTGATAATCATAATTCTTATTTGACCTATTAAAATAAAATTATAAATAATTTTCAAACTCTTAAATATAATATTTAAAAAAGACAGGTTTGTTTATTGTTGAGTTACAGAGGGTTGGTAAGTGAATGGGTGCGTGAGTGACCTATTATTTAAATCTTTCCACAGACACACAAATGTTAAATGTGACTCAACACAACTGCCATTTTTGAAAAACTTTTGTGACAAAAATAATTCCTATTCAACACCACCATATAATTGTCATTATTCCTGAGAAAAAAAAGACAACACAATATTCACATAATCTAAATAATGCTGTACCAACAGCAGAAATATGAATATTCATTAAGTTTCAATGTTTAAATTTACTGTTTATCAATTCACATAATACAACTGCTTGAAATAATGTAATATGGTTGATGGTAAAATTTTTATTTTGCAATACACAATTACAACACACAACAAAGTTAGGTCTACATAATGATCTTTAGTTGCCTACAGCTTTTAAACAACAAAACTGCAACTTACATGAGTAGCAAATATATATGGTGAAATATACGAGTGAGAGAAAAAAGTAAAATTAGTAGTAAAGGTTTCCTAACTTCAGAACAAAAACAAAATACCTGTTTCTCTTTTGATGCACCACAACCGAGGGTTGCACATACTTCAACTGTAATTGAAAACAACATCACGTTACAAAGCAAGTTTTAACAATGCACAATCATATCATTATACATAAACTTCATGATTGAGACATAATCTACATAAAATATTTTTATTACTTACATTTCCTTGGTTGAACAAAATTTTACAAGACAATAATCTCATTTTTTCAAATTAGTGGTAGCAAAAAAAATTCAGTTCTGTAATAAAAACAAAACAGCTATTAACATAACGATAACAGTGTACTTTTATATAAATGTGTAAAACAAAACCTCTCACTGTTAATATTCCTTTGGCTTTGTTGTCTACTATAACTTATAATTAAAACGTCCGATTTATTGACCTCGTCTATTACTTTTAGAAATAATTTTTAAATGAGTATACACAAATTTCAATTTCCTTCGAAAACAGAGTAACAATGAATTAAACTGCAAGTTACTGAAAATGATTACATTTATCATAACTTGATAAATATGTTGGCTTACTTCAAGTATATTAAAAATGCAAATGCTTTTCAACAGGTAGGCATTCAGTTCAAATTTTGGGCACAGGGTTAATGATGCATGTCACTACTTGGAACACGGGTCAAAGATGACTAGCAAAAAAATAACACGACGATTGCTGTCGTAAGACTGCCATCTTCAGATTCACCATCACAAAAAGGTCCAAGCCTACTAAATGTCAACATCATTTTACATAATAAATACTAATCGGTAAAGAATAACATGTCATCATGCCATATGAAACTGAACAAATATGAATGAACTTGCTTTTCTCGATTTGAGGGAAAGAAGTATAAATGTTTTGATACAAATAACACAACCTGCCGTTTCCTTCCCTAACCTCGAACACTATACAGTTCCACATCACACCTGCTACGATGCATATTCAACATGTGTTGCAAACACAGGTAATACCAAGATACAATGAAACTCACGACGTAAGTTCTTGGAACGTGCTCAGAAAGATGTTGTTTACGCAAGGGTCATTCAGCCGATTGTTAAATTGTACCGTTGTACTGTAGAAAATTTGTTCCATAGTAGAATTTCGATAGTGTTATGAGCATTCGATTTTAATTCGGATGTGTATTCGAATAACAATCGAATAAAATATTCCGAATTCAAATCGATGAACTGGCGAGATAATTTCTCGGAAACCGCTTCATTTTTGTACATTCCTTCCTTCCTTCTGTAGTCGTATTAAGTTCGACTGCTTGGCTATTGCTTTTGCAAATACGTTTGATGCAAACACGAATAAAAAGAGCATACCTGACAATAGACTCATGTGCTTATTTACAAAAGGAAATACAAGAACGTAAATAACACATCAAATTGATCTCTTGAAATGTAAACGTGTTCTCCAGCCACCCGCCATGCAAGATGTTCTGGAATCTCGGTCAGGGGACTGGTTATCCTGATGGGTTTTTTGTGGCTTTCCTTAGTTCCTTCAGGCAAATACCAGTATAGTACCTTGAATCAGGCCATGGTCACTCGCTTTCCAATTCATCATTCACTATCATCCTCTCATTAGATGTTATATAGTCTAAGCTATTGAAAAAGCGTCGTTAAATAAACTATGATGTTCTGGAGGAAAAATCTGATGATTCACCAGAAATGTTATAACCAGGCGCAACTAAATGGATGTCTATCCCATGTAGTCAGGTTGCTAGACCCTCTTCACCTCATTTTACTGGGTACAGTTACAGTCTGTTAATTCAGTGACATAAATTCATCAACAGATTTATTGTAATCTACGAGTTAAATAAACATAGCCTTTTGGTCTTTAGCCTGTTCAATCTTTGTGGTTAACCATTTAATCTTGTTGAAGAGCCTTTTTAAACAGAGTTGGTTTGTAAGATCTGAAGCTTTCACAGCAACTAAGAATAATGAATTCTTCTTCATCTGCCAGCCATGTTGGGTGGTTTAATTGTGTTTTATCCATTAAACCAGCTAACACTGCTGGTAGCCTGAGAAGAATTCATTATACAGTAGATTTCATCATCAGATCGATCCAGCCATGACATTAACAAGTCAAAAGAAGATTTAAGTTGGCTGTCATCTGGGATGTAGCACCATATAGTCTGGTAGAAGTTTGCCAACATTTCAGGGGTCCTTGCTGCTTCCACATGAAATCACGTGCTCATTCTGGCTTCAGTTAACACTCCTTAATTTTAATTCAAAGCTGAGACTGATACACGAAAAGAATCTTAACACTGCTTCAAGCATGATACTGAATATAAAGGCATTTTAAGCAATACATCGTAGTTTTCACACATATATAATTTCTAGCACAAGCAGTGGTCATAATGGAAGTATATAAGAAAACAGATATAAATATCTCTTATGTAAACAGGTTTCTTCGGCCAAAATACTGAAATTAACGAAAGAACCAGAGAGTACTAGAATTTTAGTTTTTTATTATGTAATATGAGTAGACAAGAAATACAATGGAACATTGAACTACACAGCTGTATAAGTGCCTGCAATTGTTAAGTTGCACATTTTCATAATACAACAGAAAGCTTATTGATCTTTGACTATCACATGAGTTCCTGTGTTAAATTAGCTTTGACTTTTGGCATTTTCCTTGCTATATCCTGGAAGTCTGAAAATAAAAGAATCTTCTGTTAATAATAGTCTTTAAGTAGATAAATCTTTTACTTGGCCAGTACTTGGTAAGTACTGGCCAAGTAACTAATCATAAATGTGTTAACAAAATAAACACTATGTAAGACTTCACACATTCACATCACAAGAATATTATAAAATTTTATCGGATGATAAGCATCCAATGGGGGGGCATCACGTTAAGTTCAAATGCACTGAGTTATTAACAAGAATAGCAGGTTATATGGACTGTTTAATTAAAGAAACAGTAGAAATAAGACTGCAATCATAATATAATATAACAACATGCATTACTCACCATATAAACACCTACAATCAAACCAAACAGGCCAATGGCACTAGCAAAAATTTCTATAATGAGTATTTTTACAAAGAGTGAGGAATTGGCAGCATCTGATATAGCTGCTCCTGATCCTGAAAAAAAAAGTAAATCTACTGTTAAGTAGTTAAATTTAAAAACTATGTCTGATGTGCCAGATTTTGAAAACCAGATCAGAATATAAAAACCATTATAAATTACAGGTAACAACATGTAAATCAGTGGTTGCCTGCCTAGAATGAATATTCTCTTTGAAACTTGAAGAGAAATGTACCAGATTTCATATTACATTTATATTAATTCCCTTTGTCAGAAATACAATCAGCATAACACATGCACAATATAATTTAATTCCAACTTGAATGTTTACATTCCTACTGACTGAAATATTTAGTTATGTTTTGCTGCAGTTCAAGACCCTTTCGTACAATCATCGTATATACTGAAGCCGTTCGCTTATTTTAAAATGACTATGGTAATAAATGTGAGCAAGGCTAAACTGATCTGGTTGATCTGTTGCAGCCACTCACCAACAGATCCTACACATAGTCCACAGAACAAATCAACCAACCCAACACACAAGCCAGCACCAAAGGTTACATATGCTGCCATCATTTTCCGAGAATGTATTAGCTCATTTGTTACTTCAGTTTCCTGTAATCAAAAAATCAGGAACATCAGTACAGAAAGAAAGTGTTGCATTCTAGATATAACTGGGCCACTGACCTGGCACTGTGTGGTTACATTCATGTTACACATTTACATCTAGCACTTATTAGTGTCATATTTAGATGACAATAACATCATTCCCAATTATTTTAACTTTGTCACATTTTAAAAGACATTATTAACTACTTTAATACAAAAATTATATTCTGTAGTCTGAACATAACCTAGTTTTCTCTGTGTTTACTTACAGACCAGATTTCTTGCTAACATCTAATACAGCTTGTGTTCTTTATAATATTTTGTTTTTGTCCAATAAATTAACATCATCAGCATAAACCAGGAAGAAGCATCTGATAGACGTTTACTTGCATGGACTAAAAAAGGGTTTAATTTGAACATACTTTAATTAGTTTAACTAGTTTTGCTGCTAGTGTTACTGCTTTCATACCTCAAGAGCTGTTGTTCCAGACAGAACAATTGCTGTTATCAATCCATAAATTGCTACAGCTTCACAAAAAATAACAGAAATTAAATTCTTGGTTTTAATACGTGGTGCCCTTACACCTCCACCAATGATGCTAGCACCAGTTGTATAAATTCCTCTGGAAAATAGTAACAAAAACAAGAACTTATTTTATAAGGAGTTTGTTTCCTGAGTAATATCAATAGCATGTAAATTGACATCTAAAATAAACTGGTTTTAATATAATGCAGGGTCTTTTAGTAGTCACAACAATATATGATATCTAATTCTTAAAAAATTTGTATTTTCTGTAAAACATTTAAATAAATATCTCACACAGCAGCTCCAACCACTGATAATCCCACGCAGAGTCCAATTCCTGTACTAGCCCACATATATGGACTAGTTTCTTCAAGGAACCTGCGTAACAACAAACAGCTATTAGTACGAAATCAAGGAATTACTCATAATTATTTAGCCATTTTAATGGATTATGTATTTAAGAATATTATAAATAGTAGTCACATGTGTGTAAGAAGGATTTTTTCAAATACTTTTAATACAGAGGGTTTCTTAATTTTGTTATACAGTTCCATTTTCATATTAAACAGCTTCTGTTTATTAAAGATAATTATGTAACGGCTTTCATTCTGTATTCTTGGGGGTGCAGAAATTTTTTGATAAACAGGTTTTCATTTGAAGGTAACTGTATTCTGGGATTTTGTGCTGTTTAATCAGTCATTTTCTATAAGACTGTATGGTATGAGATTTGATGTATTGTTCTGTGCAATTTCTGAGGATATCTTACCATGCTATACTAAGAGCTTCTCCTCTTCCAGTCAGTAGATAAAACAAAACTGTAACATATATATGAAATTTCAGTTATAAGGACATTAAATAATAATTGTGGAACCTCCAAGAACATGAGCCTCCAACTGAATTCTGATCTAAGTATAAGTTAATATCGCTTTAACATCATTAAAAATAAAAACACAGACGAAGATATCCGTCTTCTGGGTTATTGCGCTGTGTAGTCTGGTCGATGTTAACCAACGTTTCAGAGGTCATACTGCCTCCGTCATCAGGGCGATGAGTATGAAGATTTCCGTCTTCTGGGTTGTTGCGCTGTGTAGTCTGGTCGATGTTAACCAACGTTTCAGAGGTAATACTGCCTCCGTCATCAGAGTATGAAGATTTCTGTCTTCTGGGTTGTTGCGCTGTGTAGTTTGGTCAATGTTCATCGCCCTGATGACGGAGGCAGTATGACCTCTGAAACGTTGGTTAACATCGACCAGACTACACAGCGCAACAACCCAGAAGACAGAAATCTTCATACTCATCGCCCTGATGACGGAGGCAGTATGACCTCTGAAACGTTGGTTAACATCGACCAGACTACACAGCGCAATAACCCAGAAGACGGATATCTTCATACTCACCGCTGTGAGAACCTCAAGTCTTACAAAAACACAGACATTTGCAAATCATACCTTGAAGTACCTCTTCAGTATTATTGTCAAACTTCTGTCAGTTGCATCAATATTTTTTAGAAGTTCACCGTACTTAATATAAATGTTCTAAAAGTTTTTATGAAAGTTTTCTCGTGAATAGATAGATGTTACTTATTTGATAATGATTCCCAAATTTTGTTATTAGCTTAATGTCTTTCGGCGCAAGACAATTTCTGTCGTCAATTACATCTTTTCAAATATTTTTTAAATCACAGCAAAATACTACTCGTGCTTCTAACAACCCCCAACCCCAACCCAATACTTCCTCTTAGTATATTATCACAAGTAACTAAAAATAAGACACTTTTACCTTAGGGTCTAGTACACCACAAGCTAGGTAACAGTAAAATAACTTAATATATTATGACACTGATTTTCTCATGTAGCTCTGTTTAGTTTCAACATAAATGTTTCAAATGAAAGAGTTAAGCTACTGGGTTAATGAACCTACAGAGCTAGCGACAGACCAGATTTAATATAAATGGTAAATAGGCTGTACCTATCATGGAAGTTCCTGATTTAAGAATCATGCTTTATTACAAATGAAAGCTTCACAAGTTCACTTACATTCTCTTAGTCATATCTTATGTGAAATATAACTGAAGTGGTATAATGTGAAATGTAAATTTGGTTTATTTAGGACTGAAGTAGAATGTTTAATTAATTATTTTTTTCTAAGAATGTTTATGATAATATTTCTCTTTTTTTATCATAACTTACTTATTCCAGTCACTAGAATAGTAAAAAATCCTATATAAATGCTTGCTATTTTGGTTCTCATTTTTACTCACTATTCACTTGACAGCACAAACACTCATGTGACCAAAATCCTTGCAGTTGGTAGGTAGTTATTCCTTACAACTAGATTAGATACCATTATCTTATCTTGTATGAAAACAGAATTTATGCAAGATGTGTTTTCATACAGACATACTTCGGTCTCAATGACAGACCTAAATTTAAAAATAAATTTTATAATTCCCATTTTAAAGGTAGTATTTAAAGTAACAAAGCTAAAGCTAATCTTAATATTTAACAGTTCTTACCTCAAAGAAAACTCAATACTTCTTCATTACAAAGATCAATTGGTAAGAGAATAATGATTGTTTATTGTGAGAATCATATGAAATATATCAGTGAAATGTTCTTAAAAAATTCAATGATGCCAAATAAACTGAAATGCGAGAATGATCATACCTGGTGAACTAAAAAGGTTTTGGAAGAGGTCTTGGGCTATTTTTGAAGGCAATGTCCCAACATTCACAAGGACAGACTGAGAAAAACCACCACAAATCTCATTCACCAAGAAATATTTACAATTATTAAAAAAGTTACATAAAAATTAATATCTATATTCTTCATGTATATTAAAAATACGATCAAAGTTCAAAGGGAAAGGTAAGTCATAAAATATTTTTGTGCCAGAAGGTGTATAGCTATAATCACATTTGCAGATTAAAGATGACCATCTTCTGGAATGTTAGACCGTGAGACTATAACTGTCAAAAGCGTGAGTTTAAGGACTCTGCAAAGATAAGAAACAATACTACAAATAATAGTCATTAACAAAATAAAATTTTATTTTCCTCATATATAACACGACCAACTCTTTCTTCTTTTCCTTAAGTGTACACCAGTCTTTCAATTGCACATCAATATTTTCATACTACATGAACAATATCCTCAAAAAAAGGATATAAATAAAGGTAGGAGACTTGACTAACAGAGAATAATTTCTCTTCCAGTAATACCTAGTATAACTATTTTCACAATATATATGACATACCGATGTGCATCCGGTATGTAAAAAACCACATGGAAAGTAAAACAGTATTTGATATAAATATAATAATTTTGTTATGAAATTTATTTTCAATCGAAATTTACAGGCTGTATTTCAAAAGTATGTCATAAATTTTTGCAGCGAAACTCTCAGTTGCAAGTATGATCATGTTCTCCGGTGACGTACTAAAAATTAACTTGATAGTTGTATGACATTAGTTTTGCAATTAAATTTCCTGTTCATGCTACGAGTATAAAAATGTATCGTACAACAACGTACTTCCCATAAGGTCTTTGTGAAATGTACCACAAGAAATTAGCAGAGTTAATCACCACTGTAATGATGATGAAATGTTGCCAAAATAATTATTTAATTTTTCACCGAATATTATTTGTGTTGGTACCAAGACAAGTTAACTGTCACTCTTTCAAAACTATATAAATAAGGAGATTTTAAAAAATGAACACATCATGTTTATGCTTTCCATGCTTACATACACCACTGAAAATAGAAATGATTTTACTAAGAGCAGAATACCTTCTGAACCCTTTAGTTGTTTCAGAAAGTATCTCACATACAATTTTTGTTCGTGTGGCTCAAATAAGTTACTTTTATGTGATACGTCTATGGGATTTATGTTCAACTTTGTAGAGCTCTAAAATATGGCATATAAAAATCTGTGTATAGAAAAAACTTTCATGTGTTTTTCATTGATAATGTTGGAGAGACATTCCACCGAAAAATTCAGGTATTAAGATGTTGTTTTGTCTCGCAGTAACTTTATTTGTAAATGAACTTAAGAAGTAAGCACTTAAAATTGTTTTGGTAAACAGTAAAAGGGTTAACAAAGATATCACATTTTTCTTTATCAAGTGTGCTGTGTATTGCTTCATTGCTTCTACGCTTCTAACGATAATCAATTTTAATGGTCTGTCAGTCTATTAACCATTTTAAGTGCCACTGCTTGGACATCACCACGTGGTAAAAATAGTTTTTAATCATGGTGATTTATTTATATAGAAAAAATGTGTAGACGTTCACATAAGATTTATGGAAATATAGTTTTTATATTTTACAATACAAATTACATATTACGCTACACATTTTAATTATAATGAAAATTGACAGAATAAGACTTCTTTTGCAATAGCTAAAGACGTGTTGTTATTTTTATCAAATTTCTGCTCTTTCAAATATGAAGATAGTTTTACAGAAACCTTCCCAGTTTGCCAGTCATGAATATTGTGTCATCCAATCTCGTGATTCAATAAGAAGTATATAATTACCTCTTATATATATATATGTTCCATCTTTGGAACTGAAGGCGAAAAGCACAATAATACTTTTTATTACAGAAAACATGATTTAAAGTTAAATTTAATAAATATCAAATAAAATATAATACATCAGTTGAACATCTCAATTTTTACAAAAAATCTATTCATATAAAATTGTTAGTCAAAACCAAACACAGTATATTACTGGACCATGAAATACTGTAATTATCGCAGATAACGTTCGCTGTTTTTTTTACAGTTTATTATTACTGTGGTTCCAATCATGGATTCAAATGTTACTCAAAGTTGAAGATTTCTGTCTTCTGAGTTGTTGCGCTGTGTAGTCTGGTCGATGTTAACCAACGTTTCAGAGGTCATACTGCCTCCGTCATCAGGGCAGACCATGAACATGACAGACAGGTTAGTTATAACAAAGTTAAAATAAAAGTTTCCCCCTGCACCTGAACTAAAAGCTGTGGTCTAGATTTCAGCACTAAATAAAAATGAATAGTAAGCTTCATGCACCAGATGCTTTGCCCCTGGAAAGTTATTATTAATGTAAATGTGAACGTTAATACCAACACAGTTTTTATATAATGGGATATAAATTACTAATTAATCTTATTTTCTAATACTTTCATAGGCTACAAACATCGCACAGGTCCGAAGAGTTTTACAGAAAAATCTAGTTAATTATAATTTAATGTTTCAAACTCTGATGGTGTGATGTATATTTTATCAGTTCGTATGATCCTGAACACACCAGTAACATAAAACAAATATAAATTTTATACTGCTTATTGTCATGTTTGGAATGTAAAATAGTATTACTGATACAGAGTTATATAAGCGACTGAAACCTAACAATTCTATCACAAAATGTTATTTATAAATAATTTACATATACAGTGTTTGATCCTAATAAAGTAACATAATACTCTTCAAAAAATATATAATATACTACAAATATCACAAAGAAACAATTTTTCTTTAAAATTTTAATCATATTACTTGTAGCGTTTTCTAACCATAACTACATTTTTAACACTTTTTTATTATTGCAAGTCAAAAATCCATTAAAAATTATGTACAAAAATTAACAAGTAAAATTGTTCTTTGTCCATCATACAAATTATAAAATTATAAAAACTGCAACATTTTGATAGCCGGTTTATGCTTTTGTTTTCAGGCAAAATAAAAAATGGTAAACGAGCAGAAAGTCAATCTGTTTGACTGCTGGTTGAGTCAGCCTCAGGCTTGGTCCAGAGGGCCTAACAGATAGGTTTCTGCCCTTTTCTCTCAAGCATTTGGACCACAGCAGAAGGTAATTGATCGGCACGGGGTTTGACTATTGTTTCAAAGTACAACTATGGCAGACAGGACTCCCTAGTTAGGGACAGTGATTATATTTTATTATAAATTATGTAGTATAGTTCTGTATAAACTGTAGGGCTATCAAGTTGGTTGTGAGGTCACTATTGTATCCTTGAATGTACTGCACGTACACCAAAGCCTTATTCCTCGATCCACGGCCTTGAAAAACATTACCATATGCCAATTAGTACTTAAGATGGCCTCAGGGTCTCTGCTGGAAGCCGAAGTGTATAAACAGTTAAATAAGTAAAATTGAAAGAGTAATTTAGTAAAATGTAGAGCAAAGACGGGATGGAACGTATGTCCATAATGGGTAGTCGTGGCGTGGAACCAAATCCCTTCCTACTACTTGCATCCACAGTAATCTGACTGTAGCGTTTGGGTTACCAAGGACCCCCCCCCCCCCCCAAATGTATAACAATTAATACCAGTGGTGTAATAGGCCACAGCATAAAAGGAACATTATTTCGTCTAGCTCATTATTCGTTTGTAATATTAATATTAATTGTACTAGCCACTATCAGCCCCTTGATTTGGGCATATTAAATCGATTCAGTATTATTCGTCATGCAATTATATTTAATTGTATAAAAAGTTCCTTTAATTACTGATGTAAAGAAATTATTTTATCAAAACTATATACTGCGAGTATTACAGAAATACCGACAGTTTCTCGAAGTTATTTCGCATAACCCTCATTTAGTAAGAATCTCAATTTAGTGTCAGAAAAGCCATTTTGCGAGATATTTGTTAAAAAAAGATTTCATAGAATGTGAAAACCAAAGGTCTCTTCTACCTGAACACGAAGGCAAAATATTCAAGAATATTAAGAAATAAATCACAGAACTCACAGTAAACAATGGGGAATATATAGATTATACTTAAATTTGATATTTAATTACAAAAATAATAATTATATATATTAAAAAATTAACCTAAATATCATACTTGTGGAATTATACTGTCTGTGTATAATTATTGCTCGTCAATGTAATTAAAAATGTAAATTTAAATACAGTCACGCAGCAAAATAAAATTAAGAAGATGAGCATCTTCCTCATTCTAGGAAAAAAATGTAATAATTCTAATAAATAAACATGAGTTCAGGATCATCTGGTAAAACCAATTATCTCCTCGTTAACAACAGAGTTATTTCTTTTCAAATACTGCAGTAATTCCTCACAGACAGTTATCTGTAACTAAGACGAAAGCTGTTACATGTCTTGTATTACTCTCCTGGTGTAACATTTGGCACGTTTCAAGCGACATGAAATTCAGTGCCATTAACACTAAAAAGACAGATTCTTCCTATTTAAAACCCACGCACGTACAGGCCATTTGGATTGCAGGTTTGTCATCTTGTGACATCAAAATGAACATATCTTGCATGAAGGTTCTTCTTTTGTCTCCTGGCTTCTTCGTGTGAATACTTTCAGCAATTGGCAATGAACCCTGTAGAAAACACAAAGATGATGCAAAAAAAACTCATCCGAGTTCACAAAATAACAAATAGGAAAGACAAAGATGGCTGTCTTCTTGGTTGTTGCGCCAAGCAGTCTGGCAGAAGTTTACTGAAATTTCAGAGGTGCTTGCTGTAACTCTACCATTAGGGTGATCACCTTGATGATGGAGGCAGCAAGCACTTTTATTTTGATCTAAAAGTCAAGAAAGTCCATGAAAATCAAGCGATGTTGACAGCGAATGGCCTAATGTTAATGGTAATGGTGTCAATTTGTTGGGGAGAATATAAATATCCTGTAAGCAAGTAGAAGAAAAAATCTAGTAGTAAATATAATTACAGCTACGTATATAAACAAGACACAAAACTAAAATTAGCGGCGAAGTAATAAGTCATATAAGAATGTTTCAAAATGTAAATGGGAACAACACTAACAAATACATATAAGGTTTATAAAATTTTGAGAATAGATTCTGGACAAGCCTGTTATTATTCAGTTCAAAACTGCTAACCATCCTAACCACTCTTTAAATGCTGAAGATAAGATATACAAACAATAAGTTTGCCAACCGTTTTATCTCGGTGTGAAATGTGACTTTAGTCTGAGGGAAGAACACGAATTACAAATGTTTTAAAACAATATTCTCTGGAACGTATTTAGACCTACGAAGAACAAAGTGAACAATTTAGGTTATCACATATCGCAGCGACATTAATAAATATTTCGACTACTGAAACAAGTCTATTATGAACTTAACAAAATACGCATCTGCATAATAACAAAGATAAAAGCCAATTCAGAGTCTCCTCTTAAAACTTTTATAACATTATACTATATAAAAACAATGTATCATCATCAAAAAACTCACCTTATTCTTATATTTGTTTCCCACTGAACCTCCCCATCACAATTCCAGACGCTGGTTCCAGGTATGAGTCTCGGTAGAGCGAACTCAGTGTCTGACACTGAAGCCGGAAGCGCTCGGAACGTGAACTCTCTCGCTCGATGCACTTCCACAAAAGGCAAGTCAAACTGATTGGGATGAAATCAGGCGATCAAATAAAAGCAGACCAGCCAGCACACTACTGTTAACAGCGTCAATGAAAGACTGTCTCTCGCGCATAGTAGAAACGTTTTCACGTAATCACAACACTCAAAATGATATTAACGTAAAAACTTCACGTGTACCACGGACTACAATAACCAATAAATTTTTCAGAGTAACAATATGCTGATAAATAACTTAAGCCTTTCAGTTGGAAACAAACATACAACCACCTTTGCGTATGAATATAAAACGCGGTGTTCCGATAAAAAACGCGACATTCTAAAAGAGGTTTTACGTAGTAATAATCCGATTTCGGTCATGACATGTTGAGAAACCAACTATACTTCTCGTGTCCATAAAGTGTTTTTCACTTTTGCTAAACCATAAAGAATACTGAAAAAAATATACACATATCAACCAATTCATGACCACAAATGTATTCAATATATTTTTAATATCATCTATGCTTCTATACCTTCTATAATATCTCTCCAGGTTATGTTCTAGCATTATTAAACCTCGTTAACTAAACTAGTATAAGAAACATAAGAATAACAGTACATACCAAATTTTTTACTTTGCTTGACAGTCGCAAAAGTAACTTTAGATTGTTCAACATGTGTGTGTGCTTGATAATTACCACATCCACACAACCATCCCCCAAGTGGCAGTAAGGGGATATACCATTTGGACTTCGTGAACATGCACACGATACATTAGCACCATTGACCATGAAGAATTTCCCACGAAATGTCTTCCACTCTGCAGAGGTATAAAATTTTCTTTCACTCAAAATATTATTAAAGATTATTTAAATCTGAAGCTTTCATTTAGCATATACACGTTTATAAAAAAGTAAACATATTTATTTTCATAATGGCTGTTCTGTCTGCATATGTAAAATATCCTCTTTTTAAAACAATTTGTTGTGAAATTTAATATAGAGAATGTTTTTAAGACTTTAATGAAATATGATAGTTCAATCGTTCAATCCTTCAATCACTGAGTAGGGTACGTTGATACCTTCCTGAAATTAAAGATGGCGGTGATCAAGTTTTTGGTAGGCTCAGTATTCGCAAACTATTTTTATTACTTTAAATTTTCTTGTAGGACTTAATGTTTCCACGGGGTGAGTCTGAAGATGGCTGTCTTTTGTGTTGTTGCGATGATCGCCCTGATGATGAAGGCAACAAGTACGTCTGAAACGTCGGTAAACTTCTACCAGACTACATGACGCAACAACCCAAAAGACAACTAACATTTTCTTCCTCTTTTATTTCATAACTTTTTTATTTTTAGCTCAAATTTGCATAGTTATATTCTTACAATAAATATACTCGACTACTAAAATGTTCAAGACCTCTCCAACTTGGGTTCTGTACGACACGAACAAAAATACTGCCTCTTACAACTTTGCTCGGTTCCAGATAATCTGACGCAACTGCGCAAACGCAGTAGTACCGTGAAGTGCGATGCGCCTTTATTTTTATAAATAAATGTTTGTAAAACCTAAACCATTTGTGATATGTAAAATCTGAAAACAGATATGGTAAGCTCAAGAGGTAATACGTATTTCGTACGCAATATGTCCAGATCCATCTCTTACGGTTTTCGAGAGGCGGGCGCTTAACGCGCCAGATGCACTGAAAATTGTACACATCGGTTCATTAAAATTACAATAAAATACATTACAGATTCTTAAAGGTCCTTATTTACTGATTATTTTACATTACATTATCCTTACTCTTACCATTCCTGAGAAATGAACGTTTAAAGGTGACTCAGCGCTAACTAACGCTGTTTTTGCCGAATGACCTTTCCGTATAGACGTATTTACGTCAAAATATGTAAGCTATTTCATATAATATAATGATATATTAACTAACACATGCAGTAATAATAATGTAACAATTATTTATCTAATTTTTCTCACCTCCTTGACTCAAAGCTGTTTTGTCTGGTTTGTTTTCTGTTTGGGATTGACATCTTACGCAATTTTCCAAACATTTTGGTCCTCTCGACGGACTACAAGTATCAGCAAGCAAAGTTATTTCCCCTTCATAACCGTTATTTGAAATGAATTTTTTGAAACCTGTAAAAATAAATAATTATTTTCTCATAGAAATACTAAATTACATCGTCTTTGCTTTGTAATAAATTCAGTATTTTAACGCAATCTGCCTTTACAGAACCCACAGTCCTTTTCCTCTAATACGGTTTCTACCATTTGCATTACTTTTGATTTTATTATTGGTACATAAATTTTATATGTTAAATTTAGTATGGTAGTTCCTTTTAATTTCAAAATTTTGTTTCTGTATGTGACGGTTTGCAAAATAATTAACACGCCCAATACCGAATGTGATCAAAAGATGATAGTCATTTATACGGATAAGCTACATTTCCATTTTAAAACTTACTATTAGTCTTGTCTTATACACAGAGATTCTGATTTAATGTTCTAAAGAAATAATATAATATATACCGGTAACTAAATATCGTACTTGTGGGTTATCGGGACACATCGCTTTAAGTTATCTTAGGTTACGTTAGGTTAATGTGTGTGGATAAATGACATATACTTGAAAGTTATTATATTTTATTTCAATAAATGACAAATTATTATATTTTATTTTGATATCCATGAGATGTTAATTGTTGTAACTACCTGTCTCCGGAGGCCAAAATTCTCTTATAGATTTTAAAATCGTTTTAAAAATATCGCCACATGAACTCAGATGATGTCGGGCCGTGCCTCTCTGTTTTGTGCCCCGATAACCCAAAAGTACCCTAAATATTAATGTGTTGTTTAATCTATAATATAAAAACTATAATTGGCATTAAAAAACATTTTAAAAAAAATTACACTGACGAACTGAATTTGGACAAAAATTCACAGACAACATGTTATTACACAAAATATATATAATTATAATTACCAGAGTAATCATATCGTTTTGGTCCCATCCAGCGAAATTTCTCACTGTCCCTGACAACATCACCTAGATAGCCATACGATATAACACTCGAATAATACCGCAACAAATTTCCGTTGCTGTGGATGCTACAGAGATCGAGACCAATGCTGTCACCTGTAAAAACAACTTCCTTTAACGTTAGAATAATCACTGCCACATTCCATCACTTAACAGTGGTATGACGTATTTATACGTACACAGAGACTTGTAAAACAACTGAAATCAACAAATTATTAATTATTAAATAACCCAATTATCATTAAAAATATCAGACTGTAGAGGTTGCCACTCCAACTGCCTTAACGAGGAAGTTTAAAATTACATCCCGCCTGAGATTATCCTCCCACCTACGTCTAGGTCTACCCAGAGGTCTCTCCCCTCAGGCTTCCCAAATAGTGGACCCAACCAACCAGATGGCTTACGGAACCCGAAGGTTCATCACCGAATTAACCAAAGCCTTCCACCGGACCCTGTCCTGGGCCAACAAAATCCAGTCTCCTTCAACTCCTATCTCCCATAGATCCCGCACGAGATTATCCTCCCATCTACGTCTAGGTCTCCACAGAGGTCTTTTCCCCTCAGGCTTCCCATCCAGTACCCGATGCACACTTCTTGTCCCATCCATGCGCGCTACATGCCCTGCCCATCTCATTCTTCTCGACTTAATCACCCTGACAATATTGGGGGAGGAGTACAGATTTATAAGCTCATCATTATGTATTTTTCTCCATGCCCCATCGTCTTCTCTAACATTAAATAAAAAGTCGAGAGCTACATAGTTCGTTAACCCCGGTTGCCACTTTATTTAAAGATAAAATAAGATTTCATATTTAATCTCGTTATTCGCCGAACTTAATCACGTTTTCGACAAAAATTATAAAATTAAATTAAAAAAAAATGTTTACGTAAACGATTTGACACGAAGTTTACGGAAAAAAAACATTATGGCACCGACTATCATAAAACTCACAAGATAACAAGAAAAATATTGATGGGATGTCAAGAAATAATAATTGTGTGTTGATAAACAGCTATTCACGAGTTACATTAGTTCGTTTCAAAATAAATTAATCTAAATCAATTAATTGTAATCTAATCTTTTGTCTTCATATTAAGACAAAACTGTGGTGTACTCTGTCCCACTTGAAACTAAAGTAACTTGAATTAGTGGACAAAATATTGTTAAGAAAACGTGTGGTACCATCACAGACAGGAATGCGCTTGAGGAGAGAGCAGGTACAGCTCTTTCTAGTTCTTAATCTCGGCACTAGATGGGAGTGAGTGACAAGTGTCACGACCGCTGTACCCATGGAATAGGAGACTAGGTGGACCCCAAAGACGGTCTGGACGCAGAGGGTGGGGTAAAAAATCCTTTTCCTCACCCTGGGATCAAATCACGGTCTTCCATTCAGTAGAAATACAAAATTTATTGAGCACCAACACAAAAGTGCTCTGGGGTAACAACTTGTCCTTTGACGTGCTACGTTTTCGTATCCCCACTCCACCGTTCATGACAGACGTCAGAAACAAATAAAGCCTTCGGCAGTCTTTTCTGGTGAGTAAACAGCAGCTGCTATACAAACGGAAGCCGAAGGCAAATTATTTCAGATTCCACAGGTGTCCGATGCAAACTGATACAATACGACGCTACGTATTCAAGGACGCCTACTGTAGATGTGACGTCAAACGTCCAGCGTTCAGAAACCGAGAGGTTGGCTTTCGGGTGAGCAGTTGGTGTGTGCTACATGATCCACCCATCTCATGACTTCATCACCCTAAAACGGAACGGTAATGAGTTTCGTCTCCTCTCTCGATGACCAAAATATTCTTCTCAGCACTTTCTTTTAAGACCATCAATCTCTGCCCTTCTTTCAGTGTATAAGACCACGTTTTGCAACCATAGAAATAGAAATCTCTTTTTTTTTCATCAACTCGAGGACAGCCTGAGTAAAAGTGAGATCAATTCATGACGTCATTACAAATGGTGAACCAACTTAACACGTTTCTTCTGCAGACAGGATCACATTATACTCGATTATATTCTTTAATGAATTTGATTTTTTTTAAAATTTTTATAATTATATTAATTCGACGTTAAATTTTTATTCTCCGTAGAATGGCTTATATAGACCATTTTCCTGCAAGAATTGTTTCTCAACTCTAAAGCAAGGATTTACGTAACTCGCTCAACACGAAAATTTTCTCGCAAGTTAGAAAACCGGTTCATTTCAAGAAGGCTTTTTTTTTTTAACGAGATAGTTGACGAAGTGAAGTTAAACCGACGTAACTTGGTCTACACTGGCGCGGAACGAAGAGTTGGAATTAAACATTTTTCCCTTCGGTTTATTTAATCACGATTTATAATCTACACAGATTCTACAGGGTAAATTAAAACGATTACTAACTAATTTTAACTAACTAATCCTTTTCTCGGACTGGGACCTGTTCTTATACGTTCTTGGCAGATGATCCAGAAGTGGTTTGCCATTGCCTTCTTCTGTGTGTGAATGGAGTAACTGTTGGGATGCCACGGAGGAAAACTCCGTGTTGCCTAGACCACGGCCTTGCCCAACACAAGTTATAAATTCGGGCACCGCCGGGAATCGAACCCGAGACCCCAGGATTACAAGGCCAGCGTTATAACCGCTGGACCACCGTGTGCATCATTTTATTATTCAGTGTTCTGTCTGAGGACAGGTCCATATGAACAGGATCCTTCCATCCTTTTCTCGGACTGGGACCTGTTCATATACGTTCTTGGCAGATGATCCAGAAGTGGTTTGCCATTGCCTTCTTCTGTGTGTGAATGGAGTAATTGTTGGGATGCCACGGAGGAAAACTCCGTGTTGCCTAGACCACGGCCTTGCCCAACACAAGTTATAAATTCGGGCACCGCCGGGAATCGAACCCCAGGATTGGCCAGCGAAATCAAACCTAATACTATAAAATTCTTGCGACGATGCTATTATTTTAAGTTAATCGCACGTTTCTGTCTTCAGACGACCCACTTTAAGATCAAAACTTGAAGTTCTGAATGTTATATACGAACTTTCTCTGCCTGAGGTCACGAAGACGTGAACAAGTTCCTGAAACGTACACATTCCAAACCAAAACGAACGAACAAACAAACAAATAAATACCACTTTAGTGCAATATAACAGCTTATTTAAATTATTATCACATAAAAAAGCTTCATTTCTGATATCATGAATAAGTTTCTTGTTAACTCACCGAGTATGACGTAGAGGACAGCAGTTTCAATGTCTGTTGTTCCGTGGAAACAATACGCCATGGTATCTGTACTCCCACCTGGAATAACCCCGACTCGTAACAAAGGCGGTGGAAGTTGAACATCAGGGTCGTTATGATCTACGCCATTGTCTCTGGCGGTTCTTAAAACCAAGCCATTGAATACTTCAGAGAAAGTTCCATCACCCCCTACGCACACAACGCCATCTATATTATCGAAAGAACAGTTGAGGAGCGTGTCTCGGGCGTGAAACTGACGTTGCGTGATTATCGCGTTCACTTCGATTCCTGCCACGAGGAACAAAGGCTTCACTTGTTTCTCGTAGATTTTCAGACCTATCTTTTTCCCTCCGTATGGATTTACGAATATTAAAAGCCTTTTAGGTCTGTTCTTGAAACCTATAACAAGAGACACGAATTAGTTAATCGTCTGAAGTGGCCCAATCTTCATTATAATACATAAATCCCTATCTTTAATAATTTCTACGTCTAGAATTATAAATTCCAAGGTAAGTGCGTAATATTTCTGAAACATAATCACATTTTCAGAACCCGGACATATCGAAACGGGTGTTGAAATCTATTTAAATCTGCCTCAAGACCTCATATTTTAAGATACAAAATTAAAAAAAACACAAAAATGAGTTATAATTTTCTTACAATGTAATATTTCATCGTGTCTAAACCTTTTAAAAGTGTTATTCACGTGTTATCGATAACAGATAAACGATAAGAGATAGCACAGCGTGAACACACCATAGAAACGGATCGTAGTATTATTTTACACACGAAAGTAATGAAAATTGTCCGCCATCCATCACACACCATTCTCCAAGTTCCGCGTTAAGTCGACAGTGAAGACGAATTCATTCTCCAACAAAGACTGGTTGAAGTCAGGTGAACGTGGAGGTCAGGCCACTCGTGTTCAGAATCTCAAGCGATCAGTATCTAGTAACAAGTTGACATATCTGTGGACGTTTCGGCTTTAGATGAGAGGACAGTTGAAGATAAACGCCTCCTCGGAAGTTAAACCACGTAGTCTGGTAGATATTTATCGACGTTTCAGAAGATCTTACTGCTTCCATCATCACGGAGGGAGAAATCAACTCCTCCAATATCTTCCAGACACGGTGCATCATCCCACAAGACACACCAATCCTTGCACTCGTAGCATTTATAACCTTAAATTCCACCGAGTGGAGATTAAAGTGTAAAGGACTCGTTCATATCCTACTTCGATAAGAACTTCCGGGCTTTGGTGTCAAAATAACCTAAAACCAACTGAGGTCCGTATCGGACACGAGTAAAATGAACATCATTGTCCAAACGTGCTACTTTTCTACATACAATTAGCTTCCATTAGAGTGATACTTAATAATGGAATTACTCCTCATTTTCCTAAACACAATTACGTCATTCTTAAGCTGGTCTACTTTTATATCATTATCTCGACGTATTCATTTAAAAACTGTTCTGCGACAAATAACACGGGAAAAGTTGATCCAGCTAGCAGAAAGTTCGTGTGCTTGATCAATACAAGTGCCCAAGACACCTATCTCTCCCTCTGTGGCCTTCAAGGACATCGACGTTTACGAATTACGTATTTATAGTCACACAGTAACCATAACCATTTCCATTTATGAGACCAGCTACAATTAAATTAATCTGTTACGGTAGACAAACAGATAAAAAAATACGTAAAGATAAGTTCAACAATGAATGTTGTTCTTCAGCTATAACAATAGGTCTTCGGCATGTCCAAATTCAGGTTTAAGAAATATTTACGCTAATATTTTATCAAAATTAAGGACTAAATACGTGGGATACGTAACAAGAATAAGCTATAAAAATCATATTAAATTTGGTCGATAAACCTACAGAGAATGGAAGTCAGACACGTAAGATGTGAGTTACTGATCTGCAATATCTGCTGATAAAGGAAAAAATCCTGTTAGCTGACAACGCAGTTTTTTTTTAAAAAATAAAATAATAAAACGTCCCAAACACATAGTTATATCGTTATAAAAATACTGATAAATACAAGAGACGAATTTCGGACAACATAATATTAAAACGGATCTACATAAAAAGGTAGCGTTGATGACAGAATTAAAGTTTTTCGAGTTAGAATCTGGTGATTTGCAATACTTTTTCATACAAACATTGATCGGAAGGTTTTGAACCATGAAAAATTTAGACATAGTTCTTTATATAACACGAAAATTCTTCACCTTTGTCAAAGTGCCAAGTGTCTTACAACCTTGAAACTGCTGATGACGTAACTTACCACTCAGGTAATTACGGATTGTCTTTACCCAGGATGCAACTTGTCGAGGGTCGGTATGGTTCAAGGTCACCGTATCATGTCTCCACGTGTTTTTGGTTCCCTTAGCTGCATAATGGAGGATGAAACTTGTGTGTCTTGGTGCCGTAACAGACGTGTGTTCCCCGAAAGGTTTATCGTCAATATTACTTCCATTTTGTACTTCCAAGCCAGGACAACAGTGTGATTTGTCCGTGGAGTGAACGTATTGGACCGCCATCACGTCAGATAGTGGTAACATGTGGCGAGCTACAAGAGACAGAATGCATGTTAATTCAGAAGTCTGCCACAGGATGAAATTTCAGAATTTCACCCATACCCTGAACCATTCCATATCCAAATCATGCCTTCAATCCTTAATTGTTTAAGATAATATTTATAATAGTTCCATTATAACCTAATCTAGTCGCTTTTTTATCTTGAAGGGCCCAAAATATGTTCGCGAGTTAAAATTTTAATTCGGAAGGCAGTGGATTCGTAAGATTTACAAGTACATTAGTGATCGCTTTATCAAACGTATTATCACCAGAAATAAAAAGCTGTAAAAGATCAATATCATCAAAATTAATTTGCTTTCTGCGTTTATGGTACGAGTATTTTTTTGTGTGCGTAGTACAATCATCAGAGTCGTTATATGCTAACCGTGAACAGCGAAGAAAAAACGCGATGCACGAACAAAGCGAAATGAACATCCCGTGATGGTATTCAAACCACAGCGGAATTGTATAATGTGTGAAAGTAATTTGTAACAGCCTTTGATACAATAATAATAACACACAACAATAAGCGATGGCAGAACTCCAATTTTTTTTTTACTATACACAATCAAAAATATTTAGGAATGTGACTATTTTGAATTACATCGTAAATAATAGTACTCCACATTACATCCGAGTAAAGTTAAAACACTAAATCCCGTCACGTAATTTCAAAACAATCTGTGCAATTCTCACAACTGACGATGAAAACTACAATAAAATCTCGAATCACAGATCGATCGACTGTTAATATGACGCTTACATGGCGGCTGAAAATTAGACAGGTGGGATATGAAGTTTACAAGGCGGTGAGTACGAAGATGGCTGTCTTCTGGATTTCTGTGCCATGTACAATCTGGTAAAAAGTAGCACCTTCAATAAATGTACCACGTTCATAAACTCTCTTCTGTCTTTCCGCTTGTTGATTCCTCAGTCTTAGTGAGCCATCTCCTCATATAACTCTGTTTCCGGGTGAAATGAAGTAATTATGTACAAACAATTAAAATCTTCCTTAGAAATTCAACACAATTCCGACAGGAATTTAAATATTTTCCACGTAAACGCTAAACAAGACGGAATCCGAACAATCACGAGAACAACTCTCAGGCCTGATCAAGATCGGGTATCAAGTGATAAGTCTTCATTATTTAATAGAGCAAGTGGATTATTTACAATAAACAACCGTCACTTAAAACCCGACAAGGGCCGGGTAAGAGAGAAAGGCAGAATGTATAGCCTACCAACGAGGTGCTTGTTAATGGTAAATCCTGTCAGAATAGTCGGTAACCCGTTCGAGTTACAAACCGGGTACTTCCCGAACACAAAGGGTATTCTGACTGGATATTCTGAAATCTATATGCAATTTCATTTACTGAACATATAAAAAATAAAAGACGCTCTGATTCGGGGCATGCAAACAATAAATCAAGTGCTATTCAAACAAAACTTCATGTTTCACCTTGAGCTACTGGGGGAAGCTGCTGTTACGAATATAAACTGTTCCCAGTCACTGTATATTCACAAACAATTAGTTTTACAAATTATTTTAAAAAATATTTTGGTGGATAGTTTGACAGAACATGCATTTGTCTCAAATACAAACTCCAATTTCCTTGGGTGTTTTTCATGCTAAGAAATTCATTCCAAACAATTATGACACAGGTTCTTTGACGTCGGGAAGTATCGTCAGTTGAAGAAACAAGTTTTAAGAAAAAAATACCAACTAAAATAATTTTAAAAATTGACAGTGGAACCACGGTTCCGGAGAATTTGACGTAAATACGTCTCTCTATTTAATTTATATTTACGTCTCTGTAATGTAATGTAAAGTAATGTAATGTAATGTAAAGTAATGTAATGTAATGTAAAGTAATGAAATGTAATGTAAAGTAGTGAAATGTAATGTTATCTTCAATGTCATACATCTTGTTACGAAAGCGGATTGTTGACGGCAGTAATATAACACAACAATGCCGAGTAAACAGAAGCCGTTTCCTAGGTAACATAACAATGCACGCAAGCTAACCATTGCTGTCGATTTGTTGATACGGATCTTACACATTTTCCTGTCACTTTTTCGTTACACTTTTTTGCCGAATGACCCTTCCATATAGACGTATTTACGTCAAAAATCAATGCAGCACTTTGTAATAAAGTTTCCAGAACACTAAACAATCATAACCTGTCTTGATTGGAATGATTTTGACTGGGGAATCAGTTATGACATACCTACTTGTGCTCTGAGTTATTCTATTTACTCAACGCACATTTAATGCACCGTGTATGCTTCTGGTTTACATCCAATGTGACGAAAATGACACTTTCACACTGAATTGAATCAGTGCAAAACTGGCATTTGTGTGACAACATAAAACTGTGTTCATCATCCACGATCAGTGAAAAGTGTCATACACTTACTATACGGTGACCCTTGCGATTCCCAAATTAATGTTCCGCGATGGAAATAAACCCTGCATCTCTTCTTCCGAATGAGGAACGTATTTAAGAGCACTGGATCAAACACTTGTCCGTCCGACACCGACATCTTAAACGTACTAAATTGATATTCTACGATCGGACTCCAGTATCGACTTGCAACAGCAAGTAGTTGACCATGTTCTCACCTACCACTTTGAAGGAGCCACTATACGAGTGGTCCGCAATATATTCATGGCACTACCATCTGTTGTTGGTAATTCGTAACACGTATAATCGATATTTGACCCAACATCGTAATGTACAGCACTTGTGAAAGTTATTGTTGATAAGAATTATAAGAACTTTGAAATACTTCTACAATTCTCACAGATTGATATTAGTCATATCACAGAGGTGTATTTTCTGGCCTTGTAGCACGAACACCACAATATTATTTGCAAACACTGTATATACACAAAATCCGCTACATAATGGTACATAATTTAAGTAAAATGATTATAAAAATAGTCATCCCAATTTGTCAAAGCAAATTTATATTGTCTATTTCATTAAAGTACGCTAATATTCTACAAAAATTCGAAACCATCATAGCTACTAACGACTAAGAACTGGCTTCAGTTGAGGTGAAATTAATGTTTGAAATAACATTCCAATCATGCGCAAATTATAAAAGTAGTATAAAATGTTTAATAAAAAAAAATCTAGAATAATAATCTCAAATTGTCCTAAAGCGTCTCCACATTTCGAACTACATCTAAAAGGATATTTATTCTAAGGTGCTCAGTATTAGATATACTACGTTCGTTGCTAAGCCGTAAAATATTTTAAAATTCAACTTAATTTCAAATGTATTTAAAAATTGCTGGAAATTCCGCCAATCGTTATCGGGTGGCATATTTGCAGGACCGAGTTAATGTTACGCGATTTTTTTAAAGATTGTGATGTCTACAAAATGTTTCGTATTAGTTAGCGTTGTTTCCCATTACTCCTATGGTGCTCCTTTGTACATGGAAAATACGGGGAGAAATATTAACTGCTCCCCGACCTCGTGGCGGGAAACAGCGTAGCCAATAAGCTTCTCGATACAAGTAGCGTCTCGGCCCGGGCCCTGCGCGGTCTTGCTGCCGAGGGAGAAGGCCATTTTGTGAGCCGCAGAGAGGTTGAAGGGATTCATAGCGTACTTGTACATCAGTGTTTAAAAATTTTTACCAACATTTCTTCATATCAACCCCAAATGGCTGAATTGCAAGCGACATCAGTTTCTCAAGAAGCCTTGTCAGTCGCCCAGTTGGAGTTAGGAGGAAATCCAAATGCATTAGCACTTCGAAGGCCGTTCGATCCTGTGGCACATGAGTTGGACGCTTCTTTCCGTCTGACACGTTTTGCTGATCTAAAAGGATGAGGGTGTAAAGTCCCTCAGGAGGTTCTTTCCAAACTCCTAGAGGGACTTCAGCAAGATGACAATAATGCCCAGGACGAACATGCCCATTTCATGCATATGGCAATTCCGCGAATTGGTAAGTTAAATTCGTTTAGTTAGTGCTGCAGTAATTTTAGCTCCGATCTGTCGCCATAATGGCGGCCAAAAATTTCGAGACTTGTATTTAATTAATAATATATACAGATAAACGTTTGTGATGCCTCGGTTCTTACATTGTAATTATCAATCTGTATGTTGTAAAAATTTCTTTGTACAATATTTAGTGCTTAAAAGTTGGTATTTATATAACAACTTTTAAAGCAGTTAAATGCCGGTGGTGAAAATATTTGTGCATGACTGTTGCCGGTAGGAGATAGGCAAAGCGTGATCATGCTTAAAGCTGTAGTTCTTTCCCGCTCCCTTTCCAAGTGATGAAGTTGATTATTAATAAATATGTTAATTCATCATTAAAGAAAATGCAATTCATTATTGTTATTTATATGCACAAATATATTTAATATGTGACCTTTGCTATGATTCTAAATAAATTGCGGCAACTCGATGACGTGCCATGCGTGGATCACGCGTATGAAATTTCAAATTTTGTACGGTGTTTAAAATTATTCGTTTGAATGAAAAACATTTTTTGTCTCACATAACACATTCAACCGTGGAATATTTTGTTTATGGCAGTTACGGGTTCTTTTCTTCAAAATGTTTAAAAACAATTGACATAGCTTTATAATAAAATACAAATTTTGGAATCTCTTTTCTCCAACATATGGCTGAAGTTATTGTCAACTTCCAGATCTGGAGTGTGATAAACACTTGGTTTCAGAATTTATGCATTATGTACAGCAATGAATATTACTTAAAGAAGTCAGATTTCTTTTGGAGTTTGAGTTTTAAATTAGTTACTAGTCCAAACATGAATTTTGATTACCCAAGGTAGGTATTAAAAGAACCTTTTATGATCTTATCCTTACTGCTTTTTTAATATATATATTTTTTTAGGTTTTTTGTGTTTATGTATGAACAGTTTACCAGTATGTGATGGTTAACTTGGGAAGTACGGTTTCATGCATCGTTTCTGTTCATTTTAGGAATTGGCATGGATTCCTCCGTAACTCCTCTGCGGCATGGTGGTCTGTCTCTTGTTCAGACAACAGACTTCTTCTACCCCCTGGTTGATGACCCGTACATGATGGGTAAGACGTCGCGAATCTTTAATTTTTTCAAATTCTTATAATAGAAGGATAGTCTCGTGACTCAACCTCAACTCATTACTCTGATGTTTCCTGATCACGGAGAAGTGTAGAATGCACTTCCATCATTGAAAGTTATGTTGAACACTGTGGTACCTCATACTTGGTTGAATTTGTAAGGAAATTATCTTAGTTGATGTTCACAGCTGCATTGTGGATTTGTCTCATAGCTCATTTAAGGATTGTGGCAGAGGAGGAACATAAACTTATGCCCCGGACATAACCCTAGAAATGAAAATTAGGGATGCGAGGTTCGGGTTTGCTAAGTTAAGGTTGGTATGGGAAGATTTTCATTGATAGTCATTTTGTTACCGTAATTGATGCCCGACATGTACGTATATTAATTATCGTGCCGAAAACAGACATCGTTTGACGGTGTTTGCGTTATTCTTGTATAAATTCTGGCCTAACACTGAACACATCTGTGACTCTACATGAACCCACATTTTGAATGAGTCTGCATAGATGTAATTATTTTTTTAAAGGCGTGGCTTCTAGAAATGGGGGATTTTATAAAAATATGTTATGGAATTGATATAGCCTATGGCCACCAGATGGATGTTCTTAAATTGTTTATTTCATGTCGAATTATATTAATGTTGGAAGAATGTTGCAGGCAAGATTGCATGTGCTAATGTGATCAGTGATTTGTATGCTATGGGTGTCACCGAATGTGACAACATGTTGATGCTTCTGGGAGTATCGACAAAGATGACCGAGAAGGAACGAGATGTCGTCGTACCTCTCATCATGAGAGGATTTAAGGTAAGCGGTACAAGTCCCAGAATCAAAAATCTCATGTCCGACAAGCTGACACTTTGATATAAATTATTTTGTCGTGAGAGGAAAGATTATTTGAATAATGTTTTTGAGTGGTGCATGAGATGTGTAAATTATTTGTCCTCAAGGATTCTGCTCTTGAAGCTGGAACCACAGTGACTGGCGGACAGACGGTTGTGAATCCGTGGTGTACAATTGGCGGTGTAGCTTCCACCGTGTGCCAGCCCAATGAATACATTGTGTAAGTGAAGCGAATTTTGTGTTCTTAATACTGCCAGGTGAGCAGAGAAGGACTTTGCACTTTCAGAATGATACAGAAAACAGATGCGGCGTTAAGCAAGTCTCCTCGGCAGAGCTGCACATTACCAACATGCCCAGTAATATATTTACAGAATTATTTTATAGTTCTGTAATTACTTTAAATTGAGTAACATTGCCACGTACGTCTGTCACACACACACACACACACAATTTTCCACAAGGACGCTGACCACTCACCCCCATCTAGTGCCGAGATCAAGAAAGAGTATGAGCTATACCTCCACTCCCCCAATGTGCCTTCATGGCGTTAGTGGGACGCTTTACTACTTACTAATAATGCAAACATTGAACAAAAACATTCTTAAAACTAGTGGCCCTTACGTGAAAGGGAAGTTCCTGAGTTGAGAAGATCGCTTATTTTTAAGGTAGGTTGTTGTTTAATATAAACGTGTATCTGGACATAAAAGTCAGGTTATTAAAAATGTTTCGCCCTTTTTTTCTAATATTTCAATTTCAGGTAGGATTACAATTGTAATATGCCGGTCAGTTTCAGTTTGGAGCACGTGAGTTAATTAACACAGATTAAGAAGAATGTGTAGGCCCGCTTTGTAAGTGACGTTAAGAGTCGCAGTTGTGTAGTTGATTAAAACAACTTTTCAGCCCAGACAATGCTGTAGTGGGTGATGTTTTGGTTCTCACTAAACCATTGGGAACCCAAGTAGCCGTAAATGCTCACCAGTGGCTTGACCAACCAGAAAGATGGAACCGAATCAAATTGGTCGTCTCCGAGGATGACGTCCGCAAAGCATACCAGCGGTCAATGGATTCGATGGCGAGATTGAACAGAATAGGTAAGTCATTATAATTATATTGTGTTTTTATTTACCAACTGTAGGGGGTCCGCAGTGGCCGCTCGATCGCAGGGACCGTGGGTTCGAATCCCACTCAAGCCGTGGATGTTGTCTGCGTTTTTCTGTGTTGTGCTGTCCTGTGCACAGGTAGAGGCCTTGTGATGGGCCGATCCCTCATCCAGGGAGTCCTACCGAATGTCCATAGATCAAGCCAACTGGAAAAAAAAAAGGTTGACCTGTGAAGGGTACCGGAAAATGTACAAACATTGTTAAATCAGAAAAAGAAGAAGAATTACCAACTGTAGTTAATTTGAGGTCACAGAATAAGAAATCAGCAAGGAAAACAAAGCTAAGAAGACAACTTAATTTTTATTGTGTGTGGTTCCGGGTGTCAGAACATCGATTCAGTTATACTGCGGGATTCTTGTTTTGTGCCTCAACGTATTACCAAAATTCCGGCCACGGTGCTTTATTAACTATTCATTTATTAAATACATTCTCATTCATAAATTCCAGTCTTTAAGTTTGGATGCTGCATCAACAGACTGAAGAATGTTGCACTGTATTGACAATTATTTTCAGCGGCTAGATTGATGCACAAATACAATGCTCATGGTGCTACTGATGTGACTGGCTTTGGGTTGCTTGGACATGCCCAAAACCTGGCAAGGCATCAGAAGAATGAAGTGTCATTCGTGATCCACAACTTGCCTGTGATAGCCAAGATGGCTGCTGTGGCAAAAGCTTGTGGGAATATGTTTCAGCTTCTTCAGGGCCATTCTGCAGAAACATCGGGTGAGGAAAGGCATTGCTGCATTTTTTAATGTGTTCATGCGAATGAATGAAATTGTAATTCATATTTAATACATTATGAAATTACTATATTCGTTGCTAATTTCCCGCATAATTCGATTATGTCTGATACATTTTGGATATTAAGATTCCTTGTCGTAGGCCATGAAATTCCTTATTTGTCTTCCAAAATTGATATAGGAGTTTAAAGTAAATTGTTTCTATCCCAGGTTCCGAATTATTCCGCAGACTCAAAATACTATAAGAAAAATCTGATAAATTTGAAGGGAACTGAAAAAATTCAATTGCTTTACCTACAGTTTTTGTTTTAATTTTCGCTTTCAGGTGGTCTGCTTATCTGCCTACCAAGAGAGCAGGCTGCTGCATACTGCAAGGATATCGAGAAGCAAGAAGGGTATCAGGCTTGGATTATTGGCATTGTTGAGAAAGGAAATAGAACAGCTCGGATTATTGATAAACCGCGTGTGATTGAAGTCCCCGCGAAGGAAAAGGATGGGGAACTGTGGTAGGGGGAGAACAGTAATAGAATCGTGCATCTCGATCGCCAAGTACCGAATGCAGTTATGAATATCTCTAGGAAATTAAACTGATACAGCGTGGAACAGTGAGCGCATTAAGAGTACGCCCAAAGTAAATGGTTCTCTGGGAAAAAGTACAGTGCTTCTTGATGCTTACGTGTACTGAATTGCTAGAAGTAAATTGCATTACTTTGCAAAGTGATGACTTTGATATGTATATAACAGCATTGAATGAGATCAGATGAAATTTGGTATTTAGTTAATCCGTTATGAATGTCCAGTTATTTGTCGCTGTTTTAGGTTTTACAGTATCATTTAGTGCCATATACCTGGGATGTTCTTTTGCATCTTCGGCATTTCCGCATTACAGCAAGCGTATTTGTATCTTACGAAATGAAGTATCCAGTTTAATCGTCTGTACGTACGTGTATCGTTTGAGTCTGTTCTCTTGCCAGCAATATTATAGGGCATGAATGTGAGAAATCGTGCAACGTTAAACTACACCAACATTTTATATGACCTTTTGCCTAATAAAAACATTTTTATATCTGTGAAATGTGATGCTGTTGTCTTGCAAATTCTTTTCAGTTACAGATTTTGCATGGTAAGTAATATTAATTAAACAGTAATTTCAGCAGATTAATATTTAAAATTATTTTTTTTTAAACTTAGGTTGCTCTATAATAGTGAATTCAATCTTAAACATTGTTCAGATAAATTCCAGCGTCCGCTTTGCGAGTGTTTTAAATTAGACGTTCAAAATTCCTAGTGGGATGGGACAAAATAATTTCATTAAGGATTATATTGCAAATTACATCTCAAGAGTTTTGTTACACATATAAAGAAACTGTTGCATTGTTTTGTTTTAATGGTGTAGTTTGGAGTAACGCATTTTAATTAATATGAGTTATCAGCTCGCTAGATGTTATATTATGCTAGAAGGGCAATACTTTGGTAATGCCTTAGCCTTCTTTACCTATCATGTCTCTGCATACCATTAAATTAGTGAACACATCATTTGGTATGTAAGATTTGAGGCTTTCACAGCGGCGAGTATGAAGATTTCTGTCTTGTGGGTTGCGCTCTGTAATCTGGTAGATGTGTACCAACGTTTCAGATGAATCGCCCTGATGACGGAGGCAGTACGACCTCTGAAACGTTGGTTGACATCGACCAGACTACACAGCGCAACAACCCAGAAGACAGAAATCTTCACTATATTCATTAGTTTGAGATGAACTGTGTGATCTGCAGAGTAGTCGACCGCTGATCATGTTTTAACTTTTAAATATTCAGCACATTCCTCGGATGTATACCGTGGTAAATGGCTTATTACAAGGGTATTGTATAGGAGTCCGTTGAGTATAAAATTAATTTGTTTTGTGGTTTGGTTTATTAGAATGGAAAACTAAATGTGATTAATTTCTAAAACGTGTAGATACTGTTCATTTTAAGTATGTGTTTTAGGCTGTCATATGATATCAGAATTTAAGAAGTCATGTTCTCCGCCATGTGTGGAATGTACTTTGTGCAAAGAATGTGTAAGAAGTGTTAAATTTAGTGTCCATAGTAACATGCTTCATTTATGCATTTTAATGTGTAAAAAAAGTTGTTTAGATGATTTTAATTAATCTTGTATATTCCACAATTTAGAAAATACTTGGCTGTTTTAAGAGAACTATTTATAAGCCTTCATTTGTTCTGCAACATTCTAGTTTTTGCTAAATGTGATGACAAAGATTGAATAGAGGGCCCTAGACACTAAAATCACAAGCCAAAAGTAAAATGTGAGGAAGCACTGTACTCTTTATAAATTACTTGTATTAGTTAAAAGACTTAATTGGTTTCAAGTTGACGGTTTAGATGTTTTATACACTCGATTAAGCAACAGCTTGCATGAATAGGACTGGCTAATCATATATTTATTGCCCAGATGCAGAATTTTTCATTGTAGGTGATTATAACGATCATTGGATGGTATTTTGCTGGCTGTCGTACATATTGAATACAAACATGTTGCCTTATTTCTTTGTACTTTTTGTTTTGCAAGAAGCTTTTGTAGAATCCAAACGAGCCTATATTATACTGAATCCAATGAAATGGCTGGTTGCAGTTAATTATGCCACTTAACTGAATAGTTTCACACTTTTGTATGTAGTCAGTGATATTCTGTAAACGTTCAGAAAATGTTTATGTTCAAAATTAATACGTTAAGTAAAGTGTATTTTTCAAGATGTAATTTGGAAAGCTTTAAATTTTGTTTATAAAATGTTTCAAAAGTGATTATAGTTTATTCTTCCATTAGTGCTGTTCATACTGTATTTAGTATAGTAAATTTTATTTTCCTGTAAGATGGTGAATGTGAGATCAAGTAAATTATTTACTTTTTATAGTTGTTCTTTGTTACTGAAGTGTACAGTTTAATATCCATTGCAAGCAGAATAATGTAACTTTAATATTTCACGCTATATTTGTATTTCTTCCCGCCATATCAGTGAGAAGGCGAATCTCTTGACTAGCTGAGCTTAGATTAGCTTCGCAAGAATGACTATAGAGTTGCTAGTTGATTCATACCAATGAAAAGTGTCATTTATGGCTGTATTGCTCTGCAGTTCTTGAAATGAATTTGTGAACGAATAGGACAGTACTAAAGAAGGTTCACTGGTCAGCCAGTTGAGTTCTTAATATTTTAGAAAGCACGTGTATTTGTAAGTGGTGTAATAGCTCGTTTTAGCATATGTTAGAGAAGTGTTTTAAAATTGTTTACAGTACTGAATTTATGTAAATATAATTCACATAGATAAGTCTGATGGCTCCAGGGAGTTATTTAACGGGAATGTTATGTTCAACATTGTCCATTGTCTCTGGGTATATTTACCATGCGCATTTTGGAACTTTGCTGTACTCCTGTCTACGTGTGATTGGTTGTTACTATACTGACAGATTTTTAAAAAATTATTCTTATTGCTCAGCTAAGCTAGAAAGTTCCCTTCCCTTGATAAACGGTATATCTTGCCTTCGAAACTGCGTCTGCACATAAAAATGAGGGTGAAATTGTCTTCTGCTGCTCATAAGTTTTGAACACCAGATGCTGATTGATTACATTTAATTTTGGGTTCATTTTAGTGTTATACAAAAATAATGAAGATTCATAACAACAACAAAATTTACACAGTTTTGTTTTTTTCTGAATCCTGAAGCGAGTCATACCAGAATTCTAAAGTATATTTTTGTGATTTGGACTAAGTAATTTTGCCAGTGTATGTTTTGTTTTTCAGATATTTTTGTGTAAAACGTCCAGTTTGAAAGGAAAGTATGGTACAGTAGTGTGTAAATTGTTTTAGAAAATACAGCTATCTTAAGGCTTGGCTTCCCTTTGCATCTTGCCGCTTGCTCATTAGACCCCTGTTTCTTGTTCCAGTGCATTTTTAGTTACATAATTTTGAGCTTAGAACTTTGAAATATGTTAACAATATATTAAAAACACATTCCTCAATATATTGTGTTGTATTATGTAATAATTCTTTTATATCCCAGCCCAAAAATATTTATTTCACATGTTGAGGTTAAAGTGCTCATTTAAGAAATTATATGCGGTAGCATAAATTTTGGATGGAATTACGGATGATACTCTGTTATGTAGCCAGGTAATTATTTTTAATCATATCAGTTAGGTTATGAATCAGAGTAGGTAAAACTGTCAAGTCCTATTCTGAAGATGTTTTGTAATTGACTGATTAAGAATAATATTCTGGCTAATCTGTCTCAGTAATCTGATTTTCAATATAATCCTTGCTTTATTCTAATCACACTATTTTGATCATGGGTAATGCAGTATTATCCCAGTGGCTAGCATTTGTTGGTCCAAAGATTTATTATTATTCAGTACTTGCTATTTCTGTGCACATTTGAATTAAAGAGAGTAGTTCCAAAACTCAGCCCATGTAACAAATGTTGGGGGAAATTTACCTTTTTGTGTTAGTAACTAGTCAATAAATACATTTGGTATGAAAAGTGCTAACACTTTGTAAACTTAAGAAAATTAATATTGAGGTAATGTTCATCTAGTGGAATTGTACACATAACAAATAGAAAAACGTTTTTGTCAAAAATAGTTTAATAATATTTTATACCAACATAGTATCTGCAGATGTCTTATCTAATGAGATTTGTATTATTATAAACAAAAAATAAATTATACTGAATTCATTGTACAATCTTTTATAAATAAACAGATGGTCATACAGTCAGCATGGTTATCTACTTTTTACTTCTTTTTGTTGAAAGGAAAGTATGATAAGAAATAAAGGAAGTAACAGTACACAATTAGGTTGGCTGAGCTACTTTCGAGATAAAACGCCCTGGAGTGAGTAAATTCTGAAACTGGTTTTTCAACATTATGCTACACCAAACAGTTTTTTTCTCTGATGCACAATGTTTTAAATGAAGCAGAATTAGTAAATTAACAAGAACTCCACTTGCTGAAAAACGTGAGTTTTGGAATTACACTCTTCAGATGATGTACTGTGTTACTTTGTAGGGCCATGCTGTAGTTATAAATGAAGTTGGAGGATTTGAAGTCCAGTGCAAAATAATTTTAACACCAACAAATGGTAACAAAATGAATAAGTTAAAGCAATACATAAAACCAACTAATGATAACATGCAAAAATGATTGCTTTGTGAGTTTCAAACTTACGGAAGTCCTAAGATTTTCGTTCGGAATAGTCCTTAAGCAGCAATGCATGTCAGCGTGTGTTTTATTGGAGACGGCTGAAAGTTGACTGTGGCACATAGCGGTTTGAAACCCCGCCTCTCCCCTCCGATTGCGTCATTCTAGCGACCGCTGCCATGATTACCCGAGATATCGTGGGTTCATTTTTGCGATATTAACCCCAGTTAATTTAGAACAATATTTTTCTTTCCGTCCCAGTATTAATAAAACAGAGTTAATTTGGGACGTGATTACAAGTCAGTAAATGACTGCTGTACTTTCATTAGCAATGTTTATATAATGTAAGCAAAGGCTCACGTGAATTAGATTTTTATGCTTCTATGGCAAGATTTTGTGTTGTTTGTACCGTATCGAAAACATTAACGTATGTTTCAAGGACTCACCATTTATCTTTTGAATACTGCAACTAAACAAAACTATGTTATAGGCCTGCTATTGGGATTCTCTGATGCTATTGATAGGCCTAATTTATCGTACGAAATTAATGTTACCAAACTACGAATTCTGCAGTACCAATATGTGTTTATCTTGATACAGTTTCCCACTTCCTTTTAATCTTGCTCTCACAAATATTGTTGGGTCACCTTGTATTCATTTTATAGTCCTATTGCAGATTTACAACTATAAGTAAAAATTCTTGGAATAATTTCCACTTGATAACTTATTAAACATTAACATATTTTTGAAAGGAATGATTGAAGAATGCAGAGGAATTACAAAACAGGATTTTAGAGGTGTCTACTGGAACACCGGGGCAATATGTCATCTCCTCCTAGCAAGTCTTTAACATTTTTACAGATGTAACCCATTTCAAATTTTTTACGGTTGCAAATTAGACAAAATGTACAGTGAATGTCAGAATTGGCTTCAAAACACCCAGACTTTGCAGTGTGTGGGGAAGAAATAGCCCAATGAAACATAAATTTAGTCTGACCTGAATTTGATGATCCCTTGTATCAGATCTTGGCGCCATCCGCCTCAAAACATCGTTGGCTGATAATGCAGTGCCAGGGTCCAATTACTCATATACAAATCAGAAAGTTCTTTTACCAAAAGCTCAAAATTACAACACAGTGAAAATGTAGCTCTACAATTAATACATTCAGCAATTTGAGAAAAATAAACATTTTTTGTATCACATTTTATAATAAGCACTTTTCTTTATTAAAGCAAGGACTTCCAGTTTTATTAAATATAATAGGTAATAACAGAGAGTTTATAAATGTTTCATCAAAGATTCCTGAAAGAAAACTAATGGTATAAGTCACTTGATAACATTACGCAAGTCTTCCTCTATCCTGTTAAATGACGTAGTTGTACACTTTTTATTTAAACAGCAAAAAATTATGACTGAAATAAAAGTACAAAAATTCATTAAAATATTTTATATCTTACAATTTAAAATCACGATTACATTAACACTAAATTCATAACTTTTCAATAAGACTGCTCAACAGAAATAGGATAATTTACTTTACAGCTGATCACTTGTGTTGTAATACAGACAAAATTCATACATAATGTATTTACATAATACCATATGTATATTTACATGAGAAACACATTAAAGAGAGCTGCAGTCCTCTAAATAAATTCATAATTTCAATTTTGGTTCCTTACATATTAACTTCTACGTGAAAATAAATGGTAACACTACTTCTTTTAATCCCAAATGTAAGTAGCAAAAACAATTTGTTCCCATGTGACACTGAAACAGTAGAATATCAGGTTTACAAAGCAGTGAGTCCGAAGTCGTCTGTCTTCTGGGTTGTAGCGCCGTGTAGTCTTGTAGTTTACTGACATTTCAGAGGTCCTTGCTGCCTGCATCACCTTGGCGATCACCAAGATGGAGGCACAGCAAGGACCTATGAAACGTCAGTAAACTACAAGACTACACAGCGCTACAACCCAGAAGACAGCCATATGCAAAGTCGGATAATGTAATTTAAATGAAAGAAATCAAGTTGTATTCAAACACGATCCTGAAGAAATATTCGATATGAAAACGGAAGAGCCGACTACCACCACAGGATACAGTTTCATCGTAACATAGAATGTTCCCAGTTTTCTTTAATTGTTTTTTATATCCTCGCTCAGCATTATTTTTCCTAATATCACATTTCGTGCTACATTTCTATTTCATTATGTGCTGTGTGAAGAGCCAGCTTCATATCCAACACAACTCCCATTTTCTTAGGAAAAAAAAGCAAAATATTAATATTTAAAAACTGAATCAAAAAGCATATACTTAAAGCTAAGTCACCATTCTGTGCCATGCTTGCATTTTTCTTGCCTTATTAAATAATACGTTTAAATACAAAAATGTCCTCTTTTTTTTTGTTTAATTCAAAGACATTTCAGATTGGCGGTCACACAGCCTTTTTTTTTATAATTTTATAAAGAACACTAAGTACCACTAACATTTCTGAAAGAAAATTAAACATCAAAATGCTTTGCATTACGATATAACAAAACAAAATAAACTGTAGCACAACAACAAATCATAATTATTAATAAAACCACTGGTCACATGTTATTGTGTATAATTATGAACGAAAAGCTTCTGAAATATACCCTGCAGTATGTAATATTTAACAGAAAATGTTAATGTTACCAAGAAATACTCCCATGAGCATGAAATTTAAAACATGTTTTCTAGCATACTTTTGCAAGTCTATTTTATTAAGAGACATTATTATATTAAAATAGTAGTTAAACGTACTTTGAACTTCAAAAGTGTGCCTTGCACTATTCGCGTGTTTATATGAGGATAGTACTGTACAGACCATAAGGAAATTCTACTCAGTTTTAAAATTATGAAAAAGGACATACATACATAAAACTGTAATCGATTAAATGTTTTTTTCCTTCTTGAATAATGTTTATATAATTCTTAGTAATCATAAGGGACAATAGGAGAAACAGGTTTGCTGGTCTTGTTGAATGAACTACTCGTATGAAAATGGTGGATCAGGGTTCAGTCTGTAGATTCTGCAGGAACAGAAGCCATGTCCTCACCCAACACCTTGCACAGCTCCTGAAATCAGTATTTAAAGTGAACAATATTAATTGTGTATAAAATATGAAATAAGCGCCTACTGCGATTTTTAAGTTTCCACAGCAGTGAAGACGACGGATATCTTCATCTGGGTTTTGACGTCACGTAGACTTGGTATATGCCAAGATGATGAAGTCTACGTGATGCCCAAACTCAAAAGAAAATGGTCGTCAAAGTACCTAGTCTCCAGATTTCTACTTATTATCTGCGATTTTGAGTTCTCATCTGAGTTGTGACACCATGTGGTATTGAAGGTAGTTACCAATGTTTGGGAAATATACCATCTCTATTTTTAACTTAAGTACCCACTTATTCTTAGCACGCTTCTGAGTAGTTGCTTTACATTTGTACAGATGACAGAATAAATCAATACCAAGAACAAATTATGAATTTCACAAGTTCGTGTTTGGATATTGATGCACAGCTGGTTGTGGGAAAAGTATAAAAATTCCGTGTAGCCATTGTCTTATTACGTGATGAATAATTTAAACAGACTTTTTGTCTTGCATATACATTTTTCAAGTGATGATTGCTACTTTCTCTGACATGCTCATAAACGAGCTCACTGCAAAAAAAAAAATAGTGCTGTCATCATCAAAAAACTGAAAAACCTTCGCCTACTTCGTATTACATCACTGACCTTAAGCCTCTCCTGAGCATCTGGAACACCGGCAAGTTGAGCTTCTAATTTCTGTTTCTCCTCTTTTAGGGAGAGACGAGCCGTTGAGTCCAGTGACTCTAGCTTCCACCCACCTTCCCCGTTAAATTGCAGGAGGTGTGTGTGAAACTTCCTGTGTATACAAAATTTATATAATGATCGTGATAATTTTTAACATAATTCCTCAGTACATATGAAGGCAGTTTTCAGTTGTAACAAAAACTTCACAGTTCCCACATGACGGATACTCACCAGAGGGACGGCCTGTGTGTAATGGTGAGGAGTGTGATGCCTGCTACTTTTGCTTCCTGATAGATGTTACTCTCTACGTCAATGCTGACGGCACTGGTGCATTCATCCAATAGCGCAAACTTTGGCCTGAAAGAAAGAAAGAAAAAAGTTATTAACATTGCAGGCATCTGTAAAAATTGTTACATACATTTCTCTCACAAGTTTATGCAAAACTGCTTGCGCAAGGAGAGTAGCTCGGCACAATCGTTAACGCTGCTGTCGCCGGCCACTGTTGGCATTTTCCATTTCCAAGACAAATGGGTTTATGAATCTATTTACTTCCTGTCAGATATAACACATCAAATGTATACCAACAACCTTTAACACTGATGCCAGTTTTTATTAATAACAGATACACTTCAGCCTTAAAGGGTCATCATCACACACTACATTAGTTCAACAAGTAAATCGAAATGCACTATTATTTTAACTGTGTTTGTCATATTGATCAGTAAAGTTGCATAATATAAGTTAAAATGCCATGGCAGAAACTATAAGGATAATTAAGAACACTATCTGCTGAATTATAAAACATTTTTCAATATTTTAAAACATACTTTAGTTCAGCGTAGATATATTTGGTGTTATGTCCATCAATTGGCGAACTATCACAATATTTGTGCTCTATTTAAATACAAACTGCGCTAGCTAATGGCATCGAAGGACATTTCCTCCCTGTATAGTGTACATAACACAATGTAGCAAAGTACAATGTAATGAAATATATCTCTTCAGGAATACATTCAGTGATTACTATTTTGCTACATCAGACATCATTATGCCACGTAGGGATCGCAGTTTTGTGCTCATCTGGCGTACACTCTCCAGCTTTTTCACTGATTAACGAAAAAGATGCTCATCTTCCATTAAAAACAAACAAACCTGTGATAAAACAGCCTAGCCATTGCCATACGCTGCTTTTCACCGCCAGACAGAACATCCTTCCAGTCCGTGGCTACGTGCCAGCCGCCCTCGCGTTCTACTATATGATCCAGGTGTACAAGTCTCAAGCAGTGTTCCAGATTCCCCAGAGTAATGCCTTTCCTCCTCATGTCGGCCTCGGTGTCTGGGTATATAACTTGATCTGCTAGTGATCCCAGTGACATATATGGTCTGGAAAAGACGTATATATTCTATAGAATGCGAATCTATTTGACAATTATAACGATGACTTAACATATATTTACAGGAATATCATCATGAAAGCAAAAATAATGCAATTAGTGCTATGTAAATCACGTATTCTTAGTGAACAGATTTGTTTTTTACAGAAATATGAAGCAGTGAGTAAAGTACTTTTCATGTTGACTACCTGCACTACCACATGTTGAAGCATTTAATTATTTCCTCACACGAATATCTAATTACCAACTAAAATGAGAGTGCAACATGTAATTCATATTTTTAACATCTCCTTAAATTTTTTGGGTGCGGACATTACGTTCATGTCGACAAAATTCGTGTAGATACAATTCTCTTTGAGATCAATATGGTGGTTCGATATATGTCACTGAACGCACTAAAAATGAGTTTATGTGTAGTATCTTTTTGAACTAACCTCTGAGGAATGTAAAACATGTCGGAACTGGCCGGCTTCCTCAGCTCTCCGCTGTAAACCGGCCAGAGTCCGCTTAATATCCTGAACAATGACGACTTTCCACAGCCATTGGGACCAGTAATGAGTAGATGCATGCCAGGGGTGACTGTGAAAGTGAGGTTAGGACAAACCACATCACAGTTGGGTGTCACAATTGGCACATTCTCCAGTACTATGGTTCCATCCCTTGTCTCACACAGGACACCTTAACAAAGGCAAATAAATAATTTCCTTTCAGAGAGTTATATAGTAGGTAATGATACGGTGATTAAATGAAAGCAGTATTAGTGTAGTGATATGTAGGACACATGCGTTAAAAAAATGCATATGTAAATAATATTGGGAAACTAGTGGGGAAATGCCCATTGAAACTGAACAGGAGAATATCTTTCATATCTTTTATCCCCTAACCATTTCATCCTTCCTTTATTCCCTTCATATCTTCGTCTCCTTCCTGCCTTTCTGCTTTGTTCCTTCGCATTATTCAAAATCCAAAAATTAACATAACCTAGTTTCTCAGAAAATAGCAATGAAGCTACCCAAAGGCAGGATAATGGCTATTTTGATTTCAATTCATCTTTTTTTTTGTATGAATTGTTTGGCCTCTGCTCAAAAAATTATTTTATTGTTTGCCTGTACCTCATAACAGAGTCATTACTGCTAATTTCAAACTATTATTCCGTATTCTGTATGTAAAAATTCTCAAAACCTTTTGTATGCTACAAAATGTAGCTAACTCAGCTGCAAAACATTATTTCAATGAAAACATCTTTTTCCATTATTTTTTTATGTTGGTCGGACAGTTTCGATATATTATTTATTGTTGTATTCAATATTCATACCTACGTAAGAACATGTACAGTGTGTGTGTGGTTTATTTAACTATGTAGCACCGAATATATATACGAATTATCATGACACTTGTCGGCATTACCTTTCGCAACGGGCTGTCCGTTCTTGAATTCCATTCTGAAGCCACTGTTCCTGCCTGAATGCTTAGATTCTGAAGTTGTTACAACAGTACGCTGGTACTTTCCATGGCTTGCATCTTCAAAAACATCTAACATGTCTCCTACCCGGGAAGTATAACCCGCGAGTTCAACTACTTCCTAGAAAACATAAGCACCTTAGTCACACCCCAAAATATTCTTTGCAAAGGGAAGTCATAATAGTTCCGCAATGAATTCTTTAAAATGACACTATCATTAGTTCAAGCTGCATAGTATCAAATATTTGGATGTTTAACAAATACAAAATTGTAATAATTATAAATATTTGAAGATGAAAGTCAATGAGCATGGAAAACATAACTGATAAATTCAGATCAGAATAAATTTGGGATAATAGGCAATTTTGATGTTGAATGGTATATTATAGAATAAAAGGGTTGCAAGAAAATATAAACTAAAAACATTTACAAGACATAAAAAATTATTATATTATGTGGTTTCAGAAGTAAGATACTTTAAAAACAAAACAAAAATTACTGACTATGGAAATGGATTTTTGGAGACAATCAGCAAGAGTATCAAGAAATAAAATCTTAAACCGTATTATTACCGAAAAATTGGCAAACAACAGAAGGCTCAAACAGGTACTAGCAGGAAGGAGGAAGACCAAGAGTTAGATGGTCGAAAGGAACCCAGGATGCATTGGCAGAAAGAGGAGTAGGACGAGGAGAGTGGATGAATAAGGAAGAATGACAAATGGAAACTGGAAGACATTTGTGACATTAAATAAGCCAGTGCCATATCTGGCAAAATATGGAAGCGACAAGGTGATATATATCTGAGTGGTGTAGTACGATTTACTTTAGAAAAAAAAATATCAATACCTTGTACGAAGACATGAGTCTTTCAACAGCATCAGCTCCCGAGATCAAGAGATTTCTAGCTGTCGTGAAGTACTGCGTCCTCTCGCTCACTCCACCATCCGCAGAGCAGTCTTGTTCTAAAACGAGCATATTAGAATTTTTATTAAAATGATAATGTATCAGATACTAATATACCGTCAGTGTTTAACATAGTGGTACTCTCCATCCCTAGTATGGAAAGGGTAACAAACTTGAGAAGATGAACGTCATAAGATTTATAATTCTTTAAATGACTTTCTACACTCACTGGATGAAAGAGATTTAGCAAATACTGAGATTCCCCATACTATTAAAAATACCAAGAAAATACTGAATGTTACTGCAGTTCGTTCAGCAGGTCCGAGACTTCCTTGACCAGGAAGCTGAAAAGAGAGGTATTTTTCCTCCTACCAGTCACAAGAAAACAGAAGGAAAACCAATTTCTAACGCATTGTGGTTTAAATAGCTTTGATAATGCAGTGTTCAATAGAACAGTTACACTCTGGTTGCTTATTCTGTCATGGACATTTCCTGAAATTATTTGTACCAAGATTTAAAATGTCTGTTCACCTTCGCGGCGAGAACTGGTGAGGATCGGAAGTGACACCATAATCATTCCCGTACTGCTCCAAACATACTTCATGAGGAACTGTTCCAGCATCACATACCATAGTCGCTGGGAGAAGATTGTGTTCATCTGGTCCACAAGGGAACCGTACGCCCTTTCCAGCTGACTCAGCTCAACCTGTAATTCAATGCGATATCATATTCACTGAACTAATGTAACATAATCCTGAGTGATTTCAATTATTATTCATATATTATATTCTTTTCATCAAGTGTATGTGTGGTGCATACGTATTTCTGACAAAATACTCATCTCCTGAAAATACCAAATGAAATGAGTACCTCACCAATTTATAAGTTCAGCAATTCATGTAACAGTGACGACAGTTCACATACACAAGAAATTGGTCATTTCAACTACAGATGACATCCATTTATAATGACTGCTAGTGATCATGCAGTCTTAGCATTGTAGTAATAATAAATACCTTTTGGCCACCATAGAACGCAATCTCCTCAGCATTTGTAATAATCCGGGCGTGGATGTGCCGCAGGTAACCTTTTCTGTTTGCCTCCTCGGCCACTAGGCTGCCAAATTTTGGTGACACTGCTTTCAGTATCTGTCCAGTCAGTGATATCACCACTATTGCCAAAGTAGGTCCTGAAAGTAGAATAATCAGAACAGCGTAACAATTACGGTGTTTTAGAGCAGGCTTGCTCGAAATCTGACTATCCAAGGCCTTCCTCAGTCCACACACGCAATGAAATTTTGCATTCCTTCTGCACCATGATTCATTACTCAGCACATGCTCACTCGACAGCTGAAATTTTAAATTCTATTATTTAAATATATTATTTTTTTTACCAGCAACCATGTGAACCATGTGGCATGTGAATAATTTTTTTCAACAATGGGAAGATATTTTTGGTGAACTATAACCGCACTTTATCATATCAGTAATATAAAGATATGAAAGAAATTGTTACAAAACATGAGGGCTCAGCACATATGCAGTGAGTAATACTGGTATGGAAACTTTAATTACATCCTCCTTTCCGTGCTTGTCAATTAAAAGTGGTATTGTGATGGTATTCTAACCTTTGGTCCTACATTTATGACGTTCACCAGTGCCTTGTATTAATATCTAGTCAAAGTGTCTTAAAAAAAAAAGTCTGTGACTTGTACCTACATTATGAACTATAGGGTTGTTACCAATTTACAACCTTAAAATGTATTTTCATTCATTTAAATATAGAAACCTGCTATCTCTTATTTTATCTTCTACATGTACACTTTCTAAGAAGTTTCACAACAACATTTCCTTATCAATTCTTGTTACCATCCTTGACTGTCCACACACATTATTTGGTGAGCCAGTACCTAATTTTCCATTCCTCATTTCATTCAATCGTTGACAGCGACAAAGAAAATCATTGCACGGAGAGACAATCGCATTTGTACATGCCATCTGATAAACCAACACCTACTTTTTTTAATCTAAAACAAATTCTGTCAAAGATATTTAAAAGTGTGTTACATACGAATCTGTACAAGAGAAATACTACCACATAATTAGGATTGAGAAATCTCCAGCATGCTGGAATTTAAACATTCCACAAATATGAGAGAAGATAACAAAAACCGGCACTTGGCTGAAAGTATACGGATGTGGAAAGGAAGATAAATTTGCACAGGATAGTGTACAGAGGGTATCAGCACACATAGAACTGTAAATAATGAATGAACAGAAAGCTACTGTTCACAATGGTTAGATCAGCCACTATGGAACAGGTGCCTTTTCATACTCCAGTTCCATATTACTCTGAGGATAAAAGACAGTACAATCTACCGACAAACTATAAGTTAAATACTATTTTCCCTACATAATTCAGTAACAGGAGACTCAACAGAGTACACTCTTAATATCACAGCTTTGAGGAAAAACAAATGTGACTACAGAACATTCCTTTGTAATCTAGTCCAGTGGTATTCAACCTTTTTTTGTTCGCGTACCCCCAGATATAATTTCTCTTCAACTTTGTACCCCCAAAGTTGTTGGTGTATAATTCAAGTTATACACAGTATATAATCTACATCTAAAATAAATTAAATAAATTATGTTACTGATTATTCAGTGTTTATCATAAAATAATATATTTTTTTAAATTTCACGTACCCCCTAAGATGTCTTCGCGTACCCCCAGATATAATTTCGCTTCAACTTTGTACCCCCAAAGTTGTTGGTGTATAATTCAAGTTATACATAGTATATAATCTACATCTAAAATAAATTAAATAAATTACTGATTATTCAGTGTTTATCATAAAATAATATATTTTTTTAAATTTCACGTACCCCTTAAGATGTCTTCTCGTACCCCCAGATATAATTTCTCTTCAACTATGTACCCCCAAAGTTGTTGGTGTATAATTCAAGTTATACACAGTATATAATCTACATCTAAAATAAATTAAATAAATTACGTTACTGATTATTCAGTGTTTATCATAAAATAATATATTTTTTTAAATTTCACGTACCCTCTAAGATGTCTTCGCGTACCCCAGGTTGAATACTACTGATCTAATAGACTGTAAATATAAATGCTTTCTACTGTATAATGTACCCACCCAATATTCATCTTAACGTAACAACATATAAATAGCTAGGAAAAAAAGACAAAAGGAAATGAAAGTCATCACTTGGCTGATTACCAATTATCCCTTTTAAAACTCTTCTAGACTCATACTTCAAAAACTTACCATTCAAGTTTCAACACATCATCTTAGTCTACTTTATTTACTGTTAATGCAGTGAAGTACACTGCAATGTACGATGCGAAACCTGACCTCTCATGTTAAGTGTAAAACATATTAAGAGTGTAGAAAGAGGGAGCTTAGGGAAATGTTTGTACATAAGCAGGATGATGTGACAGGAGAACAGAAAAAACAGCATAATGAGGAGCTTCATAATTTTTTCACCAAATATTATTATGGTGATGAGATGGATGGGGTAGCAAGATGAGGGAGATAAAAAATGCTTACAAAATTTTGGTTAGAAAGCCTGAAGAGAAAAGATCATTTGTAAGACCTAGGCACAGGTGGGAGGGTAATATTTTCTGGGATGTAGATTAGAGTCATCTGAACCTGTTGGCAGGCTTTTTGAACAAGGTAATGGACATTTGGGTTTAAAAAAATATGGAATTTCTTTTGAACAAACCATTAGCTTTTCACGAAAGTCTGTGTTCCATGGAGTGAGTTAGTACTTCCCTGGTAACTGTGAAAGTATTCTAGTTACATGGCTTTCATCACGACCATAACCACACAGCACAAACGCCAAACTTTACTCTCTGAGTAATCCCTACGTGAATTACCAGACTGTCATACTGTATAATGCGTGTGTAACTGAGAAAGTTGAACAAATGTGAGAACGACATTCGCTAATATATGTACGCATTATAACGTTAACATTTTCATAAATATTCAAGTGCATTCAAAACATCACACAATTTACTTTCAATTATGTATACATAAATATTTAAACGAATTTAAAATATTCACACCATTAAAACACAAATTACCTACATACAATTACTTCACTGTCTCGTATACTGTTTAATAGACTCAGCAAGTTGGGCTGAAGTAGTAATATTTGTGACTTGCACTCAGGAGGTGCCCACTTCAAATCTCGGATAAAAACCGCAGACTATCCTGAGTTTCTTTTTTGTAGTTTACCTCAGTTCCTCTAAGTGAATGCCAGGCAATGAATGTTTCCTCTCCTATCCTTTTAAAGTTGTCAAATGAGATATTAACATATAATTTAGCACTGTAGCTGTTACAGCATAAGTAACCTCATGTTTAGCCAATTCATAATGTTTACAGATCACTCAGAATGAGAAGCTGGCGACATTTCTCATCATAGGCATCACAGTACTCATATATTACATCCAAGAAATGTCTCCGTTACATAATGTATGCAAAACAGGTCATACAAACTTAACAATAAATCCTGAATGCCTTTAGTTACTTTCAGGACATTTCACCAAAGCAGCGTTATGCTATTTTGGACCTTACCCTCGTTAAACGAATTACATATTTTTGGGAGAAAAAATCCCATTTTCTTTTACAGAATAATTTTTGGGAAAATTAAACAGACTGCAATAAAATGGATACGGATATGAGAGTACAATGGGGACACAAAAAAAAATTAGGAAACCTCAGACCACACGGCGCTACAACCCAGAAGACAGCCATCTTTGTAATCATAAGACAGCATTCATAAAATATTCCTGGTAAGGCAAGTCACAGATTAAAAGGAGACTTGCTCGAATGGCATAAAGGATCAAATTACATCAGTACACAATTCGGTTACAATTTACACCAAAGTACATGAAAACCACTAAGAATACAAAATTGCGTAACTCCCAGAATGCAGCTACACCGCCTACTCCCAGACATTAACATTGCTTCTGTCAGGTACTGCTGCTGGCTACTTATTGTGTATTCATCTCATTCATCAGGACCATCATGAACTTCCACTGCATTTATAATAACTCCGTACACACCGTCTCAAAAGCCGTGTGTCACACACCATTACTAAACTAACAACTTGTGGTTATTCTTTTCATTTTAAGAGTCTCACCCCACCAATTTTGTTACACGTATACCTATAAAAGTAAAGTAAAGCTGTCCCACTATACGCCATGTAGGCGCTTGGGGGGAGAGACCGTACAGCTCTTACTCATTCTTGACCTCGGCACTAGATGGGGGTGAGTGGTCAGCTCACGCCCCGGCAGCACTTTACTCCCGGGAAAGGATCCCGGTACACATTGGATAGGAGGCCGGGTGCGCCCCAGAGCTGGTCTGGACGGAGAGTCTAGAGGGAAAAATCCTCTGCGCCAGTCGGGGATCGAACCCCGGTCGTCCAGCCCGTAGCTCATCGTTAATACCTATATGTTAATTTATTTTAATCTTAACACTGAGGAAATTTTTTTTCTGTGTTTATATTTGGTATGCACAGTTTTCTTCCATTTTACCTTAACTGTAGACTATTACCTACATGTCAAAAAGCAATTATTGGCCACAAACATAACCATTTCCAATGGGTATACTTCATAGAGTTCAAAGCAATGTCAATATGATAACGGAGGACTCGGCAGTACAAAACTGACAGAAACTGATGAACTATAAGTTAGGTTTTATTACCTATTCTCATGTTCCATCTCTGTCCTATGAAGAAAGTTGAAAGTGCCAAAGAATTTGGATGTCTCTAAACCCAGACTCCGAATACCGACTAGGTGTTCCTGAACACTCGCAAAGCATGATCTAAATATGGAATCCCATGGATCATTTATCATGTCATATAAGAGGCAGACAGAACACTAAATATAAAAAAATAAGAGGCTCAGAATGTGAGGCATTTTTCTATTCAGGAAACAAACTTGAAATACATGCGACACACATACTCAAATAATTACGACTTCTTTAACGTGTATCCTGAAGGTGTTCATCACACTCTACACGCAAATAATTTTCAAAGTCTACAACTTATGAAATCTGTTTATTTACAGATCCAATGCGCACTCGTCCACAACTTAATTTGTTTATTTAAGGATTCTGTTTCCAATCAGTCAGCTGGTTATGCACTGGAAACACAAACTGCTACATCAAGTTAAACTAAGAGGTCATGTGGCACTGAACTGGACGCATAATTATACGCAGCATAATATTGGACCCCACTTAATGGTACCTGCACCTTGTCGTGGTGGTGGGGCTTGAGTACCTCAGTGTCCCCAAGAGCTACTGGTAGGGCCTCCCTAGCCAGACTGGTCGAGGGGGAGAGGTCAGACTAAGACAGGAAGATGTTTCAAAACCAAAATCAGAGCCTCGGACAGACGGACCAAACAGAGGACCGAATGGAAGAGGAGAATTGAGGAGGCCATGGACCGAATACAGACCGGAGAGCCATAGAAGATGAAGATAATATTGGTATAAACAGAAAAATGGCCAAGGCATATTTGAAAATAAGACTAGTCATTGAGCTGAAAGAATGAAAAATCTACATTAAATATCAACTCTCTTACTTTCGAGAGAACTGCTGATTTTAGAAAATGGAATTTAAAGATGATAAGAAATATTAAGAAATGAATCTTACCTTATTTCAAGGACCTTTCTCATCACCAATAACATATCAGAATAACAAACACAAAGCCTCTTCAATAGACATACTATTCTCAGACTAATCTTTAATTTATAACTCAATGCCACCTGTTTCTCAAGAAGGAACTCCAAATTTAAGGGCAACCTGTACTAGTGATTGCCAAGTATTACTGCCTCCATTGACGTAAAACTGTTGCGACTACTGCGGTGAATGAGTTCTAGAATACTGAAGGCCATTCACCACTGGATTTCTGCCACTAAGCCGATACACAACTGTTTCCCAAACTGAAGAGTTATAAATGTGAATCAAACGGAATTCTACTGGATAACCGGCTATTCTGTTAATTAATTACCTAATTAACTCCAATTAGAAAAGTCCTTCTTGAGAAGCTAACACTATGATCACCTAGTCATGTCTTTGGATACCAGATAAGAAGACAAAAGATTCTGAACTCAATGTACGAAACGTTCCCCAGAGTTAGTCTGCTCCTAATTTCCTCATGAATTAGATTTTTGATTTGTTACCATTTACCCATGAACCAGGGTAGCTCAGTCAGGTTACGGACTGAATAACCGGGGCTCAATCCCCGGTAGGGGCAGAGGATTTTTTCTCTAGTCTCTGTATCCAGACTGGTGCTGGGGGGCCCACCCAGCCTCCCATCCAATGGGTACCAGAGTCCTTTCCCAGGGGTAAAGCACAGCGAGGGTATGACACTGACCACTCACCTCTATCTAGTGTTAAGGTTAAAAGTGCGTAGGAGCTATAACTCTATCCCCAAGTGCCTACATAGCATATAGTGGGCCATCTTTACTTTTTTACTTTACTTACCATTTGCCCAAATATAGTCTATTAGCTGCCTTTATATAACGATCTTGTTTCGTAATTAATTTATAAACGGATATCATAAAGGACACTCATTTGCTTACCAGGTATGATGGCTGCACCCATCTTCTTGTTGGTCCTCGCCAGCGCAATGGCTATCAGAAGACAGTCAAAGAGGGGTTTGGTGATATGAGAGTACAGATGTGCTACAGATGATGTAAATGCGGTTATGTCATCAGTCAGACGGTGGTCTGCATTCTCGATGCGTCCATCAAGATTTGCCACCCTATAGTATGTTTGATTTTTAAAATACAAGCTGTATGCATGGCTCACCAGTCGTGATCTGAAACACAAAAATAAGACACTTTGACCTTAAAATACAATGAAAATGTCTAGGCAGCGAAGTCCTATAAAGTCCACAGTCCAAATTGATGTCCTTTCATGTGGTTTACCTATCAAAATGTTGTGTAATTTGTTGACTTTCCAAGTCTGTTTTATTTTATTCGAGAGTTATTTAACAATGCTGTCAGTAGCTCGGATTGTAGTGTCAAATTATAGGATAATTAATTAATAATGAACTGAAAAGGATATGGAAGAAAGTGCCTCGTGGCCTAATTTAGGTATTATCCTCACATATGACTGGAAGACTTAGGATAACCAGTCTAAAAGGTGAGATCTGACCCTAATACCTCCCAAATATGAAGCAGGCATGCTAATTATTACACCATTATGTTCAGCCCAAATATGCTACAACACGCAACATCAGTCAAGATTTTAATAACCAAAACAATACTATGTGAGAAATTTCTTATGCATTTCTCTTCATTCCTAGTTTAGTTCATTTTTCTTATGTTCACAATCTGTCCTCAGAATTTTGTTTTCCTTGTGAAACAAACAAAATTTGACCCTATGGTATTATGCAATGAGGTTCAAGTTCAGTTTTTATGGAGAAATATAGGATAAATAAGTTCTGAACGGAATGTTAGGAAGAATCTCCAGTGTTTATTCTGGTCATAATTTAATGATAAGCTCTACTATTCTTTATTAATATCCTTAAATACCTGGGATTTTGCAATTTTTTTTTACAAACTATTTGGAAGCTTATTTTTAACTTTTTCTTGACTCCAGTTATGAGAAATTTTGTATTTATAAAAGTTTCAACGTTTATTTACAGCAGTAAAAATGTCAACTAACTTTATTGTAGAAGAAAACACCTGACTTTTTTTCACAAAATAGAGCGTAGTGCAAAAGTCAGTGAATGAAAATCCCACCAAATGTGTCGATATTAAAAAGGGAGGATGCACTTTCAGTTTCACTTTTCATGCTCAGACTCTTTGCCGTCTTGCCCATTCCATTTTCCTTTCTCCTTCTTCAGTGACACAGCTGAAGCTTGCAGTTATTTTGCGTCAACTGTGAACATTTGTAAGTCTTGTTCGAATAATGTTTAAAACGAATGTTTCTTTGTAATACAACTGTTCGGCGAGCCATTTGAAAGTTTTGCGTAGTCCAGGTATACACGTACAATGAATGCTGTGTGTCGCTGTTACTATCACTGGCTATATCATGGTACCGGTCCATTCAAACATTTTCTCAATCTCTGTACTAAAATTAGGGGGCATGTATCAACAGTGAACTTTGTGGTACCATTCTAACATCAATTCAATGATTTCAGTGCAGTTCATATATATTTATTTATTTAATAAAGTACCGGAAGTAATTCTGGTGTCCGTGTCTGTGGAAACTTGAAGAAAAAAAAACTCGCACGTAGGCATTCTAGCTGTATGGCATACTTTGTTATGAAATTCTATTTGAAAATCTAAAAATCTGGTTACTGGGCACCTCATTATCATACCAATTCCCAGCAAACCAGTAATACCAACTTCCTGCCGCGCTAATCTATGAATTGGGAATATACTTCTACTAGTGGCCGGAAATGCTGCATTGAATAATACGCAAATCGTCATCATGTAAACGCTGCAAAGGTTCTTCACAGGACTTCTTTTTACAAGAAAAGGTAAGCTTGGGGCACAATTTTGTTTCTTGTGTAACTTCCAATTTAATAAAGAACTTTCTTAGATAATTGTCACGAAACTTAGTGTAAACACTGTTATATGGGGTTACTCCCACAAAATTTTAATTACTTATAAATAATACCAACATGGCTACGTAACTTACAAAACAGAGTAACATAAATACCATTTAATGCAGGTATGGAGGACCATTAAATTTGATGTAGTAATAAAAAAGACTTTTAAAATTGTTTTTCCTAGAATGCAAAATGATATGGAAACTGCACAAAATTACATTTATTTCTCTGTTAGTGACAGGGCAGGTTTTTTTTAGAAAATACATTCAAGATTATGTTTTTTGCAGAATGCAAAATAATGTGGAAAATGCATAAAATTATATTTATTTCCCTGTTGGTGGTGAACAAGGTTTATGTTATGGCAAATCTTACCAGAACTCTTTAAAACAGAAATAAGTATACAATCAAAATGTATCTTGTAACTTCTACACGTGTAATTCTTCAATTCGTTACAATGCCAATTTAAAGGTTTCTTTGAAAAATGTGACCTTACCTTCACCAACTCCCACACTTCACATCTTTCAAGTTCTAGCACACTGACATTTAATGTTTTATTTCTTGAAAAAAATATCCTCCCAGGAATTGTCCAAAACTGGTTTAAAACGAAGCATCTCTTCTGCGTTAAACTAAGCAATAGCTCCACACACTAACACAGCAAGTGAGCTGTATCAGGCATCTACACCTTTGTCAGTGATTATAGGAAATGCCTCAAATTTCGAAGCTCGGACTTTGACACAAATACAATATCCATTCCTACATGTGTACTATTATTATTATTATTCAGTGTTCTGTCTTACGACAGGTCCATTGCTCTGCCCAAAAAGAGCTCTCCAGTTTTCCCTATTCTCAGCTTCTCGTTTTAATTCCTGGAACTTCATCTTCTTTCCTTGTTTCAGATCGTCACATGTGTGTACACAGACACATATTTATTTTACCTTTAAACCTCAATTTTTTACTTCTCTGTTTGGTGTAAAAGCTCTTCAAAAAATATACTGACGATAAAACATGCCATGGAACAGTTTAAATCATAGCAGCAGTTTACTTTTCCGCATGGCTGCCCCCTAACAGTGAGAGTGTAACCATCTTCAGGTCTTGCGTGTTGGTAACTATCTACAAGTACACATGGTATCACAACCCAGGAAATGACGTTAACCACTGGTTATCAGGATACATTAAGCTTGTTGCTTCATTCTAGCATGAAGATCTAAGATTGTGTGAAGTTTCCAAACCATTCCCCTCTACAACGTACAGTCATCATAGAATAACTTTGACAATTCTTAAAGTCTGAATTGCCAAGATGAACCTAAGTCCAGCAGAAATCTCGTTATATTATTATTTTTATTGTTGTTAATATTACCATTATTCTCAGGATAATACATTACACTTAAGGAATGACATTAAAAAAACGTTACTCTGTTCTGTAACATACAGACGATCTATCAAGATAAGTGGACTTAACCAAAGCATGATTATTTTGCTTGATCAACAATTAAAAATTTAGGTTTCCAATAAACTTTGTGCATTAACAATGGTACAGTGATACTCCATGTAAATTCAGTGTGTGCTACTGTATTACATTGCAAAAATATCAGTGCCGATATAATTATTATATATTGGATTATTAAATTATATGTGGAGTTTCCAGGAAGCTACTGTGAGCTTCACGTTCACATACTTAACAAGTATCTTATCTCAGCTCACATTTTTACCATTATTGTAGCTGGCTAATCAAGTGTAGAACTTTGCACTTTATCATCATTTTGTCAGATACAGAAGTCCATGGACTTTGAGTAGGTTTATTTCTTCAACAGGCTTTCAGTGATGATCTAAGATCTTAAATACTGGTGACTTCATGCCAAATAAAGTAGGATTTGAGGTTCTCACAGTGGCTTCTGGGTTGTTGCGCTGTGTAGTCTGGTAGTTGTCCACCAATGTTTCAGAGGTCTTTCTTACCTCCATCATCAGGGCGACTACATGGCACAACAACCCAGAAGACAATCTTCATGCCAAAATAAGTTCAAATTTGTTTATCGTATTTAGGTTTCTTGAGAATTGCATTCCTCATACTTTTAAGATTGTAATTTATGAACTTAACCGAGAAGAAATGGGGGTAATCATAAATGAAAATGAAAGCAAGTTAAAGCAAACAACTTGGAGAAAGCTCACCTGAAAGCAAGGGCCAGCTTGTTTTCCAAGTACCGAATCATAGAGTTGATGAACGTTGCTGGAACTGCAACACCCAACCATTTCAGCAACATGATAGCAAAATTTTTCACATCTTTCCTCACAATATACTTCACAATTTGTCCTTCCATTGATGCCACATAAATTGACAGAAAAGTCCTTGTTGCCAGTGCAAGTGTGTGCATTGACAATAGAGCAATTTCTTTTGTCCATATACCAGGTACCATTAACTTTACTAACTTCTGAAGTTGTAATATAAATTCCTTGTTAACACCTGGAGACTTCTGTCGCTTGAGCACCACATTGTCATGTTTAACATCATTTATGACAGATTTTCCATTTTGTACCTTATTATTGTTTGTCGATGAGTCCACACAGTTTTCACCATCTGCTGTGCTACTGATAATTGAAGGATGACCATTCTGTTGTGAAACAGTACTTGTACCATTCTTGCATAATGACTGTATATATGGATATCCTAGTTTTAGGCCATATAGAAAAAATACCGCTGCCACTACACTCCTAGTAAAATGTTCTTTGGGAATATTATACTTAGCTACAGTATTATCAATGTATTTTGATATCACAGTCGGCATTTTGAAGGCGTAATTAAAATTCGTGTTATATTTGCAGAATAGGCCTAAAATAATGGAAGTTGACGAACGATAACCTCAAACCAATTAACGGATGTTTAAAGACTATCTAGAATTTGTTATTGAAACCAGTGGGAAATTCTCACGAAAACTACAGATGTGTAAAAGTTGTCATTGAGGCCTTCTACGTTTTGAGTATGTGTAGGTTTTAATGCTCAAGTTGCCATCTTCGTTCCTTTTATTCTCACTCTTCATGGATGATAAATCTCTTCGATTCCGTGCACAATACGCCAGCATATCATTCAGAACGCACAAAACTCTTAATTCATTTTCACAACACCAACTTCTTTTTCGAACTTTTCGTATATACAGCTGACTTTACAGAGTAATGTTTATACCGTTGTAATAAAAAAAAACCACTACTCAGCTATTGACAAAGCGACTCGCTGCATCGAAAGTCATCGTCGCACTGACGGAGTTCAAGTCGGCCGAGTACGCGTAGTTAAACGAGTGGAAGTAGGCGGTTCACACGAGCAACAGATAAAGAACAAGATATGTTATGGTACAGGATAAAATGTATTTACATTCCGCGGATCCTTCGTAGTATATAACCCAAGGTGTGCCGTATGTCACATATGACTACTAACACGAGATACAAATATAATACCAATACAAAAAATTAAAAAGTAAATTCTTCCATAGTAAGAATTTCACTTATATGGGAGAGAATATTTAACGTCTTAGGTAGAGGTGTTTAGAAGAGACTTTTTTAAGACCTGCCATTATTATAATGATTTTTCCTATGGATGTTAAAAACTCAATTGTTGTCTGTTGAATTTTCCCAGAATATAAGTCACGTGACATGATGGAACGGAAACACGTAACGTAAACTGATTTTAAACCATCAATAGATATTTTAATATGGGTTGCGTGACTTGTCTATTATTATTTATTTCTTTTGTATCATTCGGCTTTTGCACGAGGTGTGGAAAACCTAGTAGAACAATTTGTCCTCCGACGTGACCTGCCCGAAAGCAAACCAGTTGATCCTATAACGGCAGTTTAGTTGTACGTATTGACGGAAATGGATACTTTTTTTAAAAAAAAGAGAGAGACAGAGAGAGGAGAGAAAAGAAAAGAAAAGAAAGAAAGAAAACGAAAGCTGTAGAGTCCAGTGCATAAATATAGGGTAATATAAAGATGTGCAAAATAATTATAAAACTAAAAAGAAAAGATTTGTTTATCGAAAAGAGAATATCGATTAACACACTTCGATTTTCCGACTGTGGAAATGGAGTAATCTGTATAAGGTGAAAAGAGATCCTAATTGTTTTAGACAAATAAAAGGGTCAAGGAGTTTGTCTCGTCCGGAGGGCTTCTTAGCTCACGGTGGGCGGACAGTTGTGACAGATAACCTAAAAATTGCATTGTCACAACATTACGGTGATTACAAATCATTGTTTTGATGGCAGTGCAACAACACATTTGTAGAATGCGTTATCGAAGACCCGAGAGGGACATTAGTGAACCACGATAACAGGAAGTTCCACCGTTGACGACCAGTTAGAGGCCAACATTATTTCGCTGTAGACCTGTAAAAATTAATATTCACACCCCTCATTACCCCGTAGTTGCATGTGATCATAACACATCTGACCACTATGAAAATGACGATAAATGGTAATAGTGTCAGACGAAATCTACTATAAAAATTTGTGATTTCGTCGTCGTCAATAAATTACGTCATCAACAATGTCAACTATAAACAAACTCGGCATTGTTGTGGAACACAACAATGCCGAGTTTAGTGTCTTACTCAAGATTTTAAAACGCAACCAAGTGTTTTAACCCTCCATTCGGGGGGTTTAGTTAATTTCTTACACAAGATTTTAAAACGCAACCAACCCCCTAACCCCCCGAAGGGGTTGGTTGCTTTTTAAAAACTTGACCAGCCCCTCCGAGGAGCTCCGAAAGGAGCGTTCTGCCCTAGTTACCAAAAAACATCGCACAAGGAAAAGACTGGTCTCGAAGCCGGTTCTCTTTAGTCATTAATATGTCTGTTAGTGGTGTTTGTTGGTAAGGTAGAAAAATCTGACACGGGAATATTTCTTTCTTATTTTATTTGCATATTCATGTCACGAAAATATGAAGTCTGTTTGACCCGTATGTCACGGCCATAAGTGTTCAGTTGTTTTTTTGTTTGTATCTGCTTGAATCAGGTTTGTAAACAATTTTGTGAATTATATTTACACCGTAAAAATTAATCTATGCCTTCATTTTTAGATTATCTTAACATACGAAAACATGTGTCCTGTTTGGTTACGGATTTTTTTTTCAAAATTATTTAACTTTGACTGTACAAGAGGCATGTTCGTAAACAGTTCATAAAATCTAAAGTTTAAGAAAAATGGAATTGAAAATGATGTCACTGTTATCGCTTCAAACACAACTAACAGTTGATGACTTAAGTGACACATTTAAACATGTGTTGGTTCGTCACAGAACAAATAACATTCCGGTGAGTAATTACGGAAGTTTGCACGTTAAAGGTAGTATTTTGACTGTTGAACGACTACTCTCGCTATTAAAACAAATCTCTTACTCGTGCTTCGTGTTCGAGAAGTCCTGGGTTTAAATCTTTCGTCCAAATACCCATCTGTTTTAGCTGTGGATTTTCTTAATTTTCCTGGAAATTTCGGGATATTAAGTTAGGCCATGATCGGTACGTCTTTGAAATTCATTTTTCAATAACCTCGACTTTCGACGCTGTGAAATATGAGCTGTTAACAGCGTTGTAAAACAAGACATACCTAAAATAGAATTTACTATCATTGCAGTCACTTAGAATTTCAATTTGATGTTACATCAGGTTCTGATAAGGATTAATATTTAAAACATCGGGTTCGAATCTTGGCTGGAAAAGACTAAATAAAGAAGTAAACTTTAATTTTAATCAGATTTAGTTATAATTCCCCGGTCCTATTCCAATTCCTTCACGACTCACAGACCATCGCCTTCTGGCATATCACTCGATTCGTAACTACCGCTGCTGGTGTCAACTCCATTATCTTCAGTTATATATATATATATTAGTGATAAAGAGTGACTAGGCGTGACAAACTGTAACGGCGTGACGAATTGTGTCCATAAGTGTCAAAACGTCACAAAAATACTCAAAACGAAACCGAACAGCAAAGTCTACAAAACGAACCTAACCTAACCTAACCTAACCTATCCCTAACCTAACTTAACCTATCCTTAACCTAACCTAACCTATCCTTAACCTAACCTAACCTAACCTAACCTAACTTAACCTAACCTATCCCTAACCTAACCTATCCCTAACCTAACTTAACCTAACCTATCCCTAACCTAACTTAACCTAACCTAACCTATCCTTAACCTAACCTAACCTGTCCCTAACCTAACCTAACCTAACCTATCCCTAACCTAACCTAACCTAACCTATCCCTAACCTAACCTAACTTAACCTAATCCAACATTTCGAAACTTAATCTAACGTATTGCAAAGCAGCCAAAATTACTCGAGACTTGCGTAACATAACGTAAGCGTGCCGAAGCGTGATTTACTCATCACGCGTGCCCAAGCTGTGCGTGCTGTGAACTCGTGACAAAGGATCACCATATGTGTCGAAAAGTGACGAATATTTACAAAGCGTGCTCAAGCGTGACAGCGTGACATACTGTAACGGCGTGAAGAGGTGTGGCCAAAAGTGTCGAATATATACAAAGCGTGACGAAGAGTGACGATGCGTGATAAAGCGTGACTAGGCGTGACGTACTGTAACGGAAGGAAAAATTGTGTCCATAAGTGTCAAAACGTCACAAAAATACTCAAAACGAAACCTAACAGCAAAGTCTACAAAACGAACTTAACCTAACCTAACCTAACCTAACTTAACCCAATATGTTGAAACTTAATCTAACGTATTGCAAAGTAGCCAAAATTACCCGAGCCCTACCTAACATAACGTAAGCGTGCCAAAGCGTGACTTACTGATCAAGCGTGACAAAGCGTGACCAGGTGTGACCTACTATGAACTCGTGACAAAGGATCACCATATGTGTCGAAAAGTGACGAATCTTTACAAAGTGTGACCAAGCGTGACCAGGTGTGACCTACTATGAACTCGTGACAAAGGATCACCATATGTGTCGAAAAGTGACGAATCTTTACAAAGTGTGACCAAGCGTGACTAGGTGTGACCTACTATGAACTCGTGACAAAGGATCACCATATGTGTCGAAAAGTGACGAATCTTTACAAAGTGTGACCAAGCGTGACTAGGCGTGACCAGGTGTGACCTACTATGAACTCGTGACAAAGGATCACCATATGTGTCGAAAAGTGACGAATCTTTACAAAGTGTGACCAAGCGTGACTAGGTGTGACCTACTATGAACTCGTGACAAAGGATCACCATATGTGTCGAAAAGTGACGAATCTTTACAAAGTGTGACCAAGCGTGACTAGGTGTGACCTACTATGAACTCGTGATAAAGGATCACCATATGTGTCGAAAAGTGACGAATATTTACAAAGTGTGACCTGCTATGAAGGCGTGACGGGAGGTCACCGTAAGTGTTAAAATACGACTAAGATTTAAAGGATGTGACTAAGCGTGACCAAGCATGCTCAAGCTTCAAGACCTCGTCATGCCTCGTGGTTTTCGTCAAACATTTTTGTTTGCAAACGTTGCGGGGGATTGTTACTATGAAGAAATTTACTTCTACGACATTAAGACGTAATATCTTTTGTAAACCAAGAAATGAAAACCGTGGTATGATACAACAGGAAATTAATCGGCAAATATTTTCTTCTTTGACAGCATTATGAATCTTGATCATCATGCGTATAATCATGAAGAATTTGCAGTGGTTTTTTTTCTCTTATGATCTCTCCACGTGTTTATCTCGTGTTCTGTACGCAATACTGTAAAATAATGCAGCAGAAATGTCGATTCATGTAGTGTCTTTCATTCAGTGGTATGAAATACAGCTATAAGGAGGTTAACTTGAACTTTGTTCAAACTATCGAGCACAATATCTGTCAGGTCCAGAGTTCTATAAACATAATCGTATTTCTTCGGGACGTAGAATAGATTAACAAGCCTGCAAGCGAGACGAAGCGTAAGGTTTAAGTGTTACCATAAGCAGGCTTTTTAAAATTGCCCTTCGTCTATATGTACAAGGTCAGGACCTGAAAAGGTTATGATACACCATCGTTAAACAACTGACAGAATATAAGAAGTGAATAGCTAGTTATATAAACTATTCTTCTGCAAAAAAAATTACAGGTGTTTAAGAAATTAATCTGTCAAAATTTTATTGTTCTTAAAGATATATTTAGTGAAATCCCAAAAAAAATGAAACTTTTAATAGTGATTAGGTGGGAATATTTTAGAGGCTAGTTTACAGTCTCTATCTTAAGTCTTTCTGGTTGTAAATCTCGCAAATCGTCCATTTGAAAAACCAAGAAGTAGATATATTTAGGGGAGAATATGTTGTGGGTGTAGGGGAGACCGGAACTTCTTGGTCTGTTACCGGAGAGTTGATTACGTAATTGTACACGCGTAAGACTCCTGATGAAGCATTGTTCGCGACATAAAAGCTCAAACACGTGCAAGAACTAACCTCTGATCTGTCTGGAGTCAAATGCATATCCTTCTGATTTTAATGCAAGTCAGCGCTGAGTTTATCGATACCAATGCCTACATGAGATCTTCACAAATTCATTTCTCATCTCCTCTTAATTAAATTGTGCGACAGAGAATACAGCTGGTTCGAGGAAATACTTTTTTTTTTCTTTCTGGTATTGGGGAGTCTTTATAATGGTTTTATTGCCAGCAGGACGTGACACAAGACAGGTAATTCAAGGTCCAAGGTCAACTGAGAATGTCGTAAAAATACTTAAGGTGATACGTATTCCTAGCCGGTTCCGATAGCGTTTAATGTTTCGTGAAGACATGATTCGATCTGAAGAGTTCACAGCGTAGATCAACTCGGAATATCACATTCTAAATCCACATCGGAGTAAAAACCTCGAATTATCGGCTACACAGTTGCTTTCTCAAGCCAATAGCTTCCACGTAAAGAGTGAAAGTTAGAAATTGTTTTTGTAAAATCTTGAAAAGATCCGCCATGTTTTTTTTTAGGTTACTTAAATGTTGAAAAGTAGGATCATCAACACATTTATATTCGTATGTTATAAGACACAGAATCTTATGATACCTACTTTTTTTTCAGCGAGAAATATATGTTAAAAAGTACAGATATATATAATATTTATAACACGAGAATGTTTCTGATTTCTCACTAAATGACGTCACAAATGTTTAGCTTCATTTGGTTTAGTAGAAGCAAAGGATCTGATCACGTCTTGTCCGCGTGAATCAACTCCATTGTTGGAACCATAGTTGGGTGTCAGTGGGAAACAATTGTGCAACAATGTGGCTTTGAATCACATTACTGAAAGAAATTTTGAAGTCATTGTTGGAAGACAACGGTTTTAACTCACATTAATGCATGAATGACCCATCGAGCGACTGTAAACGGATAGCATTGGTGCAAAAATGACTTACGGCTCAACAATGAAGCGGTTTATTTTAGTTCAACGACCTACGTGTTATAACGTATGAAGTTTCAATCTTGTCTGGTTTTATTTTTTTTTTGGTCAGCTGTAAGCAGACTGTATTTACGGCGCACTGTCGCAATAAATTAACATTTGAAATGTTTAAATAATTACGAGGTTTATTTAAAGTTTAGTCTATCACCACATGCGTCAGAAATGTGATCTTTCAACCTATAAATTAATTTTCAGAAAACTTGTTACAGATGCTTTTATTTTAGCTTAAATGGTAACACAGCTTTATAATTGACGATACAGATTATTATGCATAGTGTAGCCGTGGTGTATTATTATCAGACTTTCTTTTATTTTCAGTTTTATTTTTTGATTTATTACGACTTCAGATGATTTAAAAAGAATGTGAAAGGATACAGCCACATTCTAATGTAAGGTAAGTCTACTGTCCTAGAATTCGCATTAATCGAAATTAGTTTAGCTATTTCGAAACACTCAGACACGCCCTTTAATTCGGTCCTCTGTCAAAAGGAAAGTTCTGGAGGGATATGTAGGAGACATCTCAGATAAATGCATAAGTGAAAGTACCCACTTAGATACTGTTTGTCTGCGCTGAAAATCGACTCGTTCATTAAAGAGAAGTACCCATCTGCGCATGCTCACAGCTGTTCTAATACACAGCAAAGAAATATCGCCTGGCTCTTAGTTCTCCATTAGTCTTCTAGCTTTCTAGTGCTACATCTCAGTTTATACAGGATTCAATATATCATTTGGGTCAGTTGTAACACACACACACACCGTGTCAAATTTCAAGAACATTGCTCCGAACAATTGGAAGATTTTTAGTGAGGGTCGATGTTTTTAGGATAGAATTTAGCACGGTAAACTCGATTCAATTCTCCTCTTATACAGACTTTAGCTCACGTTAGGACGCTGTTTGTTTCTCTGGTTTAATGTGATTGATGGACAAGTCTGTACTTGGTGAATTTAGGAGAGAGCCCGTACTGGCCTCAATAGACGAGATATTCTTCCTGTGATTGCCAACGTAAAGGCGAAACAGGTTTCATTGTGGGTGAGAGCGACTACGGTCTGCAAACGTTAGCTCAATCAGCAGAAATTGCAAGATGAACAGAGAAAGAGGTGTTTACCCTCGGGGGGCTAGAAAAGAAACGAAAGTTTCGCTTAATTTTCTAGGTCATAAAAGTCGACATTGAAACTAAAATTTATGTTGTGCACGTGTTTTACATAACCCGTTTGAACATGTCCTAAGTTTTGTTTCTTAAAGACGACGACACCAGATTCATAACAGAAAGAAACTTCATAGCCTTAAGCCCCATACGATTTTAACTACCTGAATTCAGAACAGACAGGTCGTTGATTTGAATTCAGAACAGACAGGTCGTTGATTTGAATTCACCTTTGGGAGTATTCGCAATTAAACGTTATCTTCGTAAATTGTGAGATCATGGAGTCTTACCAAAATATGTATTCACATTTAAATTTCTGTTAAAATTTGATAAAAAATACAAACGCGTTACACGATAACTTACTTTTCTTCGCGTAGATGTTACTGTGTGGGGGAATCCTTATTAAATGGTTATACCGCCATGAATCGGTCTCCAGTTTGAACACTTTATTATCGAATCTGTCATTAAAATATTTATTTATTCGTGAGAACGTATGAGGGTTTTGAAAAAATGAGTTTGGGTACCACTAACACGCGATGTCTTACCGGCTGCATTTGTTAGTGGTTGAATGACCTCTCAGTCAGGGGCTGGAGAAAGCTGGAAGTCGCTGGAAAAGTGAAAGGATTTTTTTTCTTCTTCAGAATCACAGTCTTTGTTTTGTGTGATTTGAAATCTGTAAATATCTTCTCGATCGTATAATTTTGATTTGATGATTGCCTCGTCACGTGGTTAAAAAAAATGTTTCCGACGTTTAGAACGTCCGTATTTAGTTAAAATGAAATCATATGTAGGGTAAAAATCTGGTTGTGAAATTTGCTATGTCACATTAAGGGAAAATTGTAGGTTGAATGTTGGCTTTCTTGTTATATAACCCATTGAAATCCCTTCATTACCATCATTCTGAGAAAACGTGGTGTAACCGAAACCTGTTTGATCTATATTTAGATTTATTTCTTTGTTAAAATAAAATGTGTTCAGAGATAATTTTATTCTTCGAAATTTTAGCTGTGTAAGATTTAAGTTTTTCACGGCGATAACTCTCAAGATGGCTGTCTTCTGGGTTGTTTGCGCTGTGTAGTCTGGTAGAAGTTTACCCATCGCCCTAATGATGGAGGCAGCAAGGACCTCTGAAACGTAGGTAAATTTGTACCAGGCTACACGGCGTAATAACCCAGAAGACATCCATCTTCTACATTTTATATGCTTATAGAAACGTACTTTTAAAGCGATCAACATTTCCTCTTCGTTAGTTAAAACATGTGACATTTTTTTTAATCTAGGTCAGTAACGTAAAGAATGCGGAAATCGATATTTAAATTCGTACAGTGTCTTAAAAAATTTAGCCTCTCTACTTTTAACATTCCATGTAAAATCGACCTGAGAAATAATATTTAAGTCTTCATCGAAGTTTTTTTTTTCATGCTTTAAGCTGTCAAGGACAACAGTGAACGTCCTACCTCGAGAGTTAAGAATGAAATTGGTGGTAACCGAAGGAGTGCTTCTTAATGTTATTGGGATTGGCAGATTAGGACATGGTTTTTTTATCCTAAGTTTAGAATGACCTCGCGCAATCTTGTAAAAGTTAGAATACTGGGATCACGGGTTTGATTTTAATTCTGGAAATGGATACACGCGTTCATCTGTGTGTGAGCTGTATGTACAGAAGCTTTGCGAAGAGTCAGTCTCCTTTCTGAGAAATCCTGCAAATAAAAAATTCAATGGCGGAAGTGGATAGTCAGAAATGATTCCGAGAAGAAATACATGAAGGAAGTTGTTATTTTTGTTGTAAATGTAAATGTTTAATTCACTTTAACAACTGAATCTGCCTTCTTTGAAAGTAACTGACTCCATTTTTTTTTCAATGTACATTTTTAATGGTTTTCTTTTCTAGAAAATGAGCCCCATCTTCTGGTGTGTTGGAAAAAATCATCTAAATAATTGTGTTTGCTTTTAAGTAGAAAGAACTTTTCGAGATTCCGCTTTAAAAGGGACTAACTGCGGGATTTGGTGCCCTAAAAATATTTGTGAATTGTTGAGATTATTTTAGTACGTGTTACTAAAAAAAATACCTTTCAATAAAAATTAATAGCACCAGCTTTAAATAAATTTTCTACAATAAATTAATCTGAATAATTGTTGGAAGGACCCAAACCAGGAATTTATTTTTTCAGTGAAAAGAAAATTAGAATTGTGTTTAGTGCAGAAGACCAGAACATATTTTTGTGTTTATACATCACGTCCACAAGTAATTCTTAAATTATCTTAATTTCTCTGCACACAATACAGTTTTGTTACTTTTCTTCATAAATATGGAATGATTTTCTTATAAAAATTGTAATTTTATGTACGTAAGTTGGTACAATGCACGAAAACAACTTCGTTAAACACTCGAACAAAACGATGGATAAGCGATCCTCATACTGAAACTGAATTTCAAACTATAAACTTGTCATAAGATGGGAAAGTTGCGTCATATTGTGATGTAATAAGTATATATTAAATTTTGTCCGTCTAATCACAATAATTCTTATTAAATATTAAAATATTACAATAATTAACATTTAAAATATTAAATGATGTTCTTTATCGAAATATTCGATTTACATTAGACCATCATTTTTCATGTTTCACGACATGTTTCAGTTCCTAAAAGCTTTATATAATTATATACACCTGAGGATGGTTCTTTTAGGAACTGAAACATGTCGTGAAACATGAAAAATGATGGTCTAATGTAAATCGAATATTTCGATAAAGAACATCATTTAATATATTTTAAATATTTTAAATGTTAATTATTGTAATATTTTAATATTTAATAAGAATTATTATGATTAGACGGACAAAATTTACTATATATATAAACTTGTCATAAACGTATAAGACACTCTTGATTTTAATTCGTTTGTGTACATGATCAGACTCCAGTCACGCTCTGTTAAAGGTTCTGAGAAGTAAAATACGTTTTCGTCGGTCTAGAATTTACGCTCTGTAAACAATACCACACGACAGAGTAGACAGAAAAGCAGTCTTCAAGCCGCGACCTTATAAGAGAAGAAAACGAACTTTTCTCGTTGAAAATGCTGACAGATTCAAGTGCATTCTGTTTCGTCTTACTCGCATTAATCATAAGGCAATTCTCTCTCCAGACTTGAGTTGTTTTGTTTATTTCGTGACTGAAAGACTGGGTTTTGATTCACATGTGTTATTGTGTTCTACTTTTTTTCGAGGATAAGTTTCTAACATGACCTGTTCATTCCTTTGCTTCCTTAATTATCTTATTACTTAAGTGCATAAATTAACTTTCAGGTACGTTTGTGTGTGTCTGCTGTTGTACAAACGTCGTCAAAAATACTTTCACTCATGGTCTTGTCTTTATTTTTGATATAATATCTTAAGCTGTGAGGAAATAGTTTAACAGTATTTTAGGATATCTGTAAAATGTACGTCATGTTTTGTAAAGTATTTGCAAATATCTCATACATTTTCTTCTCCCTTGAAGTATTTCAGTCAAAATTTTGCATTCTTTTCTCAAACAGAATTAAAAGTAATGAGTGAACGGTACAAACGATGAAGTTATTCTACAACGTATTTTTCTCTGTTCTCCCTTGTCATTTCCCTTAGGTTAAAAAATTATCATTATTACTTTGTCTTCGAGAGTCTTCAATATCAATCATATTTTCAGAATTCAAAAGCCTAATTTCGTAATCATAAAACTAAGGGTACAATTATAGATTTGTATTGTGTATGTATGTTGTATTAACCCTTGATTTTTGTAAGAAGTCTAAGTATCAAGAGCTGATAGTGGCTTACATTTCCTGTTCATAATTATTCGTTATATGTTGCGTATTTAATCGATTAATTAACATGTTTGTGCAATACAGGAAGGTGTATATATGTAAAGAAATGTCACACTAACGAAATCATGTTTTATAGTGTCTTAATAAAAACATTTACACCTTATTAAAAACTTGTTTAAAAAATAAATAATTTACAATGTTTTATGTAGTTTGCTTAGTACTAAATACTCGACCTTTGCGTGATCGTATTTTCGTAATGTAAAATACAGCCTCAAGAAATTCACAACAGAAAATTTGTCAGATAATAAAAAGAACTTAGTAGTAGCATCGCCGAAGGTACATTTAATAAGTCTGAAATGGAGACTCGACATTGCTAATGGCGGTAACGAAGTATCGTTAAATGAATCTTGTACGCAAAATATTCAACAAGATTCTTTTGTTTTGGGGGGTTATTTAAACGGCCATTTCCGGCAGATAAATTTATATGTGGTTTGTTTAGTTTGGATCCTCAAATTTATCATATTTCAAACACGTTTTCCTCTATAACTCGTATACGATCATCAATATTAACCATTCTACATGAATTGCTGATTTAACACAGTAACAAAACGGGTTATTAAAGTCTCTGAGGCTAAGTCAGTCCAGGTAATCTGTTAAATATTGTAATATATGGCATACGAGTGTTAGAAATCAACAATTCAAACAAATTATCAACTATTTTAAATAATTAAAAATAGTGTTCTTATTAGATATATGAAAGAAGGTGTTGAAAAATTGTAACGAGGCCAAAAAAAGTCTTCGTCTATTTTAACGTAATAGGCGTATTTTATAATAGTGCTTACGAAATTATTGGCTGTAACCTACAAATGTTATCTGAAAGTTAAACATTTGCATAAATTACTGATTCGCATGATACAAGGTAATATTGTAAACAACAATTATTGGATATTTATGTAAAAGGAATTAAGGCGAATAACAAGTGTAACGTAAGAAAAATTCAAATTTTATGTACTTCATTACGAAATTTTTATTACTTGTTAATGGTCCTTCACTATAAATGTTAATTATTTTTTTATATTAAATTAAGACATACATTCCTCAGGGGCGTTTAACGGCCGAATTGGTCGTAGCGGAGGTACATTAATCAGTAACAACAGAAAAATAACAAGTTTACAGATTTAATTAATTTAATCGGTCAGAACAGTGACGCACAGTTGCTAAAATCAGTGATACTTGTAAAATTTGCGGGTTAGATTCGCGTCCATTCTGTGCTAAAATCGAAAACAGGGAATGGTCTCACTGCTGATTGGTTGAAACATTGCAAATTCATCCCAAGAAATATTTTTACAACTTTTGTGATTGGGCGAAGTCTGGGGTAGAGATTTCGACAAGTTACTTCCGAGACCCGCCTCTACAGCCATTACTGAACATGTGTTTTAAAGTACCTTGGTAGCGTCTCTCTGTCCTTTGTCCAGTTTGTCTGAAAATGCTGACAAAGGATAACCATAAATGGTTGTAAATGCACTTAGGATTTTAACTAAATCCTGCAATACAATAACCCCTTCTGTTTTGCAGTAGGTATTTACTAGCCACAAACCATTTGTGTTTTGTATATTCCTTAACCCGATACAGCATTAGCTAAACAAGTAACATTAGTACAAAATTTAATACACGAATACTTTGAAATATGTCGAGCTGCCATGTTTGACCAGCTAGATTGAAGATTTCTGTCTTCTGGGTTGTTGCGCTGTGTAGTCTGGTCGATGTTAACCAACGTTTCAGAGGTCATACTGCCTCCATCATCAGAGTATGAAGATTTCTGTCTTCTGGGTTGTTGCGCTGTGTAGTCTGGTCGATGTTAACCGACGTTTCAGAGGTCATACTGCCTCCGTCATCAGAGTATGAAGATTTCTGTCTTCTGGGTTGTTGCGCTGTGTAGTCTGGTCGATGTTAACCAACGTTTCAGAGGTCATACTGCCTCCGTCATCAGGGTATGAAGATTTCTGTCTTCTGGGTTGTTGCGCTGTGTAATCTGGTCGATATTAACCAACGTTTCAGAGGTCATACTGCCTCCGTCATCAGAGTATGAAGATTTTCGTCTTCTGGGTTGTTGAATCTTCATCGCCCTGATGATGGAGGCAGTATGACCTCTGAAACGTTGGTTAACATCGACCAGACTACACAGCGCAAGAACCCAGAAGACGGAAATCTTCGATGTCTATATGTCGGAACAAAAGTTCTCTGTGTCGTAATTCATCATCACCGAATTACGTAGTGGCCACGTGATCAAATAAGTTTGAAAATTATATATGTAGTTTTTTTCCAACTTCACTCACTCACATTCTATCGACTTAATGACACGAAACCTTCTGACGAAAACACTTATTAGAACCAGTTTCTTACATCTTAAAACCTCAAATCCTATTCCGAAGTGCTTTGTGGGTTATTTAATATGAGATAATTTATCAAGAATTACAATAATACATCAAGATGAATAGTGTAATATGAAATCAACTAAACCTATGCATATTACTTAAATTTAATAGATTTGTTAAAAATTTCTTATTTGGCTACTTAGCTGCTACGTTAAATTAGAAAAAAAATTAAAACAAACATTGACAAAACTTATCCAATTAGAAAGTCTGCATCGTCATGTTACTGAAAATGAAAGCCTTTTTAGAAACGGCAGCAATGGATGATTCAAGGTGTTCACCGAAGTGCTGGCTCGTGACAGATGTGTGACTGCAGGTGGACCGAGAGACAGAACTGTGAAATGGTTTGTCACTGTGCAGGAAAAAAAAACATTCTGCCATGATGATACAGTTCCACCTTTGAAAGCCAAGTCACTCGGAAATAGGTCCTGAGGGATAAAACACTTTCTTTTTCTATTCGACGCTGATTATTCTCTGCAGCTGGTACAGTTTCTTAAAATAACCTACTGTAAAAAACCATAGTTTGCCATGAAGACGTGTGTATCAAGTGTTTTACTCTCTGAAACCAATAGAGAGAGAGAGAGAGAAAGAGGAAATTGGTGGGGGAAGAAATGAGAGACACTTCGATATCTGGGGGGGAGAAAGAGCATCTTATAGCTAGAAGGTCCCCAGGCAATGCCCGCTCGTCCTTCTGTTAAGGATAAAGTAAGAGTGAAGGCGTTAGTGTGATGATTGGCATAAAAGACGGAATTTTGAAATTTTGTATTAGCGAAAGCTGAGACTATTAATTTGGAAGTTTAGGACATAATTTAGAAGTTCCTACTGAGGGGAGGGGGCTGAAACCAATCCTCGCGTAAATAATACTAAAGATTTCAGTCCGTACCGCAAAGAAAACAACCCTTCACCATTACAAACATCAATCTCTTAATGTTGTTTGAAGAAATAGTCCCTCTTCATGGCGAGAAAAATACGGACCACACAATATATTTAATAGTTACTGATTATTGAAGAAGGTGGTACATATAATTACCAATGGGGGTTGAACGGTTAATGATATCGACATAGCATCTGAAGGAAAAACATTCTTTCTTTATCAGTCTGCTTTACCTGCAGGTTTCAGGATCTTGAAGACGTGTATCTGTGTGTAGGAGTTTGTTGAAGGACAACGGCTCTAAAAATGTGTTGTATTTTTTTTTCGGAACAAGGACTTTTGCTAATTCAATCTAGGAATTTGGTAGTCCATATGACGTTACACTCCAGAAGAACTACATCGGCGTAGTTATCGTAACATCTACTACGAAAAAAAAAAGCTGGGGACGATTAATGGCTCTTAATTCTCCTAAAATACTTCAATCTACAAGATAAAGCTAGTCTGTTTGTTATTCTAGGCCATAGTAGCAAATAAGGTTTAAAGGTATGGCCTAAAATTCTCGTAACCCATATTAAATTTGTATCTTATATGCGTCATGTTTGTGTTTGATTACAGAACACCTCTTATGTTCCTCGTTTACTATTTTAATATATATTTATACGATTATTTATTTATTTATTTATTTCCTATGTCAATTCATACTCATTCCAAGAAAATAATTAAACATTAATTCCACAGATAAATATAACGTCTGACTACAATAAGCAACTTACCATGAAAATGGAAAGCTACAAACAGAACTACGGATCATTATAATATATTGCATCAAATATCTAATAGTTTTTAAAATATTTTAAATTGATAAAAACCTGAAGACGACGGTATTACCCGTCGAAACATGTCGTTTTAATAAAAAGCGCTAAAAAATATAATGTAAAATCGTATTTACGATTAAGAGCGCTAATACAATATTTTACACAATAAAATGTTTTAATATTATATAATTTTTTACAACACCAATAAACTTCAAACGTTTGTGTATCGACTGTACAAAATAAATATATTTAACCATATTAAATTATTTATCGATAGTTGTAATTCGATACATATCGATTGTATTAATAAACACTCGATATCGCTGTGGTTATACAATAGCCGACGTCATATCGTAACCTGCTAGCGCCATATTATCTGTTGTTTTTCAAAAATTTGTTGTGCAATATTTATTTTTTCGCAAGTGCAAAGACACTACCTGACATTCTCCTGTACAAAAATAATTTTATGACAGATGACATTTTATTGGAAATTTTACTATTTTTCACACCGTCTGACCACAGATATCACAGATTCTTCAGTAGAGCATCCTATCAGTGGAGCAACTATGTCCAACGTGACACTGAATTTTCATTATTAAAAATACAATGGAAAATCATCTAGATGTATTTAAATTAGCCATTGTTTATAATGCTCGCGTCATCATTACTGAGGTCAACTACGTAATATTGCCTATAATTTATACGTGAAGCAATATTCCCCCTGGAAGTCCGTCTACCCGTATTGTACCTCCTGCGTTTGATTCTGCGAAAAGTATGCAAAAAATAATTAAAAAACGATTGGTAAAGGTGCTTGGTGTATTTATTATGATCGTTATGGAAACATGAAACTTTATGTTATTAATTGTCATTCTTTGTTATTTATTATATAATCTTGTTTGATATTGTAGGTGCGTCATATTGTGATTTTATTTAAAAATAGTATTAAAATATATTAAAAAACGAAGAAATGTAAAAAGAAAAATTAAAAAAATTAGTAATTGAATTAAGAGTTTATAACATACACCTGATGACGGCTCTATGAAAGCCGAAACATGTCGAGAATGTTCCATATGTAAATCGAGTACTCGATACGGAACAAAGGATAATATTTTAACCATCTAATTATCTTATATTACTTTATTGTGATTGACGGACAATTTTAATATATTTTAATACTATTTTTAAATAATCTTGTTTATTGTCGGACTTTTTCCGAGATTATTTTTGACCTGTTATTTTTCCTTAATAGGCGATTATTTATTTTACGATGCACTAATAGATCAGCAATTTAGTTGTGGTGGTGATGAAGATGATAAAAAAATTATAGTAATTCTAGTGACTTATGTTGTAATGTTGTAACTTACTTGTGTTATGGTATTCTAGTTTGTTTTTGTATTAATCTGTATGGAGTAATTTTCTTTTTACAACCTAAGCTTTCAAAGATAATTTTCTTCTGAGTTACCCCTCTTACCCAGCCTTTAAAGTTATCGATACCTGAAATATTCTTTCATCAGACATCTTAAAAGTGTAGACATTTTTTCTGCATCACCGCTTGCAATGTTCGTATCCAGCCTGAAAATTTTGTAACACAGGTACATATTTTGGTTTCAGATCCAAGTGCAATAATCTGTTTCTTCATCTCGTAACTAACAAAAGTCTTAGATATTTAAATAGACCTATTTTTCTTTCTTCCCTCAGAAACCATAAGACACGTTTGCCTTGTTTGTAATTCTGACGAGGCTGAAATTAAGCTACCCAAACATAACGTTTGCTCCAAAATAATTATAATTAGAAATGTTGGCTCACTAGTTAGGCATCTTGAAGCAGCGTCCCACTTACATAATAATATTAACTCAAATATTATCGTAGTTTGTGTGTGTTAACAGTATGTAGCCAACATTTTTATGAATACGTGTGAATATAATGTGTAGATGATGAGTCATTCAAAGGACGTGTTTGTAAATCAGCGTCTGCGTTGTACGAAATGTGAAAACGAAGAATTTTCACTTGTAGCATTGTCATCATGATATCCTGTTAACCAAAAAATACACCAGTTAAGGAAGTAGTTTGTCGACCCTTGTTTGGCATGGCGAGGAATGAGATAAGCTTCAAAGTTGGATTATCTTTGCTGGTATAGTCGACGCAGTAGTTTACGGTCGGTGGAATTTTCAAGGGGAAGGCTAGGAGCGAGTCTCTTGTGCGGCACCGAGGAGCTTATTGGACTGAACGCCCAAACAAAAGAAATGCACTGGCCGTGCCAACTCAGGTACACAGAGTAGGCCCGTCCGCCAGCTCCTCTACCGGCCACAAACTACTACGCCGACTATACCTTACTTGGTGTCTAAACAACAAAAGTAAAGAACATTGAGCCAGTCAGGAAAGCATTTAGCATATTTCCATCCATTTGTAGGAAGAGTTTCGCTGCTATTCATAAATATATTGCGATAATTTTAAGAAATATACATTTTGACACTTACGTGATGTTAAAACGACTTAAAAAAATTCTTTGTAAAATCGATTTCATTGATGATAGCGCCTTATGTTTGAATTTAATGATATTATAATATGAAAATTTTATTTTTATGTTGTATATAAACCCACCAGAAAAGTAACGCATGATCTACCAACTCATATCAGTTTTCTTTCCAGTTAGAAGATCCTGTGTAGACCACAGAACATACATTTTAAAAACAGCTTCGTGTCAGGAAGTCTATTTAGGAATCAGTATACTATCGCCAGTTCTAAAATTACATTTCTTGCCGTAAGTAATTACCAAGCCTACAAAAATTACTTTCCGAAGTATCCTTGTTTTTGTCTTGCGTTAGTTAAACAGCTGACGATATACTTTCGATTCGAACATGCCTGCAAATTAAGGTCACAAAAAATAATGGACCTGCTCCCTCGGTCACGTGTGCGATTGTTAAAGGCTATGTGGTCTATGCACAGGCGCAGACAGACATGGACTAACGCGCATGCGTGGATTCAATTGTCTGCCCTGAGGCCTGATCGGCTATCTTGACAGATATTCAGGCTAATGTTGGGCAATAACGTATAATAGACTAACATACATCCTTCCCAAATGGACAACAAACAATCTGCCGTTACTTTGCGTAGCAAAATGGTATTTTAAAACACCGTAGCTCTGAAGAACGTACTATATGTTTATTATTTGTGTCATCAGAATTAGAATTATCGCAGTGTTTGTTACGTTAAACATACACGATTAACTTGCTAGTGTTGTGGCCTATATCAGTGGTATTCGACATTTTTTTGTTCGCGTACCCCCAGATATAATTTCTCTTCAACTTTGTACCCCCAAAGTTGTTGGTGTATAATTCAAGTTATACATAGTATATAATCTACATCTAAAATAAATTAAATAAATTACATTACTGATTATTCAGTGTTTATCATAAAATATTTTTTTCTAAATTTTACGTATCCCCTAAGATGTCTTCGCGTACCCCAGGTTGAATAACACTGGCCTATAGCATCCTTCAACACACTGACTGAGAAATCGTCGTAAAATAAATACACGGATTAAGTTTTAGGTTCTCATGTTGGTAGGTGAACCAGTTCAACATCTGATATAGTTTAACCTTGTTTTGCCGAAAACCTTCTGAATCCTAATATTCATATTCGATGCCATGGGTTCGTATCCCGGACTATCGTATGATAGGGTGCAAGGAATAAAATGTAAAACGTCATTTATCTGGCGTTCGAACCACGTAACAACTCAGGACAGTCTGTCGGTAGACTTTTCATTCGTGTCTCCAGTTACAGTAATTAAATAAAAGAAGTCGAAGCAGATTCTGTCGATTTCTCCTGCACAGAGAATAAGGTTTGAATTTTGCTTTGAGAATTGTCGCTTATATGCTTTATACTTTAGCGGTCTCTTCACGTCAGTGTTTTTGGCTAAAATTTCTTATGCAACATGGATCAGTATCTATCATATTACTCGGAAATCTCACAGAAAGAAAGATCCTGTTTCGCCTCTTGATGGCTTGTAGCCACTTTTTAAGCGTTGTCCTTGAACCGGTTCGTAATGACGTCAGTACCTGACGTCACTGCCGCGAATGTGTTTTTTTTTAGTGTCCGTGTGTCCTCGTGTATATAATAACACGAAAGTACGTTATCGTAAGATGTGTCAGACACAAAAGCTTAGTGTTGAACCTCCGTAGTCGTCTATTGTGTGACTGACGGAGAAGAAAATGTGTCATTGCTTACAGTTATGGCGTCTGTTTACTGTGGCTTGTTCTAATAATATTTTATTCATATTTATTCACTCATTAAATCATATATTTGGTTGTTATTTGAGTTAATAATGTATTTTATTGAAGATTTATGTCTTCTGGGTTGTTGCGCTGTGTAGTCTGGTCGATGTTTACCAACGTTTCAGAGGTCTTTTTTACCTCCATCATCAGGGCGATGAGTCATTATACATGGTACATAATTAAGATAATTTGAATGATTTTTATCATGTGAATCGTGAATTATAATCAGTTTCACACTGAGAAGTCATTAACAGAAACTGTGTATTTTATTTGATCCATAACCTAAAATCATACATTTACAAACAGTTTACCCTGAAATTATAATGAATATTTTGAGGACTACGCCCTTAATTAAAGATAATACGAAAAATAATGTGACGAAATGATAACCAACGCCCTTTCTCACATCAGACAATCTCAGATATGATATGTTTTGCAAAGTCGTGTGTCGGAAGAAAATTCAGATGTGCGTATCTTTTTTCTTGGAACAGGAAATTTTCAGGAATTTTCCTTCAGTAGCTTCGAGGAATATATAAGCCCACTGATGAAGAAATATTGCGGTAATAGGAATAAATATACTTGCAAAATCAAAAACGTTAAATTCATGGGAGTTTCCACTGCGAGATTCTGTTTCGTCACGTGACACTTTCATTTTCATTTTAAACACGAAACCGATCTTGGACTATATTTCCAGGCATCTTGGAGTTGCGTCGAAGAACCTATTCTGTCTTCCACCCTCTGGCTTGTTCCCACGCATGGTTTTAACACATTACCAGTGTAATTTTGCATATTTAAACTATGCATTCTAAACGAATTGATTGTTTCTATATTAAATATTTTGCTGTGTAAATTGGAAGCCTGTAATTACTGTATGTTGCATTTTTCACTGTGTTTTATTAGCGAACCGCACCTTGGTAAAAGTTAACTTGAAGATAGACGCACATAAAAACACAGATGTCGCAGACTAATTGAACTGGGCTGTTATCACCAGTGCCCGACATTCGAAAGTTGCCTAGACTAGTCGTTAGACTTTGGATAAAGCTTTCTTTGACTTTCGCGACGCTCAAGGTACTGAGTAATACATATACTCTTACAAAGCCAAGCATCCCGAGGTCAGGTAAATAACACGAATATTTACAAAAATTTGAAACAAAATATTGCATTCTGCTATTTTAAATGGTCTAATAAAAATGTTAACACGTAATGTCACTGCTGACAGACACAAAACTAACGTGTAAACTTTGATTGTTGCAGGAATTCAGTGGTAAAACGCGTTTTTTAATGTTCACAATAATGACGAACGTTTAACACTTGCATAATACCGTACCTTATGTAAAATGAATCACTCAGGTAAAAGGTTAATGTTATGGCTGTGCCATTGTTTTTGGCTCTACAACCCGGTTGTGGGTTTTCACCGCCTTCTTTTAGGAGGTTTCGTGGTCTTGAAGTGTGCATTTATGAGTAGTGAGTGACCAGCACAATTTCTACTCACTCCTGATTAGACTTCCAGAGCCATCTAACATTTAATCAGGAGACTTGATTGAGAAATGGCCGCTGAATTATGCTTACGAAACATCTAGTATCGTGCTCGTAAGGTTCTTTTATATGACGTAAATCTACGACATGTGACCACCGGCTTTATTTCCCCCTCTGAAGGAAGTTGTGCTTCTGATTTATCACCCTTAAAAATCCATCGACCTCGGGCCGGGACTGAATCCGCTAACCTTGGATTCAGTGGCGAGCACGCTAACCACTAGTCCACCAAGGGCGATTATGGGTGTATTTGACTAAATTAAAGAACCCTGAGTTGACGGCAATTATAAATATATTAACAAATTGTACAACTACAAAGATAAATCCTTGAAATTTTAAAACATTTCCTCATTTCTCAAAACACGCAACGGATTACGATTATGCGTATCTTTTGATGTTAATATTTTACGCCTACATCTGTGACCAACCTGTGATTGTGTTAAGTTACTCGAAAAAAAGCAGACGGAGAACATTTTCTTCACGAAAGGTTACATTAACCTGTCGAAGAAAAATAAACTGATTGGTCTCTTAGCTGTTTTTTTCTAAAATTCCTCCCAGTGCAAGGTTTGTTTACTGTAACTGTCTTTGGGATTTCGCCATTTACACGGCTGACCACAAATAACAGCCAATTTCCCTCTTAATTCCTTACCTGAGTGGTCTTGTTAACTCTGGCTTTGTTGGTGTACAGTACATTTTTATAACTCGATGTTCAATGGAGAATAGTCGGTGTAAACAAAATTGCACTGCGCTGAATCAGACTTGATAACAATGCCTAACGGTATATCCTTATTGTCACAGATGTTTCCGGATAGTGAACAACAAGGCGGTGATTACCTGAAAATTTCCTTTGAAATTACACATGGAGTTTCTTTTCAGAGGCTTTCATTGTAGCAAAGCCACCAGAGTGAAGGGATCTTTTATCTGGGTTTGACGGTATATGTATTTTAAGTGGGTAAAACAGCCCATAAATATTCGATTCCCTGTTGAAATTGTTATTTATTTATTTTTTAAAGAACGAAGGACAATAATTTACCGCTGTGCTTAACCTATGGTTCTCTGAAGCGTTTTCTAGGTGATTTCAAGCTATCACGGCGACGAATATGAGGATAATTATTTAGGGCGGTGAAACACTAATTAGTTTCCATCAGATTAGACTGTATGGTCGGCGCAGTAGTTTTTGGCCTGTGGAGAAGCTAGCGGAGCTGGCGGACGAGCCTACTCTGTGTACCTGAGGTGGCACGGTCAGTGTATTTCTTTTGTTTGGGCGTTCAGTCCGATAAGCTCCTCGGTGCAGTCAGCACAAGTGACTCGCTCCTAGCCTTCCCCTTGAAAATTCCACCGGCCAAAAACTACATCCCAGATGACAGTCTTTTGAATTCCTGCAAATCACAGCCGGTTTAACTGCTAGACAAACAAAGTGTTCGCCTAGGACGGCAGAAAATTAAATGAACAAAAAAGAAAGAGAAATAGCGTAAAGCAGAACTCTATAGATTCTAAAAACAGAAAGAGAAAAGATAAGGAATTAATTAATGTGTGTTTACGTTTGTAATATGCCGCCAACAATGTTTGAAATCGCATACAAATGGTTGATGTTTGTGTAGTGAAGTCAACAATGTGACAAGTGGACAGATTTCCTTACAAACAGATTGTCTCGCGAATTGACACATTTAGTCAACATTGTCAGTTGCACTGAAGTCTTGTGCTGATGGTTTGTCTCGGTTCTGTTCAATAATTATTTGTGCACGTTCTCTTTGAAGGTTCTGGTATAAATTTTTATATATGTTATGTGTAAAGTGTTGAACAGCCTTAGTTTACATTCAGTACTAGTATCGTATTATTATCATTTATCCTGCAAACTAAATAATAAATTACACACGCAAAATTGTTGTTTGTACTCATGCACAGTTTATTTTCGGAAGTTATTTGGGGTCGCGGGGCAAAGTCGAAGGCTCGCTTAGGGCGCCAATTATCTTTTGCGCCGGTCCCTTTTGTTTTAGTGTTTTGAATGAACCTAAGTGGGCTTATAGTTTGTTTCACCTCCAATAATGGCTAGGTTCTGTAATTTTGACTTGATTTAGGTAGTCTGGTTGAAATTGTAATATATTTTTAAAATTTCATTCATGTCTCATAGGCAGAGAATAAAATTTGTTGTTCCTTCGGGTTTAAATCAAATTTCTCTATTTTTTTTAAAATAGTCTGTGCTCCCAACACCATTAATGCATAGGTAAATGTATGAACGCAATTGGTTTCAATTACAAAATATGAACAGAGCCATCTGTTCGGTATACTCCTCGTTAGAATTAACAGGGCAGCGAGTTTGTTTTACCGGAGTGTCTGGTCAGCAGGCCAAATATCATCTGGTTTTGCGTGTTGGTGGTCCACGTATGGGCGGGGGGGAGGGGATTAATATGGAATTGTAAATAGCTACTTTTCCGAATGTTCTCCGAAGTCTGTGCCAGAATGCTTTGCTTTCGGCTCTGTAGGTGGCAGTGTTGTACGTTTGTGTAGTATATAGTAAACGATACCATCTTGCACAATAAACGAATATTCTCTGTGAGAAAGCAAAGAGGCTTAAACATGAACATTGTGCTCATATGAGTTATCGAATCCATCTTGTATTGTCTACCTTCTTTCCCCACCATGGGAAGCTGTGTGACCAGAGATGAACAACCAGACGACCAATTGGAGTGGAGTGGCTGTCCTGCCTTGCGTGAAGTTGGTTGCGGAGAAGGAATCGTAGTTTAGTTTGCTTGGTTCCACCTTAGAATTCTCTGAAAATATCAAATGAGTGGTAATACTTTGAGGCTTGGAAAATGTGTTTATATGTATTAATTCAAAACTTGAAATTATACGCAGCTATATCTGACTTCAGTAATGATTTCGCATTACTCTGCATGTTTAGCAACATTTTATAGTAAACAAAGAACAGCTGACTGTCGCAAAAGGTGTAAGAAACTGGGCAGGAAAAAGTAAAATCACACTCCAAGTGAACAAAGAAGAAGAATTACAGTGGAGAATAACATTAAACATTCTGGAACTATATTAAAAGTCATGAATTACCAATCGGGAAGGGAGCCCGGAAACTTAAAACATGAACGCGAGGTCACAGATTTTTGAATTGGTAAGTTTATGGCACGTGAACTAAGGATGACGACTGAGTGACCGCTTATACTTATCTCTAAACAAAAATATATTGTTCCACTTTATGATATATGAAATGTTGGAGAAGGGGACGCTTTGATCTGTGTTGTACACATTTGAGGCAGCTATTTTAGTTGTTAATCTACTTATATATCTCTCATATTAAACTTTGTGTTCTTACAAGTATTTTGTGTGTGTTAAATACGTTTATAATATCAACAGAAACAGCACTATGATCCATATTTTGTTTACTGTACATTTTCATTCATATAGCAAATTATACCAGGATTGCAATACAGGTGAGTAATACTTAGGCATATTGAATAAATCCTTTGCAGTTGCATATGAAATGTCATTTTCGATGATTTTCAAAATTAGAACAATTTAGTGCAGCATGCAGAAAATTAGATCTATTTACCACAGGAAGAATGCTGAAGAAATTGTTTTTCTTGTTCAATTACAGTTTTGGTACACTATTTTGGTTCTTCATTGTGTACGTTTCAAATGCGTATAGAAACCAGAGACATTATTTTTTGTAATCGTTGTAGAATCTCCAGGCTATGGTGTTCCATAAGATTTCTTAATTTCACCTATTAATTATTAATTATTTGGGTGTAACTTTAGCATGGGTAAGTTGGATTAATTTGTGTTTATGCTAGTTATCTTAAATGAAACCCAAATTCAGTGATGGGCCTTAGGTTAGAACTTGTGTGTTAGGGTGAGTAACTGTAAATGAAAACAAATTCAGAAATGTTTATAAATAGTTACTTATCATATGATTGTTTTGGAATTTTGGGTTTTTTATTTTTATTTTTATAAACTACATAGCACAACAACCTAGAAGACAGCCATCTTCCTGCTCACCACCTCAAGTCCTACAGTTTTGTTACTTTTCATTGTTTTATACTTTTATTTCTACATTAGAAACTTCTCTGTCAGTAATGATTGTAAAATCTGAAATAATGCTTAAAAAACATTTTTATTAAAAGTGAAAGATCACTACGCGGTCTGATAGTCACACATGGACATACAGAATGACAAGAAATAGTGTTTTTGATTAAATTTTCTGATTAAAGAATATCTTTGAGAACCACATGTTTAGTGGTTTGCCTATAATTTTCCTTGTTCTTTATATTTTAGCATAATTATCTTGTTTGTTATATGGCTTCAAGTCTTCCAATTGAAAAAACGTTCTTAAAAATGTATATAATTCAACATATTACATAGTCAATACATTGCATTTCTTAATCAGTTTGTATTACAGTGTCAAGGCCCTCTGAATGTATGCTGTTCTGTGGATAATCAGTTTCAGATAAACAATTGAATTTATAGAAAAGAATGAAAACGTTGTGTTCAACATATGTTCTTAAACTTGTACAAAGTATATATTTTAGGTTACAATTCACTCTTTTGTTTTGTTTAGATAATACGAAGGTACATAGGTATGGGAGTGTATAAATGTTATGTTGGAAACATATGCTTATGTTCTTATACTGCCTGTAGTGATTTTAAAAAATGATCATCAGCACTTTTTAGAGAGATTTCAAATATATGTCGTTATTCGTTAATGTAAATTATGCAATATTATTTCTCTCACATCTTTTTTAAAGTGAAGTGTGATGACAGCAATTGTATACATAATGGATGATAGCAATTTGTGTTGGTAAAAATGACCAAAGAGTGATATCACAGGGTAACACAATACTCTGATATTTTTGTTATAAGGCAGGGTTCTTCCCCATTTCCTGACCAAAGGCCACATTCACCATTGTTTATTGACTTTCAGGCTGCAAACTTGTAAATAAGAGCAGTGTACTGAAACTTCATCACACTTTATTAAAAATCCTCCTAATTTTTTATTACAAACAGGTAGGTTCACATTACATAGTAATTTTCCTTAAAAAATAAATCATTAGTGAGATATTTGACACTCCTTAATTGTTCCAAGTGTTCATAATTGAGACATGTCCTAATTCTTGATTTGACATTCTTCATCAAGCTGAACAATTGCTGATAGTCATAGTTGTTGCCAAAATACCGAAGTTATTAACAAGACATGCTTTCTCATATCAGGTAACTATTTTACATGAAGCACAAAACACTGCATTGTGGAATGTAAATGAGCTGCAGTTAAGAACCCCTGTTTTATATTATTGCTCATTTCCCATTAGCTGTAATTTAGAGTTAATGTAATTCCAGCTTGTATGGAAATAATGCTCTCTGCTAATTGCAATATCTGCCTTCATTACAATAGGCACAAAGTAAACTTGTCAGAAACGAGAGGAATAATGCTCTGGTGTATGTATTTAGCTGGCATAAATATGTGGAATTATTAATCCCTGTAAGAAACTTTATAAATGTTTGGTGATTATATACGTTAAAACTTATTCCTTCTTTTTCCTCTTCTGCAGACTGTCGAAGGTCGTCAGGTTGATGAAGCAGTTGCAAGTATTTTTCACACTGTACTTTTTCATCGTTCAGTGGGTAAATTTCAATACAAACAAGAAGGCAGCTATTCTGTGGGGACTATTGGATATGCAGATGTTGACTGCGACTTCATCGATTTTACCTATGTAAGAATTTTACACTTTTTTCCATTACGTACGTGAATATTGCATTTATTTCTGCCTCAAACATCAGGATGATTGCACTGATGATTGAGGCATTGAACTCCTCTGAAATGCTGGTAAACTTCTACCAGCCTACTTGGCACAACAATACTGAAGACAAGTCATCTTTAGACCTCAGATCTCATTAGATTGCTTTTCACATTTTGTCAGAAATATTTAATGAAGTGAGCTGTACAGAATACAAGAGAGATACTAATAATATTGAATTGCCCTCTGTTTACTGTTAAAATTTTTAAAATTTCACAGAATCTAATTTTATTGGTTATTTAATCTTATAATTGTGGCAGGGTTAACAAACCCTTCCACAAAACTAAACATAACCTGACATTTTTATTAATAATCAAATTCTTGCACCCTCGGCATAAGTAAGTAAGTGCACAAAACATGAAATGTATTTTCACCTCCAAAATTACTTGGTTGAATGCATGTTACATAATAATAAATTTCACATCAATCTAATGACAGTATCCACATAATTGTTTCTTGTAAGGTATTGTTAGCTTCTATTCTCAACGAGAAGAGGGCCAGAACTCGACACTGATGTCTCTTCATCTAGTGCCAAATTTTAAACTGTGGATCCTCACACTTATATTCCTGAAACATGCGGATCTACTAGAAACATTATTTGGTATCTTCCAGAAATAATTTTATCTCTGGAAGCTCATATTATTTTGCTTATGAAAGTAATTTCTATTATCATTAAAAATCTTATAAATATGCTTTCTCTTCTAGGTTTGTTGTTCCTCTGATGACCTGGACAGGAATTTAAAAAGGGAGATATCAGTATTTTCTGAAGCTTTGCGTGGAAATGATGGACCTGGGTCAGGTCAAATTTCACTTGAATTCTTCCAGAAGAAAAAGAATAGATGGCCCTTTCAGCCAGAACGTATTCCATGGGAAGTTTGGACTGTGAGACTTGAGCTTATTAAACTTAATAATGAACATGGTAAGGAGCATGTAATTACAATCAATCACTGGAGGAATGATTTTTGTAATTTAATATGTTGATATGTTTCTGCTTATGAGTTATTAGAGAATACTAGAGAGGAATGTAATGTTTGACCTTGTTGGTTCGTATTTTGCCCATTACATGTTTTTGTATTTAATTTATCACATGAGACCTGGTGATTTGAGGATAAGACAGTGGATTTTCAATCCCTCGTCAGTTCTTTGTCTTTTATTTAGTTTAGAATGACAAATGTCTATAGCGAAAGTTAATGCAAATTGAAAGTAATCCTTTATCTTGTATGTACTTGTAGTAATTCACAGGCAGTTTTGGAAGCAATTATAAAACTACATGTTCGTTAAAACATGTACAATCAAATAATGTGACACCATATTGAAGAAAGTCTTATTAATTTTTCTTTTCTATTTAGAACGGCAGGTATGCAGGGAGAGGGTAGGTGATATGCTGACTGAAAAAATCCTCTATATTGCTGAAGTGATGAATAGGCATGACTATGTTCCAAAAATGCCAAATCAGTCAGAGTTGGACCTCATTTTTGACACATCTTATGCAGATGTGCAGCCATATTTATTTAGGGTAAGGTAATATTGATAAAGAAATAAATTTAGTAAATCATAACATGTGAACTCTTTAGGTCGTCTGTCAGACTCAGTTTGACATTTGTAGAACTAATTTTTCATGCCAGTGATATATGTTATGAATACCATTTGAAAGTATCAGACTAATTAATTGAAGATGAAATAATAAGAAAGTGTAATTTACTAAATATTTATTAAACTGTTAGGGATTAGCTCTATTGGGCCCAACAGAGTAAGTACCTGAAGACGGAGATAGTGCCCCTTCTCCAAAATGTTGTTTTCTATTTTATTTTATTTACTAGATGATGGAAAATATCCAAGAGTATATATCATTTAGAATAATATGAAGATGGGAGGAAACTACATGCATTGTTTCCTAGCATAAGAGAAAAGTAAAATACAAAAGTATTTGTTTGTTTGTTTGTTCCAAAAGAAATTACATTTTTTAATAATGAAACATTTCTTGCTTTCCATATTCTGGCGTGAGGAGTGGAATAGACTGTATCGACATTTAGATTTTCAGAACTGAAGTGTGAGCGCACATAGCACGTGTTTTTATGTGACGTCTTATTTTTTAGCACTGCCATTTTCTTGGTCATGTCTCTGTTCGTAAAATCCTTTCTTTCCTACAAGCTGCTTTATGAAATTGTACATAAATTCCATCTGCCTTTTACTGTGTACAATGCATATTGGCCTGCTGGAGGTGTATAGTATAAGGAATTTGTGACCAGTTCATCCCTACCATACTGACGTACAATTTATATTATTTGAGGTTAATGTGTACGACCATTCGGTTCCAGGTCGGATTTGCAACGTCTACTCCCACAAATACATCCGTAGGCACAACTGTGAAGAAATTAATCAAGGAGACATTATCTCTCTGAATTCAGGCGTGGGTCAGAATGCACTACAAAGTTCTGAGCTAGTTTGGCCTTCTATAAACACTTTGAGTATCTTGCTCATAGTATGAACTGTGAATTTGTGTGTGTGTGTGTGTGGAGGAATTTATCTGTTATAATAATTAAATTTTAATTATTTTATTTTCCTAGCATTGTTTTCTAGAACTGTAAATAATGTATGATGATTTTTGTTAGTGTATATGTGAGTGTTTTTTGAAGACCATTATAAAATAAAGTAGTTGTGGATGATAATGGGTAATAGCAGGATTAGAACTAGTTTATCTTTCAGATTTATAATGCATTTTAATGCGCTTTTAAATATTAGTCCTGTATAAGGTAATAACTTCTAGTCCCAAATACATTTTTTGTTACATTGCAGCTGTTGGTCCTCAGTGATCCATTTCTTGACTACTTAGTTTCTCTCTTATTGTTTTTAAAATAATGCAACTTATAACATTTTAAATTTTTTTATTAATCCACGTCACTGAAAGAGTTTCTCCGATGCATTATGGATTGTATTATTGCATTTTGCACTTCTCATATGCTTTTCATACGCACACATTTACAAATGAAAATCACTTACATTACTTTTAAACCATTTTGAATAATGGGCCACACCAATGATGATTAGTTTTGCAAGAAACATTGTCGTAAGGAAGGTTACTATAAATTGTGTTAAAATTTAATTGTGACATTATTTCTTTCAGATTAATGAGTTTTTATTGCATCATCCAGGTATCTTTATATAGTACTGGAGTTGGCTTATGATACTGTACTTATCTTGCCACAATGAAGTATTACATATGAATATCTGGACAGGCCTTGTGCTTAGAAAAATATTTCTGTCACTTGTAAAATTAATTGTTTGGGTTTCAAAAGCAGGTGGCCTAATAAAAGGGGGGGAACATTTAGAGGTTAGTATGGTATAGAAACTGAATAAATTACAAACTTCAGTTATGTGCAAAACAACAGCATATTATAAAACTAAGTAGCAATTAGTATCTTATATTTATTAGTTTAATGTCATATGTATGTATGTACATATGTTAACTGTGTGAAATCAATTAGTGAAAAGATGTTTCATATTGCAAACAGAACATTTCCCAGATATGATGGAAATTATTTTTTGGAAATATGTTTTATGGTGCACTCTGAAAATAATTAAGAAATTATTATGATTATGATAGTGAATTCTCAAGGGAAATAGTACCTCTGAAATATTGGAAGATGTCTTGCTTCTGACATGGTGTACTGTAAAAGTCTTACTTACTGTTATGACGTCTGTGGGCGTGTATTTATTCGCTACACTCTTTATAATTTATCCAGCCAAAAAGAAAAACTGGTTTTAATTCCATTTCATGTATTTATTTAGACAGATTACCTGGTCAAATTCAGGCCCAGAAGCTTTGAAATATGGTCCGTTTGGACACAGAAAATGTAGGAATGCATCATTCCTTCAGTATTAAGAGGTTTAGAATTATTGTATCAGTTTTTGGCTTGCACCATAGAATATAAAACAGCATTAACATGAATTTACATTATGACTGATAACTGATTAATAATACCAAAACATGCACAGCCATTAAGCCAGGCAGTTATATTAGTAGAAAAGTTGAGTATGAAAGATTTACTGATGTAACGCAGAACCAATAATTATATTTTCTCAGGTTCCAGGTGGACAAATTACATGTTGCATTATGGACAGTACCGTGATATTCTTTACGTCTTGAACAGTGCATTTTATATGAAAAGTTTGTAGAGCAAACATTCATTTTTTGAGGGAGTACAAGAAAATAGTGCAGTGTCCATTTATTTTTTGAATAACCTGTCAGAACTATGGAACACCTCCATAAATTTTAGTAATTCAAATACCATTTTCAACTTTTATTTGTAGAACAATTCTTTTGCGTTGAAATAACACATAGGAAACTGAAGTATGGGTTTGTATGATCCTGGGGAATAAATTATGTAAACATAAAAATGTTTATTTTATTTATGTGAAACTTTGTTGTAATACAATCAGATATGTATTTACTGTTGCAATGCTTCTCAGTATCCTGACAGTTAGAGTGGTACCGCTTAGTAGGTCTGTGAAAATAGTAGGATTATTTTCATTGACAAACGACAAACTTCTCTATTGCACTGTCAAGTACACATCTGTTAATTGTATCACGTGTCAAGTTCCTGTGAACTTTTGCCATTCTTTAACTGATCCACATAATTTTACATTTTGTCTTTGTCAGCATTATGTGGTACTGACCTGTTGGCTAACTGTGGCAGTTGATTTCGTCTTCAGTTTCAAGATTCATTTTGTATGGAATTACATATAACTTGACCAATGCTGATGTGAAAGTAGAACAAATGTATTCTTGATCTTAGACATTTGCTGCTGGTGTTTAATCTTTACGCTTGAGCTGTGTCGCTTGTTAAGTGATATGAAATGTTTTGGTTAAACAGTAGCCATTTGCGGTCAGAATTTTACATTGGTAAATTCTGTTTTCCTACTTGATCTTTCATTATTTGCACCTGGTAATTTACCAGATGGTAAATCAGGTTTTACACGTAAAGTATATAACTGAGATATGTCTTATCACAACCTTGTAATTGCAGTTGCCCATCTAATCTCTTATTAAGATGTGTGAGAGAACTGTTCAGCATTGTGCAAAAGAAAAGGAATAATCCACTTCCTTTTGTTCCTTGTTTCCAGGTTGTGAAAATGTGTTTCTACTTTGTATACCATACATGTTCTGTTATACTGGTACATACATATTAATTTATTTCATGTTCATAATGGATATGTAATGTTGATATTTGGCTAACTATTTGTGTACCAAGTGCACTGTCCAGAAACCTGTAACTAATATTTAAAATCTGCTTTGAGAGTACAAAGAATTATTCAGTTATATTGTCTCTAATAACTGAAAATGTTCTTCTGTAGCTAAACGTAATGTGTATTGAGCTTTCCAGTTGTTTCCTTCTTGATAATACTGGAAAACTGCATACTCTAATTATAAGCTAAAGCTGACTTCAGGATGTTAAATTTGTTATCTTGTGGTCTTATCTGAAAATACATAATTTCTACATAATTTTTTAAAAATAGTGTGATACCTCACTGTCTTATGCTGTTGTTACAGAGCTTTTTCTGTGTTCTGTTTTATACTGTTCTTGATAATGCTCTGTAGCAAGCATATAGTGTTTTCCTGTGTTTAGTGTAATGTCTTTTATTGTAATAAACCATACTTAACTTATTTTTGTCAAGTAAGTTATATTTGTTTTAAAATTAGCAAGTTCACATTTCTTAATTTATGTACTTCTTGTAATGTATAGAGTTTTGTAGAATTAGCATAGTGATGAAAATTTGTAAATAATGCTGTTTGTAAATATATTGCAAAGAACTGTCCAACACATCTAACTTGTTATTTTAGAAACACGTGTGTGTGGAAGTTTTTGCATGTATGCATATGTTATTTAAATGTAACTAAATGGCTTAAACAGCATGTTCCATGTAAAACACAACCCTAAGTGCTATACATGAGCCCGTTCATAAAACAACAAAACCAGTGGCAATATTGAATTCTTCAGGCATATCCTATGTACTGCTTTATATTGTTATGACCATAATTTCAGTTGTTTTTTGTTCAATGAGCATTTGTGCCAGGCAGACGTATTTTGTATGGTACATTGTATTTTGCATCATTACACTTAATTCTTTCCTGCTATCTATTCCATATGAAAATTTGGTAACTCCCTGATGTTGGAATCTGCATTGGCAATTGCCAGTAATTTAATTTGCAATTCTGAGATATGTGACAAAGATACGTTTTGTAAGAGAAATTTGGTTTCCCATTTTATAAATTTGTAAGAAATGCACATTGTTCCAGTAATTACTTGTAATTTCAAGTGATAAATTCAAGTTTATTAATATCTGTTAATGTGGTGTCTGGCTGGACATATGGATTAATTCCACTGGAATTAAATTATCATTAGGATCATATTTTAGGTCTTTATTGTCTTTCTTGTTTATCAAATGTTAAGTTCTGGAACTAGTGAAGTATGTAGAATGTGGTCCATTCTGTCCAACTTTTCAGTTTTACCACTGAGAAAGTTGTTGAAATATTCTTTAATCTAGACAGAGTAACTTGGGAATCTGCATGATCTCCATTCTCATTTATTATAGGTTGGTATCCCATTTTAAAATTATTTATGCATCTGTGAAGATTTTGCTTCTAGAATTTGATTCCATATTTGTACTGTGGGTATAAATACCTGTTCTTCATTTTTTAGCAAGAGCCTGCTGTCAGAATACAGCAAGTGGTTTTAGTTATTCGTTCATTTGGTGCTCAGAGAGGTAATGCCAGCCCAAAAAATTACGACAAGGCGTAGTTAGGGGCGTAAAATGTGTATTACACCTTACAAAAGGCAATGTGATAAAATCATTCCACTAGCATCAATTCGGACTTTTGTTCCGAACTGACGGTTGATCGTGTGAGAGAATTTTAGTTGTCATGAGAACTTGAAGTGTTATATGATTTGTGTTCTGTTTAAAAATTGTTTACGCATACGGTCTGTATATGATATAATCTACTTAAACGGGAACGAAATCCCAGATTTTCATGGATCCTACATGGATTGGGCGATATTTTCCGTTCCCATAGATATTCCGCGGCATATGTTCCGTAGTCAGTTTCGTAGTGTCAGTGCTTGTAGTTTGTTTATAAGGATTTAGAATGGCGAGGCAACTCGTCCCTGGTCAACAAAAGTTGGCAGAAAAGTTATCCCTTATTAATGACAGGGGTACTGGCATGCTGACAAGGATTTACAACATCAAAAAGGTAAGTTTTGTTTCAGTTTTATGTTTTTTCTAGAAGGAGGTTATGGCCTTTTGAAGACATCTTATTTGACGGTGAATCACGCAAGAAACCCAGTGTAGTTGATATCTATTAAATTTGTTGAGGATGAATGTTGCCAGTTGTAAAGAAATGATTTTCAAAGTAACTGCTCTTGTACAGATTAATTTCACTTCTTACTCTATGGAAGACGAATTCTAACCTCATTCATGTAAGGTCCATACGTTCACTAAGGTAATGCCATTTTCTTTAATGAAATATTTAAAGAATAAAATTGGATTTATTTACATTCCATAGATACTTCATAGTGGATACCAGGGATGTGAAACTCAAAACATATTTTTATAGTTTTAATTAAATATTGTGTTTTTGGGGGTATTTTTTTGTGAAAGGGGCTATATTTTAGACATTTTTTGTAATTTATATATATATAGACAATGTATGCAGCTTGTCACTGCAGTACGTTCTTGCTAAATATTGTATTTTATAATTTTTAAATGAAGCGTGGAGAAAGAAACTACTGTTTTAACTCTTTGCTGCACCATTTAAATTCACTGCTGTCCTGAAGTTGTCAGATCAGATACTTTAAATTTTCTGTATATGTTTTGTGTTTATGTTCACTGATTTCTTCTTTATTAGGCGTGGTTAATTATGAAATACATTTGATAGTTTATTACAGTTGTAGGCACTACTTCTTACAGTTTGTACTGTATTTGTTTCAGGCATGTGGTGATGCAAAATCAAAACCAGGATTTTTATCTGACAAGACATTGGAATCTTCAATAAAATATATTGTTAGACGATTTCCTAACATTGACATAAAGGGAGTAAGTTCACTATTATTTTTTTTAATTGCAGAGTGTTGTTTACTACGTGGATGGACATAGTATATGTGTGCACATGCTCACACAGACGTACGTGCTCCAGGTATTTAGTGGCAAGAATTCTGAACGTGTGTTTCACTGATTGTAATGAAGAGTGTTGAAGATTTTGTAGGGATTTTTTGTGTGTTGTTTGTTTTGGGTCTTGTGGACTAGTTTGTTGGTTGATTGATTGGTTTAGAGTCAATTGATACTTGCTTTTTAATTCAAATTTTGTTGTTTTCCAGTTGCAGGCAATCACACAAATCCGCAGTGAAATCATCAAGTCGTTATCACTCTACTATTACACATTTGTTGATTTATTGGATTTTAAAGACAATGTGTGTGAACTCCTGACTACTATGGATGCTTGTCAAGTTCAACTTGATATTGTAAGTTGCCATCCACTCACCTTCTGTTGGTAATTTATATCGCTAGCTCTACATACATTGCTATATCCAATTATACCATGAAAAGATTCACTTGGGGATACATTTTTAGAGTTGCAGGTCACAGCCAAGTGATTAACACTCCCACTTCATATTCAGGAGATCCTGGGTTTTTATCTCAACCTGGGACTGGTTATTGTGACTGAGATTTTTTATTTTATTCCTTAGTCCTTGTAGGCAAATGCCCTTATGTGAGGCTGAGTTTGCTTTGTACCATATCCCTTCAGATTCAATATTCATTAATCATCATATTATTTGATGCGAGAAAACTAACAGAAAGCTTGCCTTGCTGATTTTGAATTCACAAAGGAAATGGTATTAGTCTACATTTGACAAGGATTATGTTTGTATTAGATTTTAGCTTTGCCTGGAAACATTTTATGTTAAGACATCATATTAATAAATAGTTATTTCTTTTGCAGACTTTAAATTTTGAGTTAACAAGGGCTTACCTTGAATTGGTAGTCACATATGTAACTCTTATGATGCTTCTGTCAAGGGTTGAAGACAGAAAGGCTGTTCTGGGCCTTTTTAACGCTGCCCATGAAATGGTACATAATCAAAGGTGTGTCCGTTTGTCATTTGTTAATGAATTATTGAATTCACATACTAATTTAGGCAGTTTGTTTCCATATACTTCTCTTAGCTGCTATTTTATGCTTGATGTTCCCTGGTAGAGTTGTTTATGTAATGGAGACTATTTCCTGACTTGTCCAAAGTTTGTTTATCATTTACATTCAGTACCTTATTTGAATTCTTTCTTGTAATTCCATTTAATAGTCATTGAATATTATGAAACTTTCTAGATGTATGTTGCTTGTTAGAAAAGGATATAATTTAGAGGTACTCTAGTATTTTTATGTGTATGTGTGTTCTCTTACAAGTTTGTGTCTAGTTTGAGGTTAGGGAGATAAGGAGAGAGATTAAACTTTGTTTAATCCTTTCACAGGCATGGCTACCACTTTACAACATGACACTGCCATGTAAAAGTTGGTACAACTTGACAAATCTATATCTTGTGACATTTTACAAGAAGTGTTATATATTCAATATAGGTGAAACCTTCTACATGCTCAATATATGCCTTACCCTTCCAGGAAAAAGTCTGCCACATAAACTTGAGATATTCAGGACAGTTAAACTTAAACTTGCAGTAATGAAAATTCCACAAAAAATTGTTACTAGGGCACCTTATATTATTGCATTCTTTGCAGCAAAATATTTAAAAATTTAAGATTTGTATTAAGTATGAATTACGTACTTGAGTAATTTGCATGACTGTTTATGACAGTGATCAGAGTTTTCCTCGCCTGGGTCAGATGATAATGGACTATGATCCACCCATCAAGAAGCTCTCAGAAGAATTTGTGCCTCATGCCAAACTGCTTGTTACAGCGCTTGTGTCCTTATGTCCAATTTATGGCAACAGAAATCTTTCTGCAGAAAAATGGAGGTAAGCGATAGGAAGTTATGCAGAGAATTTGGTATTACAGTACCAAAAATATTGGTACATATTGCTTTTAAAATATGGCATGATACTTTTTCTGGAGGCCTCAGACTTTCAGCAATAAACCAATTGTTTATTCACTGATGCTAATTTATTTAACATTGCTTTCAGTGGCCCAGATTATGTAGTTTGGAATGTGGGGATGATAGTAAGCAATGGATTGGAAAGAATGTGGAAGGAAGTGGTTGTGGCCTAATTTGATACTGCTAGAACTTAACATTCTTTAGAACATAAAAAATTCACCATGCCAATCATGTATGCTTTTTTTATATTCATAGGTCAGACCAAAGACTTAGTTTGGTTGGGAACCCAGGCCAATTGTTGAAACCTTCACAAACTGCTACAATGTCTTGTGAATACCTCTCACTTGATACAATGGAACGGTGGATTATTTGTAAGTGTTTATATTTGTTTGAAGCTTGTAAGTTGCATGCTCCTTGTGTTAGTATGCCTAGATCTGATTTTGTTTAATCTGCTCTGAAGAGGCATTATTTATGACCTGGTACATTTAAAAAAAAAAATGTAATTAATTCCTCAAGCGATGATTGTTATGAAATGTTCATTTTCTGTTTAAATCCTTATGAAATGTCAAGGATTTTCAATTTTGTTGCTCTGGCTTGGTGTGGTACCTGTCTGCAACATAAAAGCTTACACATTTCGTGTATAATATTATTTTTATCCACAAGTTATTCATTAAGATGATTCAAGGTACCTGTGAGATCACACACCACATTCTGCATGAATTATTGCATATTTGTGCTTTCGAAGAACATTTTCTGATGACACAGGATAAGCCATCACAGTTTTATGATTTGCAAGCCCGAATAACTCTGATGCAAATATTCATGACAACCTGAAAGTTAATGTTTGTGGTGGTTTCGTGCAAGATAAAGCATCTAGTCATTTTACGTTTTCCATGAAAACAGGGATAAGACCACTTTGCCTGTTTTCTGAATGTCCGTCTAGGTTAAGGTGCTGTGTAGATTCATCAGTAGGTGCCAGTGTCGACATCTGCCGACAAGTGTACATGTGCGAAAACCCAGAAGCACATTATCTTTGCCTCTGTTAAAACCTCACATTTCACATTTATTTCTTAATGTTTCTATATCATTAAAACTTTAAAGAAATAATGAATATAATAGTAACTGATACGGTGTTCTGTTTCAGTTGGCTTTATGCTTTGCCACCAATTTCTAGGGCAAGATAAGCCACAGGATTGGCCCAATAAACTGTGGCTTAGCGCTCTGGAATCAAGCTGGGTCATTGCTCTTTTCCGTGATGAAGTTCTATTTATACATTCATATATTCAAAACTTCTTTGATGGCATTAAAGGATATGGGAAAAGGATTTCAGAAGTAAAAGATTGCTACAATCAAGCCATACAGAAAGCGTAAGTGTTAATTTTTATGGAAGGTTTTATAATAATAAATAACGTTTCTTACGGGGATGGGAATATGAGGTAGCCCTAGGAATTATTTTCAAAAGCCTCTGAATGAGAAGTGATGTATTAAAATGCACATTTGAATCCAGGACCATCCAAATATGAAGTAGAGTAATAAGCACCTGTCCATAACATTGGTCAAAAATACCTATTTCCTTGGTTTTAGTTCATTAGGTTAGAGCGAATGAAATGTATAAGTTTGTTGTATTATATTCATAATATGGTGCATTTTGGTTACCTAACCAGTGCACACCGTCATCGGGAAAGGAGAAAATTTTTAAGGACAACACTGAAAGAGCTTGGTTTAATCCTGACTGATCAACCTGGACTCCTAGGACCAAAGGTACATCTTTGTGTATCTCTGTCTTGGAGTTTGTATCTCTTCTGTTGTTACTTACACACTGCTGTGACCTCATTTACGAGATGTATGAGTTAAGTGTTTATGGTATGTAACATTGACTTATATTTTATTATTTTTTGAAGGAACACAGTTGTTTATAATAATCTAAACATGAACGTAGTTCCTTATAATATGAAATGCAATTGGGAATATAATGTAAAATTGTTGCACATTGACTTTATGACCTTTGTTCGGGTTGCATTGGAAAGTGGGCTGTTGGGTGATATTTCTTCTTTATTTTTCACTATCGAATCACTTAATATTTATAGTTACTGAAATATAACATTATAAATTTTAAAGATTTTATTCCAGGTCAATGGTTAACATAAGGAGGAATTATACATAATGACCCAAAAATGTCTGCATGTTCCCAGAGGGAGCCAAAATGAAAAATAATCTAATTGTGACAAGTTATATGGAACCTTTAAGATATTCCCATATATTTCAGACTCACAAAATATTAATACTGTTGTTTTATTATTGCTACTGTTATAATTATACCTTACAGTTTGCCACAATTTTTTCTTCTCACCGTGTTTTGTCATTTCTTCCTGTGAGTACATGTTTCATCCAATATTTTGAACACATGTTGACTTTAAAATTTTTTTGGCAGGCATTATTGATATTTATTGGTCTTTGTTGTGCAAGAGATGAAGTATATTGGCTCTTGCGACATAATGATAATCCACCTCAGCAGAAGAGCAAAGGGAAGACGGCAGAAGATCTGGTTGATCGGCAGTTGCCGGAATTGCTCTTTCACATGGAGGAATTGCGAGGTAAGATGTTGGTTGGCTTGTTTATCAATGCAGGAAAGGAATTGTTATATAGTAACATAAGCCATTATTGTGCTTCTGTGGCCTTTAAATTCACCGTAGACTGAAAACAACCGATTTCTATTTATGTAATTTAATATGCGCAGTTCTGGTGCGGAAGTACAGTCAAGTTATGCAGCGGTACTATGTTCAGTACCTTACCGGATATGACGCCATTTCTCTAAACCAGATGGTTCAGAATCTCCAAGTGTGCCCTGAAGATGAGAGTATAATTCTGTCCTCTATCTGCAGCACCATTCAAAGTGTCTCTGTGAAACAAGGTAATTGTTTAATTTCAATGATCCTGTCCTATCTAAAGACGCAAATATTTGGTGAGGTGGTGTGTATGGTCAGTAATAATACTTCATGTAATCTGTACAATTTCTGTACAGAACTTCTTTTATCCCATTCCAGAAAATTACCTATCAATAATAATTTACGAGCTTACGTTTCAAAGTGAGGCGAGATTCAAATTTAAAATATCTTCTGGTATGTTACCCTGTTGCGCCATATGGTCTCATAGAAATTGACTGTTGTTTCGCAGGTGCTTACTGCCTCTGAACTTTTAAATACTACTTAGAAGATCTGCAGCATCAAAGGGTTAATGTGATTCTGTATTTGAATTTGATAACTGTGGAGATTAGTGACATAGAATTGAGTGTCACTTGCCTTTTTTTCAGTCGAAGAGAATGAGGTGTTTGATTTCCGAGCAATTAGAATTGATTGGATCAGACTTCAGGCATACACTTCTGTGAGCAAGGCACAACTTATTCTGTCAGAAAATCGTGATCTGGCCTCCCTTCTTGACACAGTAGTTTTCCATACCAAAATGGTAGATTATTTAGATGAGATTCTGGTGGAGACATCAGATTTATCCATATTCTGGTAAGTACTGTTATGTATACATAAACTGTTCTTTATGGTAATATGAACGAAACAGAAAACTGTAAAGAAAAAGCATATTCATTACAAGGATTGTTAAAACACGATAAACCCATCTGCAACATTTCATATTACAGTAATACTGTTACAAATGACCTCTTATTCACAAAAAAGTCAGAAAACTGAAGTATTAGTTTGTCACATGTACATGTTGTGGAGTTATTATGCTTTAAATCAGTGTTGGTCTTCTGAGGTTTGATGCCATCTGGACTAGTAGGTAGCAGGAATCCTGCCTCCATCTTTAGCCCTGAAGATGGAGGCATTATGTTCCTCTGAAATGTTGATATCTGCAAGTCTACACAGTGTCACCACCCAGAAGACTGTTCTTAACAGCTTTGAATGCCGTGAAAATCTCAAGAATGGTACACTGTTTAGCGCAGAGATATTGAATGCGAATGCCTTGAAGTCCCTAGCGAAGCTTTGCATTCTTTTCACATTGGTATATTTATGAGATGTCCTGTAGGATGTAATATGCAGGTTTATTAAGTTTGTTTCTGTTCCCACATCAGCTTTTACAACAAGATATTTGAAGATCAGTTCCACATGTGTCTGGAATTTCCTGCTCAGAATCGTTACATTGTTGCTTTTCCTCTGATATGTGGTCACTTCCAGAGCTGCACCCACGATCTGTGCCCAGAAGAGGTAAGTAACGTAATACACAGTGATTATCTTGGAACTATTAAAGAATGTTGGTAAAGTATATTACATCAACAAAATGTTAAAATTTTTAAACTGTTTAATTTTATGTCCCTTTGAAATAGGTGACAACTTTATCATTATGAAATTCAACTAACAAAAATGTTATTTTAATAAATGGAAACCAGGTTTTATTGATATTTTATTGTATACATGCCTTATATCTGTTGTGATAATTTATTGTTCAGGTGGTGGTTCGTTGTTGAAATAAATTCCATGAATTTTGGTTGTATAAATTTTGTCTTTTAAGGAATTTCTCACATAAATCATATTTCTGTTCGGATTTTTGCATTAGACCCCCATTTCAAAAACATTGATTGTGGTCATAGTCATGATCATATGCACAAAAGGGACGGTTGTAAAGTCAAGAGCACTGAAAAGGTCGTATAAAGGGTTTTTAGAAGAAGGATAGTGAACTACTGATTTTGGACTGAAAATTCTGAATAAAAGAATGTTACTTATGTGCAGGTAATTAAATAATGGGAATGGAAAATATGTTCGTATATTGAGGAAATTATCAAATATTTATATTTCACGCAGTAATTAATTTCACTCTTATTTCAGAGGCATCACATACGAGAGCGAAGTTTGTCTGTAGTGAATATGTTCCTTGATGAAATGGCCAAGGAGGCAAAAAATATAATCACAACAATATGTGATGAACAATGCACAATGAGTGATAAGGTATGTGCTTTGAAGTTATGTAATGTATTTGAATGTAATGACAAAAATTTTGACTGTTGGGGTAATATAAAAATTTTATCATTAATTTGTGATTTTTCTAATTGTAATTTAGCTGCTTCCAAAACACTGTGCCATTTTGATTTCTCAAGTGGTAAACAGAAAGAAGAAGGACAAAAATAAGAAAAATGCTCCTGAAATAGCAAAGCCTGGTGTAGAGAGCTACAGGAAAACTCGAGAAGATCTCACTACGTAAGTTTGCGCTATGGACTAGCTTTTCTTTTACAAAATATGTTACTTCAAACTAATGCGAATTACATCTGTACATGGTCCAGCTTTTTGTGTAGTTCCATGGTGCCTGTTGATACGTATATTAGGAATCATAATATGAAAGGTAATTTGAATTTTTAGAATCAGGGAATCATTAAACAATAAAACAATATTTGTATTACATGTACAGTAGTTACATATTCCATATTTATTTTACAGTGTTTCCAGTAATAACAGTTACGAGTATCTGCTATCATTTACAGGTGACCATTTATACGCAGTTTCATTCCTGTGAATTGCCACATATTACAAAAATATATAAAACTGGGAACATAACAGTAGTCATTTTGATGTTAAATGGTCGATGAATTTTTAAGGGTGATAAGAATCCGTTGCACAACTTCCTTCGGAGGGGTAGTGAAGCCGGCGGTCCCGTGTCGTAGATTTACAGCACGTAAAAGAACCTTACGAGCATGAACAAGATGTTTTGTAAGCAAAATTCAGTGGTGATTTCTCACCCAAGTCTCTCCTGATTCACTACTAGATGGCTCTAGCAGACAAATCAGGATTAAGTAGAGATTGTGCAGAGGCAGTGGCCTGGTCACTTACTACTCATAAATGCACACTTCAAAGACTAAGCAACCTCCCACATGGGCGGAGACCAAGGCTTGGCTTCGGGCTGTTGCGCCATAGATTCAGTCAGTTTTATCTTGGCTATGTAAGAAAATAATTGCTTTTTACATATGAAACCCACAAATATAAAATGAAGAATTGATTGTGGTGATTGTGGTGGCAGTGTGACTATAAGTTACCATTTAGCATTAAAGGATTAAGTGAGATTTTTAATATTTAATTAACTTTCTTTTTGTTAAGGATGGACAAACTGCACATGGCATTAACAGAGCTCTGTTTTGCAATAAATTACTGCTCCACTATCAATGTATGGGAATATACTTTTGCTCCGCGGGAATATCTTACGCAGCACCTGGAGAACAGATTTGCACGAGCTTTAGTTGGGATGGTGATGTACAATTCTGACACTAGCGAGATTGCCAAACCATCAGAGCTGTTGGCAAGTGTGCGAGCATATATGAATGTATTGCAGACTGTTGAGAATTATGGTAATTAAAGTGTAACTGATACTGAAATTTCTTTTTTACATTCATGTCAAGACTTGTCTCTGTTGTTTACTACATTTTGTGAACCTGTTGGAAGCGGTTGAAGCAAATTATGAAATTAGACTCGTTTATTTCTAAGATTGTATATGGACCAGTTTGCAGAATGAGGGTTTACTTTATACTGATTAGTGTATTATGATTTGCAGTTCATATTGACATCACTAGAGTATTTAACAACGCTTTACTTCAGCAAACACAGTCAGTGGACAGCCATGGAGAGAAAACGGTAGCAGCCTTGTACACTCAGTGGTAAGTCATGGTCTTCATTGTTTATTTAAGCGAAAAGTACATTTCAGGTTTATGCTATTTAGTACATTCTTCATTCTGCATGGGATGTCTTGTCTGTAGTGATTTGTGTGAAAGATTATTTATAGAACACAAAATGCTTGATAGAAGTCATAGTTTTGCTTTTGAGTTTGATTAAAGAAGTTCTTTCAGTATTGAGAAAGATATAAAAGTATATTGTTAACTGGTATAACGTAATTTCATTTTGTGAACTAAAATATTTTTGTATTAATTATAACTAAGGAACAATATATTTTATGTTTGCAGGCATATATAAATTATTTTCTTGCATTTATTGTAACTAATACACTTATATACTAATGTCTTTTACTTGCGTGTTTGTGGTCCCTTTCTCCCTCATTACTTAGATCAACAGGAATAATAGGTAAATATTAATAAGTGTTTCTGTAATAAATATGGATCCAGTGAGTTACGTCTTGCTGTTCAGGTATTCGGAAGTGTTGCTTCGCCGTGTGAGTGCAGGGAACATCTGCTTCTCCAATAACCAGAGGGCTTTTGTGAGTCTCACAGCTGAAGGAGCCATCCCTTTTAACGCTGAAGAATTTTCAGACATCAATGAATTACGAGCATTGGCCGAACTGATTGGACCGTATGGTATGAAGCTTCTCAATGAGACCCTCATGTGGCATATTGCAAGTCAGGTACAGGAATTGAAGGTATGTTTTAATATGGCGCAAATAAAATATGCATGTGCGTATTACTTGCTTCACTTTTGATGAAAAATATTTAATCAAATTGAATGTTTTAAAAGATTTTGTTATTTTAATACTGTATAATTGTTTTTTTAATTTGGTGCATTACTTGCATGTACTTGGAAGGTAATATTTTCATAGGTATACCAAATTGACACATTGACCTTGTTTAACTTTTTTATAACACCACTGCTTCATTTCTTACTTATTTGATTACCCTGCTGGCATCGTCACCCGTGATGTGTAAGAACACATTTTGGCTTGTAGTGTGCTCCAAAGAGTACACATTTCCAGCCTTGTTCATATTAATTATTTTCCTATATATAAACATTAAAATAATTTGTTTCAGATTTTAGACTTATTTTCTTTGTATGAAGTATAATGTAAAATTAGAATATCAAAGGTACAATCGTAGAGAACCCTAAAATGCACTTTGTTGTTGGTGAGTGCTTTTGATACTTTTTTTATTTGCCGATTTACAGAAACTGGTTGCAGGAAACAAGGATGTGCTAGTCGCACTGCGAACCAACTTTGATAAACCAGAAATAATGAAAGAGCAGTTCAAGAAACTTCAACGTAAGTATGGGCATTTCTTTCCAGCAGTTGGCCAGTGCATGGTGTGAATTGTAGTTTGAGGACAGAGAACTTGCGGAGGAATCTTAGTTGACTCTCTTCTTCAATTTGTGTGTGCGTGTGTGGATGGTTCTTTAGAGAAGTTTGTTTTTGTTTTTCCATTGCAATCACAGGACCAAAAGTGGCTCTGAGTAAGCAAATGGATTTCTTGTTCTGCATGAAAATTCACCGTCCAGCGGCCAACATTGTTTCACTTGTTCTTCGTGAATACTGACCTTCTTTTATGTAGTTTCTTATAATATGCACGATCATATGTTGTAGAATTGTCTTGCATTTGTTGCTACAGAACACAAAAGCTGAAACGTCGGTTTTATCGTTTAACCATTTGACGCGGCTGATCGCCCGAGAAGATTTTAGTGTTTTTTTTTTTCAAAAAATTAACAGGGTAAGAGACATTTCAACATATATTACAGGCTATACATTAAATTTGTTGATCAGTCTGTAATACAAAGTCATGGCCCTCTATTTCAAACTGTGTTGTTCTCCAAGCAGTTTTCGATCAGTACCGAGTCAGTGGAGAAGAAAGAAAATAACATTTAAAAGACATGTTCTTGTATTTTTGTGATAATAGTGTCGTTACATTCCTCTTTTTTTATACGAAGATAAGTAGGTATGAGTGCATGAATAAGTATTGCATTAAAAACATATGCTTATGTCTGCGATTTGTTTCTGTGCTGATGTGTACTTATGGTAACGCTTGCATTATATATGAATAATATGTTATTTCTTTTATGTCAGCTATGAGAATTCAAAATGCAAAAGTGCAAAAGAACACATGTAAAAACGTAGTGTTTCGTTGCGGATTTCACCTCTCCAGTGTTATGACATTCTGATTTGTTTGATTTCTTTTGATTCACTTCTATAAAGTGACAATCTGTCCCAGTAATGGCACAGTGATGATCAACTAAAAATGTTTCAATTTTCTCTGAAGATGAAATATTCACTTATCCAGTGGGTTATTGTCTCTGTCGTAGTGAATACATGGGTGTTCTGACATTGGCTAACCTACCATGCAGACAAATCTTGGCAAGTGATTTTCAATATTGAGTGATACCCAGTAAATAGTTTGTTCTGAGAAAGAAAATACCATTTACTTACGTTGTGTGTGTTATAAATATTGAGATTTTGGGTTCTCGCAGTGGCAAATATGAAGATGGCTATGTTCTGGGCTGTGCCATGTAATCTGGTAGACATTAGATGTTTACTGATGTTTCGGAGGTGCTTGCTGCCTCCATTATCAGGTTAATGGATGATGGAGGCAATAAACATATCTTCTACTAGACTACCCGGCGCAACAATCCACAAGATAGCTATCTTCATAAATATTTCTTCTGAAAAGTTATATATCTGTGCTGTTTTTTATAATGTGAGTATCTTTGCCAAGGTTCTCACTAATTCCGCTTGTAAATTACGTATTTTATTTATTTACTTATTTATTTTGCAGCGTAATTGTGTGCTTTATGAAAACAGTGTTAATTTATTTACATTTTAAAATTTTAATACACACTGACTATACACAAAAATTATTTTAAAACTAAATATTTTCTTAAAGTGATAAGTTCTGTATTAAGCTTCATTATATAGTTTTATATTCAGATTGGTCTCAGTATTGACAGAGACAATGAATTAAATAGAATATATGTCCTTTCTCCATTTACTTTTTTAAGAATGGGCGCAGGATGTAAGTTCTTTGAAACCTGTGTTTTGTCCAGCTTGCTATGCATGTTATGCTGTGTTATCAGTAAACATAAGCCACGTTAGCAAGAAAATTATCAGTAAGCATTTTGACTACAACAGTGAATAAAAATAAAATAAGGCAATATTGTTGCCCTGTAACAAAAGCATTAATTTACAGTTCTGTGAAATAAGCCTGACAATGACTGTAATTGCAGAAATTAACTTCAATGGATAAATAACTCAAAGTCAGCCACATTTTAGAAACTTGTTCCATTGTTCATGTTTCGTTGCTTATCTTATGACTCTCCCTGTTCAGATGTGGATAATGTGCTGCAGAGGATGACAATCGTTGGAGTAATTCTGAGTTTTCGTCAGTTGGCCCAGGGCGCCTTGGTTGATGTGTTAGAGGAACGCATCCCATTTCTTCTGAGCTCTATTCTTGATTTTTGTCATCACTTGCCCAGTGGAGATGCAATGGTAAGTTGTAGTTCAGACATTCTAAATTGGGTAAATAACAAAGGTGGTTTCTTACAGAAGTCACATCTGACATGGTCTGAGAGCATTAATTTATATTTTACGCTGATTGGTCTTTTTTTTGTCTGTGACGGAGTCAAGATCTCACATTCCCATTTCTGATGTCTTTGTATAAGATTACAAATTCCAGTAGGAGGTGCGCTGACTGCCTTATTTTTAGTTATATTTGTGTAGGTAAAGACTTTGCCATTACTTACAACTGCCTGATGCGTAGTAAATATGATTTGTACCTGATACACATTTATCTCATACTTGAAGTTGATACAGAAGTTAAGAAACTAAACTAAACGTATTGAATGCTATTTTATAAAAAAACATAATATTTTATTCCATAATTGTTTTTGCTTTTTATCATGTAAGTTGACTGTTTGCAGTTAAGTTGCAAGAGGCCTATGTTGGTTTTGCTGCATTACTTTAGTAGCCGAAGGTTCATCACCGAACTAACCAGAGCCCTCCACCGGACTCTGTCCTGTCCTGTTAAAGTACTTATAAATTTGAATTGACTAATGAAGTGTGTTGGGGTTTGTTTTGTTAGCCAGTAATATGGTAGATTTTTTAATAACAGGCTTCAGGATAAGTCAAGATTTTAATGAGATTCAGAAATTCTGGGACCCAAAAGCATTGTGGACTTTAAAAAACTTATTCAATACTAAGTAGGATTTGAGGTTCTCATGGCTATGAGTATGTCTTCTGGGTTGTAGCACCCTGATGATAGAGGCAGTAAGAACCTATGAAACGCTGGTAAACATATACCAGAATACATGGCAATCAACTAGAAGACGATCATCATCGAAGTGGCAAATTAATTTGGATTTTTGTGAGACTGAAAAAATCATATTTATTTTGTATGTAGGTAGACCCATTACATCAAGATTTCTTGAAGGTTTAGGTGTATGAAAATGCACCAAATAATTTGATTTTCATTTGTCACGACTGTAGTGGTGATATGTATTTCAGATGGTGAGTGAAATGGCTTCAGCAGCAGGCCTTGTCTGCAAAGTGGACCCAACACTTGTCGCTGCTTTGCGCAATCAAAAGAATGGTAATAGAATTACAGTTCGCACAATACTTTCGTAAATTTATATTGAATGAATACAACACCTCTCTATAGGCCATATATGCCTGCATTTTATTTCAAGATCTAAATGAACTTTTATACAGATGGTGTTTATTTACAAGTAATAGATCCACTGCATGTGCCATCTTTATGAATACATCTGGTTGTCTTAGAGAAGGATTATATGAACACGTGAGAATGTGCTTCTTTGAACACAGACTTCATTTATTTTCAGAAACGGATGAGGATGAACATTTGTTGGCATGTTTGCTCATGGTTTTCGTGGCTGTATCAATTCCTAAACTTGCAAGAAATGAAAACTCATTCTATCGAGCATCTCTAGAAGGTCATGCGAATAATATACATTGCATGGCAACTGCAGTAAACAACATTTTTGGGGCATTATTTACGATTTGTGGACAAGGTGATATTGAAGATAGGATGAAGGAATTTCTGGCTGTAAGTACTGATGCACTTACTACTATTTGAAACTGCTTCAGAACTGGTTGTGTGAAAGTTTCTTATTCAAATTAAATATCTATTTGGTGTATACCAGTTGTTCTCAAGTGTGGCCGTGAGCTGTTTTCGTAAATATGTTTAAAAAATGGAAGTCAACAGATTTAGGACTTAATCCTTTTGATTTCTCACTGCCTGAACAGTGATTGAAGATCTTTGTATATTTACGAACATACGCGTCACAATGTTTTTAAAATATAATATGCATTAAACAAATTACAATGGCCGCATGACCCAAGGTGTTCATTCAAACATTGGGATTGCATGTTTGAATCATGCTTGGGACATGAAAGTCCACGTTTTTCTGTGTTGTCCTGAGTAAGTAGAGACCTTGCAGTAGGCTGATACCCCATCTGATGAATCTTACCATATGTTCAACAGATTAAATGCATTAAAAGGTCGTACAACACTACCTAAAATAATAGACAATTATTAACAAAGAATGAAACAAAGATATGACTTAATTGTTTAGCGTAACTTACAAATTATAACAGTTACTCTAGTTCGGTGCCAGTGGGGAAATACCCGACAGTACTATGGAAGAATTTTTTAGTTCATTCCAGAAACATTTATTTACATACCCAAATGCATATAACATAATAAATACACTTAAGATTAGGTCAAATAATTAGTTATATTATTTTTGTTCATTTTAGTTGGCATCATCAAGTTTGTTACGACTTGGCCAAGAAGCAGACAAGGAGGTAATTAGGAACAGGGAGTCGGTTTACCTTCTGCTTGACCAGGTACTATTTAAGTTTGGACTTGCTGTGTGCTGTACCTTTTAAATAAATTCTGTATATAGAGGTATTGCTTTTATATTTTTATTATGGGGCCATATTATGTTAGGAGTTGAATAATAAATAATTGTAAGATTTGAGGTTTTCACAGCGGTGAGTATGAAGATTTCTGTCTTCTAAAGAAGACAGAAATCTTAATAAATAATTTTTTGGTGTTTTCAGTTATATTTTGATGGTCTGTGGAATAAAAGAGAGTAAAATGTATTATATTATTATAGTAAAACAGGGTTTGCCAAGACAGTTTAACAGACATTTTTATGTAATTTTAGTAAGAAAGTGGTAAAGTAGTTTCTCGTCTTAATTCCAAGACACCAGACAACAGCTTTATTGTGACACGTGTGAGGTCCAGTAGTTTTTAGTCATCATTAAATAACAGATTATTAATGTATATATTCCAGATTGTTCAGGAGTCTCCATTCCTCACAATGGATCTGTTGGAATCGTGCTTTCCGTATGCTCTGATTCGAAATGCCTACCATGCTGTGAACAAGCAAGAACATGCCCAGGCATAATGGGGGAGCAGCCTCAGACCAAGCAGGATGCATGGGAGACTTAGCATATGGACCACTACCTGTTGGAAATCACCCTGCAGTAGCTGTTTGTAGTCTGTCTGAGGAGGTACGGTGTAAAAGCGTTAGATGCGTGGTATACTACGTAAGTCGAAAGTAAGTAGACATTGCCAACAATAATTATTCAGATGAATGGGACAAGATCTGAACTTGATGTCAGTGCACGTTCTTGAATAATTGTAGTGTAGTATATTTGTGTAAGAGAAATTTCCTTACATGCAGTATAACAGCGAAGATGACTGTCTTCTGGGTTGTTGCACCGTTTAGTCTCTTAGAAGTTTACTGATGTTTCAGAGGTGCTTACTGCCTCCATCATCAGGGCAATGAGTGATGGGGCAGAAAACACCTCTGAAACATCTGTGAACTTCCGTCAGAGTACTCGACACAACACAGAAGACAGCCGTCTTCATACTCGCTGCATAAGAACACGAGATCTCAAAATTCATTAATGTCTGACAAGACATAATTACAGATGACAGTATTATAAACTCGTGGCTGATTTTATAAGGCCATTACCAAAGTATTTTTGTCATTCTAAGCTTAAGTAGAATGGTAGTTTTTCATAAAATGACAATTTCTGCTATAGAAAATTTAGCTCTTCCCAAGCACAATAAGTAAACAAATAAATTAATAAAGAATATTATTACATAGAGGCTGCTTAAATCAGCATATATTATCTTATATAAAATCAAATTCTGAGTTTGCTGCATTGATCAAGCGCACATGATTTTATGTGAGTTGCTCTCCCTTGATCTGGTCTAGTAAGCTTGAACTTCACAGTCTTGTTGTGTGGACTGTATTTACTGTATACTTTTCTTAACATGTGTATAAGCTTCAGTTCATCTTTTGGTTACAGCATAGCCTGTTATATAAATAAGCATTTTTATGTAACATTGAGTTTCATCAACTGTTGCTTGTATAATGGCATCATAAAATGTGCCCTATTTGCTCGTGCTCACACGCATGCTTATTTTTTAATTAGAAAATTTAAAAAATCAAGCTTTTGTATATAATTTGCTTCAAAATAAATATAATATAGGAAATGAAAGAAAGAATAAAAAATATGTGGTAGTTTGTAATGAAACTGATCCAGATGCACTCATATATTAAACGAGTCAGATGACAGTGTGGTCGAGAGGGAAGGGGGGAAAAAAGAGAGAGAAAGAGACACCATTTCTTCGCTTCATGTTTTGCCTTACACTCACGCTAATTTTAATAACAGATAATTTAAAAAATAAGTGTATAATTTCTTCTAAGTTATTTTATAATCTCTCGAGAAAATAGATTCAGTTGTCTGTTTAAGACGCTGATAGCGAAGCTGTTTCCCGAGGTCATGAATGTGAACAAAAGCCGAAATGAATACAGAGCTACCACAGCACTGAAAAGGTTATTGCCCCCCCCTTTTTTTTACAAGAAACAGAGAAAATGAGCAAGAAAGCATTTGTTTTCGTGAGTTAATATAACATCCAATTTATAGATATAAAACTTATTATATTTTATACTTGTAATGATATTAAATGCATTATCTATAATCTCGTGACCTGGGACAAGTAAGACAGAAGTTACGGATATAAAATTGTAGGAATGAAAGTTTAATTTAATAATCGACTCACAGAAGTGGACTTTCGAAATTCATTTTAGTGTAATTCCTCTAAGAAACATACAGAGTAAATATCACTTCAGCCTCTTCAAGATGTTGTTCAACATTGTTTAACATTTTTAGTATGAAATAATTCATGTTTTATGTTATATGTAATATCTACTCTTAGTTTCCACCTGCTTCACTATATGACTGTTGTTCCACACAAAAATGATATTTCAGTATTCACTTGAATTCCCATAACTTCTGATATACTATAAAGAAAATATACCTCAACCAAGCCCATTTTATACATACTACGTTTCCTTTGAAATACTTTCAAACCTCAATCAGGCTTTTTTGAATATTTGTATCAGATACATTAACACACCTATATTAGCGTATTCTCCTGTGTGGATAAATATATTTTGACTATCCAGCACTGAATGTACTGGTACATTCTTGTCAAATGATTAAACATCACTTTGTGATATAACTAAATGACTATGTGACTATATCTTATCACAGACGCACCAATAAAATACTATTTTTAAAGAATTCAGTCTCAAAATTGCTTTCATATTATTTTTTCAATTCTGTATGATGTACAAATTCTAATTAGTTTTCTACGGTATTATCTGGTTCATTTCTACATATGATTGATATGCGCCGTCCTCTGGGTATAATCTGTTCACCAAATTTTGAATTGGCACTTCCAAGAATTTCGTGAGTGAATTCATATCTTGCTGTTTTTCTGAAAATAAAAACGTCTGTTAATGATTCATATTCACTACAAGAAAGGAAACAAAGTAAATGAATGTATTTGTGATATTTTACAACACTGCATTAATTATGCTAATGAGAGAATGGTCTAGAAACGTGCTGGAATTACCACAGAGCCTCACAAGATGCTGTCCATAGCAAACTACTGAATCTGTTTCTGAAAGAAATATTGATATAAAAGTTGGTTCGGTGCATTCAAAGTTCAATGAATACCAGATACTAATTAAGACACACCTTTGGAATGTTTGTGTACTCCAAAGAGCACATCTTTATAATCTTGTTTAAAATAAGATAATAAACAGCTGTTTTCTTCAAGTAATGATGCTTGCTTAACCTTTTATTGTTTCTACTCGTGTAACTCACAAAGGTACAAATAAATACATTATGTTCCATCTACAGGATTTATGCTGAACTATCGTGGAAGATACAGATAGGTTCATTACAGAATCAACATTTTGCAATGAAATGTATATTTATGAATGTGACTATTTCATGACTAGCTGCAAGCATAAAATAACAGCAGAATTGACGCACTATATTTTATTTGGAAATACATCACAAAAACGTTGTTCTTCATTTCATGTATAACATAAAATTAGGATTTATAACAGTTATATATGGATTTGTGTAACATTAAACAAAAAAACTGGACTTAATATCCACATTTATACTGTTCCATTAAATTACACTCACTTCATTATGTAAAGAGAACGTCTCTTCAGAAGTATATCTACGACTTGTTCTTTATTCCTTTCATGAACTAGTCGCATAACAGAATCAGACAACAGACTCAGACCAGCTATGGTATTACCACAGAACTGAAATAAGAAACATAACTTTAATTATAAATATTGTAACACATGATATGTTTACAACGACCCCCATTCATTAAAAATTACCTTCATTGATAACTTAACATCAGGGATAGCCTAGATCATTTATATCTGCATTCAGAGAGAATTTAGATAAATGTGTCATTGAGAAATTAAGGCAGAAGATGGGGAGGGAGGTGGAAAAGGTAAAATGATGTAATTACAGAAAAAAAGTTAGGAAACGTATACACAGCATAACAATTCTGTCATGTTAGCTAAACTTTGATATTTTAAATGGTCACAGTTATGTTAAGAGTTATCTGGGGTTAATCTCTGTGTGGTCAAGGTGCCTGCATGGCTAAATGAGACACCAGGGAAGATTCCCTGCATGGTTATGCAGCTGATTGGGGATTTTCCAGGTAAGCACAGAAACCAAAGTAGCCTGGGGATTCCCTACCCAGCCTTTAAAGTATAATGTTGGATATTCTTAAAGACTTTAAAGTTTAGTAGTAGTATCTTCCATGTTTTCCTAATTGTTCTCAATTGCATAAAATGAATATGTATGTGTGTATCATCATTCCCAGACGAGTCGTGGAGGGCCTTCGGTGCATAAAGGATGTACGTTCCCCAAGATGAATACTGCAATCAGAAGATTCTGTCACCTCTTAACAAAATTTTACAAAGTCACATAATGATCTGCCGAAGTCAAAATGAAGACTTACACGAGCACTGTCAATGTGAGGCTTGATAACCCCTTTTTCAGCAAGGTCCAGTATGTGAACGAGACTTAATTGGGGTGTTCCTGGTGGAAACGCTGCATCACGGACACGCTGCAGAATTCCTGTATTCTGTGGATTCCAGTTCAATCTTTCTGTCTCTCTGTAACCATGGATAGCCTGTGCAAAATGTTAATCTTCCTTAGTTAAGCTGATAATTCCAGAACTTATCTCCAGAATTATTCATTTTAGCATACAGCTGCATGACCTTGCCTAGTGACACATTTAAAATACAAAACTTTTACTTTTTGCAGCATAAAAAAGATGGGAATACTTGATGATTATCTTGACTCCTCTTAATTCTCCAATTTTCTGCTGTTCACTCCCTTCCTTTAGTGACCTGACATTTAATAATGAGAGACAGAATAGCTCAATCAGTATAGTGGGCTGGATAACTAGGGTTCAGTTCCCAGTAGGGCAGGAGTTCTTTCTTCACTACAATGTCCAGACTGTCTAAGGTTTATCCACTAACAACTCCTACCCTAATGCCCAATGGAGTTAAAGCGGCCAGGGTATGAAACTAACTACTTGGTTCCATCTAGTGTCAAGGTTTTAAAATGTGTGAAGCTTTACCTTCATTCATCCAATACAAAGTTAAAAAAAATTAATACTGCATTTAATACAACAAAAACATTGGAACACAACTCTGTTACATAAATCACCACTAAATAACTACAACTAAGACACTACAGAAAAACTTCCCTTTCCTTTACCTTCTGAATATGTGGCAGAATGTTGGTTTCATTCAGTGATGTAACTTAATACATCATTCTGGAAACTCTAATTTCAAGAACAGAACCCTGGTACCATTGGAAAGTTGGCTGAGTGAGTTCCAGGGTCTGTCTGAATGATGTGGCAAAAATTATTGGCCCCTGAGGGAAATCAAATCCCTGTCGTCCATACCATAATTACTTTACTGATTGACCTAATGCATTATAAACATACATATATTTGCACTTCATATGAGGCGCCGTTTGAAATCTGAATCATAACTTGGAGAACTTAGAATGGCAATACAAGTTCGCTTACATCATCCCAGTGATCAAATTCGTATCTCAGTCTTCGCATATACGGTTCTATTTCTTCAAATAACGATCTTTCGTCTTCTTCGGTCAAGAAGTCTGCTACAACTCTCATATCGTGCATCATTGTTTCTTTTGAAGCATTATAACCTTCACCAAAACGCATGTACTCTTTTGAACACGATTCTTCAGCATTTTGTGCATGGTTATAGGAGATTAGCACTTTCCTCGACTTCTTACACGTTGTGTATTTTACTGTTACTGAATTATATTGGCGAATATATGTCCTAAAAGGCTCAACCAAACAGTTTAACCTCATTATACGTGATATGAAAAAAATTTTAAACGCTGTTTGTTTACATATCCATTCTTACGTTGTCATTGCAATGAAACAAATTTCCCTTTAACACACAAGAATTTTCCCTTTTGATGAGATCTATTGAACATTCCGCAAGGTTATGTATGCTACAGAAATAAGCCAGTAACCTATGTTATCTGTAATTTTAAGGTACGTTTAGACTACTCGATTTTCGTTATCATCATGTCAGTGTAGATTTGCACTCTATATCGATATAACCATGATCAGATTTTGTCAAAAATCTAGTAGACAAATCTAAAAACCGAAGGAACCAAGTTTAGTGAACTGTTAACTATGGACGAAGCCGGTGCAGCGTTTGTAATGAGTGTGCTACATATGAGGAAGAGAAGGAAGTGTAGTTGTTGGGTATGTCAATTTTTTTTTGAAAAAAATAGGAACAAGTGGATAGTCTCATTACTGAATGATGCAGGATTAGGAAAGGGGTCTTGTAGAGATTCCTACAGTACTGTCATGTATGTGCACAAGATATCAAAACCATTAGTCATGGATACCCACAAAGCCCATATTTCTATTTTATACTTTTTGCAAGTTAATTATTACAGAACAGACTTTGAATCATTTGTTCAATCAGTATTATTACTTTGGGTTTCCTCCATTACATTTTGAAACACAAAATAAAGCATAATAGTTTTGTACATATGACTCTCTCTCAACTGTCTGTTTCTGAAATGCAAGGATACTTTATTGAAACCGAGTGCACGACCTGTTTGTATCACTGCATCAATCCTCTCTTGTGTAAATACTGAAACAGTAAATTCAAAACATACTGCCAAGACAGTTTTTGTCTAGTAGAATATATGTAGCTAGTCATGTCTAGGGGAAAGATCGAGTAGTCTAAACCAAAGATAATCTGGTCTAATGTACCTTTAGTCAGCCTTTTGTTGCTGTGGCAAAAGTTCCAGACCTGGGGTCCGTGAAACATTTTTAATACTTGAAATTCATATTACGTATCCTATTTTACAATCTAATTTTCAGAGATTTGGATTATTGACAAGCATTCTCTTAATGCATTCACAAACTGTAGATAGCATGTTACACTGTGAACTTCCCGACAAGAATTTAAAATGTAAATGTTGATAATGATGATAATTTTTCATTAGAACCAGTGATAAATGAACTGTCTGACCATGATTCATCAGCTGATAGTGATTACAGTTGCAGGCAGCAAATTAGATTAACAAATGATCGTACTATAACAGAATTTATAACCCATCTAAGAAGTTAAAATTTAAAATCAGTATACAACAGTCATGGTGGCAGTTTGAAGCTTATGACCATGAATAATAGCAGGAGTCAAAAAAGAATCTCTTGCAGAAAATTGTTTAAGACATTTAATATACTTTTCCCTGCATGTGAATTCTTACTGTTATTAATGTTATTTGTTGTGGACAACATGGAGAAGTTTCAAGGAAATTCTGAAATACTTTATATAGTATAAACACGGCATAAACATGACCTTCGTATGCTGAATGCTAACCTCACTAGTTATCAGAAAACTGCTTACTATGCAGGGATCATGTTATTAAATTCTCTTCCAGTGTACATCATGATATAAAAGTATTTAAACCAGCATTATTTTTTATCTCGCTTTTACACTATAGAAGTTGTTTTGATTGAAAGTTATTAAATGTATTTAGGTATGTTGTAACAACTGTGTAGTTATATATTTATTGGTACTTTATTTGTACTAAATCTTGGTATTTGTGTTCTACATACCTGTCTTGTGCTGCGAAGGATCTACAGACTGTAAATAAATTATTTTCTATTCAAAGAGGCACTTCGTATGTACCGCTCATCTGTGGAATTACATAATTTGAGTTATGATGATCACGAGGTCAGATCAGCTGTTGAAGACATCATAAGTATTTCTGAACAGGGTTGGCGAACCAGAGCTATATGTCACACATTTACATATTTACAGAATCCAAACTGAATGCATTGATCATTCTCGAATAACATGATACTGTTACCAGTCCAGAGTGAAGAAAAAAGCTATATGACCATTACCAGTCAACAGTGCCCCCTACATCCAGAATACCGAAAGAGACAGCAGCAGAACATTTTATTTAATTCCTTTATCAAAGGCAAATATAAAGTGGAAAGTTGAGGACCGGCCTAATAATGTTAAAATTCGGCTCATGAGAAAAGTTTGTTTTTCTTCAGACAGATGAAAGTACAGATGTTTATAATAGCTCTGGTTTACTTAATTTCACATGATATTAATCAAATGGCAGAATTAATGAGGATCTTTTGTTCTGCTGATCATTGTAAACACAATACCGGCGATGCCATTTTTTATAGTTCAAATGAATTCATAATTGGTGATGAAATTAGGCGGTTAAAATGTGATGGGGCTTCTGAAATGCGAGGAAACTATCACGTACATATACAGGCTATCAGTACAAATATAGAAAATCATTTGCAACATGAAAGATGCCACAAAAACTGAATATTGCACTGGTTGAAGCAGTGAAGGTGAATAATTTTATCAAAGATCATCCTTTAAATTCATACACATTCCTCTGATTTTAGGACACTTTTTTCACTTTTTAAAATTTCTGAAATCAGGGCACGTCTTATATTTGATGGTGTGTAAGAATCGATACAGCATCTTCTTTTCATTAAACCTATTACCAAATCAAGAGTACATATTACAGTTGATGGTGTCTTAAAATTGATTAAATGTATTTTTAATGTCCAAATACATTGGCTGTCGCATAGAAGAGTTCTTCCTGCTTATATGAGTTGTGTGATGAAATAAAAACATTTCTCAGTGATAAGAAATTTCAGAGAAGTGAATTTTGAATGATTTTTCGTTTTCTGATGGTGGCATATTTTTCTGATATTACCTACTCATTTGAATTATGTGTATTTCAGAATACTATCTTTTTAAAGTGTAGAATAAACTGAACACTACAATTGTGAAATTAGTCTTGCAGTTGGAGCATTTTGTAAAGGGTTTGTCTGAATTGTTTCAAGGACAGTTATTTTCGTACAGCAACCAATGATGACTTCTCTCAAGAAATAATAAATCTTATTTTCAGCACTTGCAGTCTGAAGAAAAATATTTTGTTGGGCAGATGGAATCTGTAAAGAAACAAAGGTTTTGTGTGAAATGAATGATGGAAAGGCTGTCAACCACTGCGCTAGAGTCTATTGTAAATAAAATAACTGAATTATGAAAAAAAATGTTATATGAAAGCATGGGAAAATTTTACTGTTACATGTTATTAAACATCGGATTTGTGACAGGAAAATGTACAGATAGTTGATAATTGTAAAGGGTACAGTTGTACTACAAAGTATGTGAACAGCACTCAACATTTATCAAGGCATAACCTTATAATTTTTTTATTCCTTCTTTACAGGAAGTGCATAAAATGGCAGTATAATGTGGATTTTATATTTATCTACTTGTTTCATCACTAAAATACTGAATTATTTGTGATGAAATCTGATACTGGAGATCTGCATAAGAAGTTCCCAGAAGAATGTAAGTTAATGTCAGTCAATATAAACCCTACCTTACAGAGACCCAAATGAAATGTTATAAGTTTTCTAAACAATAATTCATCGTATAAAATGTTGGTACATAACAAAATACTGATCATCTCATGGAAATCTACAAACTCATTTCATTATTGACACACATTGACTTGAACTGGCACTTCATTAATTAATAGCTAAACACCATTACTAATATACTAATATGAATGCCAGCCATTAGACACAATCTAAGTGAACATTTTTCAGGGTGTTTCCCAACCAAAATTCTGTATTCATTGATGGCCGCACCCCATCCCAACTTGTCGTAGCCCCCAAGATATCACAATCCAACAACACTAAGTCATTCTATAATTATATATGTCCTTCCCAAATACTAGGAAGATCATATCAAAGAGGAAGAGATGGGCAGGGCATGTAGTTCGATTGGTAGATAAGAAATGCTTACAAAATGTTGGTTGGAAAGCCTGTGGTAGAGAGACCACTCGGAAGACGTAGGTGTTGATGGGAAGACAATATTAAAATGGATCTTGGGAAATATGGGTGGAGGATGTAGATTGTATTCATTTAGCGAAGGATATGAACTGATGGCGATTATTGTGAAGATGATAATGAATTATCCAGTTTGATAAAGGGAAAGGCAGCGAATTTCTTGGCTAGCTGAGGGTACTGTACTATCAATTTCTCAAGATGGGCTCTACTCCATGGAGTTACTTAACAACCTGACCTATGTAAATCACGATGCTTTTTGTAATGTCCTAAATTGCTCACTTTATCAGTTTTAATATACAATAGGTTTTTAGACACCTGAAATTTTTATTATTTCCTCAAAACAACACGTTTGACACCTATGAAGATTTATTATTTTGTCTCCCAATATCTTAAGCGTTTTGGAAACTAAGTGGGATTAAAACAATTTAATTTTTAGGCATTATATCCTTATCTTAGTTTCATCATGAACATTCTGTTTGTCAGTGAATCAACAGTATTAAAGTCCATGGTCATTATTAGGTTATACACCACCAACCCTTATGCTAACACATGAATAAAGATAGTCCAGGGGTCGTATTATCTAGAAGATTATACCGATCAGCGGAAAAGAAACTACTTTCTCTTAGCAGATGGAAATCCACTCTTTTTATCTTTTTTTTAAGTTTTCGTTGATTGGAGATACTTTCCCTATACCATTACTCAACTGTCATTAAGTCTAGCTTAAACCATATTTCACGACAAGACGGAAAACCTTCTTCTGTTTTAAGGATCAGAGATGTGGGGAGAATTGGAAGAATTGCCATGAAATGTAGATTAACCAAAATACGGGCATGCATAATTCAGATGTTCTTTCGTCTCACAAGGTTTAGCACATCCACGTTGCAGAACTACGCTTATATCGGTTCTAATTTATGTCATGAACTAAGACCTACTGGCACATGCAAAATCTATGGTTTTGAAATGCATTTTATCTCAATTTCGTAAAGCAGTGGTATAAAATGTTAAACCGATTTCTTCTTTCTTTCAGCGTCTGTGAGAATAAACAAATAAATGTCGACATAGCGTTATTATGCTGTTCCGTGTGGTCTATCTTGGTCATTAATGGTGTAATTAAAATTCGCCCCTGTTCATAAACTATGAAGGCGGATAGAGGACGTGGAGATAAAGCTTCGTGCATTCTGAACCTAGGCACTGAATGTGTCTGAGCAAAGTTCTTGGAGTATCGAATTCGTTAGAGACGTGATTCTCCGACAATCCCCCTTTGATTTCCGCTGTTGTTTGTTTTAGACGATCTTCCGATTAGTTTCGCGCCGTTCTGTTGGTCCAATTGGTGCTCCAGTGAAAGATGGCGTATTATTAGAGCGCGGTTTTGAAGCTTCGTGTGCAAAATTATGTTTTCTGGTGTTTCTCTTTCGATTATAATCATGTTTTATCAACAGTGGCATTATAAAATTTGTTATCAGTTTAGTTACGCATATATCCAGTGAACAGTTAATTATTATTAATATAAATTTCTGCTATCAGTGTTGTTTTTAGATTATGATTTGGAAACCAACTGCAGCCAAGGTTTGTGTGTGAACTTCGTACATAGATCTAATAACACAGAGTATTTTCCTTTGTTAATCGATATACTGACCTGCTAATTCTTAATTTAGTGTTTTCAAACTTTATTATAAAATATTGACATTTGCTTTACTTGGTATTTTCGTATTCTTTTACAATGCCTGTGTATGTCAGGCAACCTTGTTTTGACAAAAAAAAAAGTTTTGTTACAGGTTGGTTTTGGCTTTAAAACAACCTGTCTTAATTCAGTAATCTTACATGCCTATAGTTCTTCTTGTATTATAACATTACAGAATGACCATCTATATAAGCTAATTAACTTCTGAGTGGATTATCAGAATTTTAAACACATTTCTTAAATTTTTTATATATCCTGAAGTTTTGAAATACTTCTTAATAAAATTTCATTTTTAAATCTCCAGTATATCTTGAATAATCAGGTAAAAATTTCAAAACTGGTCACAAACTTATGTATTTTCACATATCGCTTTTTAATTTAAATAACCACTGTATGCCACAAGCTTTGCCAGGTACATTGTTATCAACATGAAGTTTTGTAAACAGTTCAGTTTCATTTGGTTTCAGCCCAAATAAATGTATAAATATGTGATCAGTTAAAAATGTACAGAATTTAAATTATTGAATGCAGACGAGCTTGCCTCAGCTACATATTAAATTCTGATAATTAATGCATGATCCACAGACACATTACTTTTCCAAACAGAGATTATACCAGCACTTAACTGAACAATGTGTTTAATTCCTTTATTGTCTCAACAAGATTCATTGTTTTCATAGTAGGTGAATCATATTCATCTGTTGGAACAAAAATTCTGACAATGTCTCCAAACCAGATGTTATATGATCCTCACTCATAGTTTCACAACTTATGTCATCACATCATAACTCGATAGTTTTTCTCTCCCTTAATTTTTCACTCTCTGAGAACTACTCGTGTTGCTGACGAAATTTTTTTCGTCCGATTTAGCATATCCTCAAAAGAGCAAATAACATCACCATACTTAAATCAACACATATCACTGGATCTGTCCACAATGTTTATTCATAATATATTTTTCCTTGCTTATATTTAAATTATGGTCTACAAATGGCTTGTAATTGGGTGTTCCCTCGACAGGTTCTCATGGTTTCCAACTTTTATCTACTTGTATTTTCAGGTAATGTTTCAGCATATTCAAATTTGTGGACATCCTGAACTGTCAAGATGCTGTCATTACCACAAAAATTTCTTTAATAATCTACTTAATAAGCTTTGTTTTATCAACAAGTGCAGTTATTTCCATAATTTTGGTAAAATTGGATAATCCTGGTTCTCCTGGTGTGTCCTGCAAGTACAAAATTACGTTTGCATATGATTACTTGTACAACACAACATAAACAAAGCTGCAGAACAAATGGAGAATAGTCATCATACCATATGACAATGTATAGGAAATATAATTAGGCAAATCAACATAGTACAAAAGACAATAATGTTTAATGCTATATGTATGATAAAAACCTTAGAATGCTCATCACACATCTGAGAAATGGTTTGGTCAGCACAAAAAAGTTTTCTCTTAATATTTTTAGATAGATAATTTCATCATAACAAAACAAATTTGGTAATCAAACACCAAAATGCTAACAGAAAAATAAACTAGGATTGAGGTCAATGCAATGGTCACGCTTTTTATAACAGATATACGTCTAAAACAGTTCCAGAATAACAGTTACGTTATTTTTGCCCTATCTCTAATGTGTGGTGCTGTTAACGGTGGATGTGGTCATAAATGTAAAAATATTATATGATTACTTTCCCAACACAGCTGCTTAGATGGGTTACTCACTTCTCGTCTGCTTGGTATTGACAAGATTCTTTATCTTGAATTTCTTCTGTGGTTGCCCCTCTGTCATGTTTAATGCTACAATAAAAAAAAGTTACACGTATAAGATAAATACCCCGACCATTACACAAACCGGATTTCAATCAAAACAGACCGATACGAAACTTTGGAAGCATTTGTAATACGTACTTTCCAAAACAGCTGTTAAGTGCACACAAAATTGTCCAGCTGTTCTGTGCGAGGGTAGCGGGGAATTCAAGATCCAATATGACTTCTGGTTCCTGTTTTGTAGCCAACTTCACAGAATCAAATTACCAAACCTTTATTTCAGGGAGGCATTAAAATTCCTCTACACACGGGGAACATTTTTTACACGAGAGGATGCAAAATATAACGCTGTTTCACTGTGGGACCTGTCGTAAACGCGAGTGTAGTAATTCAATTGTTTGATGACATTGTTTCCATACGATATTATGAAGATTTAGATAATATCTGATACGAGTGTGTTTTGAATGAATTTTATTGGAATTCCAAAATATCTCAGATGACCAGTGAAATTTAATTTTTTGGGAGAGGGGGGGGGACAGAGACCAGTTGATTTTTTTGTGAATTTTGAATGTGTTTTAAATTAATTTTATTTGAATTCCAGTATCTCCCAATTCCCAGTGCCATAGAAATGGCAATCTCTAAACCTTTTGAGTACTATTTGGAGGAGCTACAGAGAGTTAACTCTTCTTTGTCTTCACAGGTCTGACGTGGACCATCCCTCACCAGAGGATCTTCGCGTTATCCCTGCGGCGATACAAGCAGGCTCGCTTATGGTGAGTCGGCAACAATCCCTTACATTTATGAATTACGTCATTGTTGTGCTGGCAGAAGCAGGAATAGGGTGACGGTGTATATGAGCTTGTTGAAGGGACTTCACAAAGTTAGTGAATGCATGTAATCTGGTCCCGGGTTGAGATCTTCGTCCGGAGACCGGATATCCTGACTTACGTTTTCGTGGTTTTCCTCAGTCCCTCTCGGGCGAATGCCGGGACCACGACAATTCATTATTCACTGTCATCCTCTCATCCGACGCTAAGTAGTCTAGATACTGAAAGTGTCGTTAAATAAACACGCGGTACACGAATAACAAATAAATAAATAAATAACCTTTAGGAGACAGTGAGCAAAGTAAGTTCCTCGTGGTTCTTTTCGATCACTTCAGAGTAATTATAATGCTTAAAGGAAATGACAGAACTTTAATCTGTGTCCAGTTTTCGTAATTTGTCAACACCTGATCCAACCGGTTTTTCTCGGTGGTAGGCCAAATGGATTGTCCTCCTGGCTGAAGAATTTTTTTTTCCTTTTCGTAGCAACTTGTGATATAAATATCATTTAAGTCTACTCGTTTATTGTCTTGGGAGACTTAATGTGGGTAGTGCAGGTCTGTCATCGAGAAAAATTTGAATATTCATTCTGTGTTTCAACCTTCGTATAAAGAACCGTTAGTTTTTAAATAAGTTGTGCCCAAACTGTTGTCGTCGTCTGTATAAAACTTTCGGTCACTTCTGCAGTATTAAATATATATTTTGATTATCTTTTACGATCCTAATTTAAATCGCGTTATGAGGTTATTTGGCTCACATCGTGACGTAGGAAGAAGCTACTTTGCAGTAAAATGCATTAATACAGTCAACCATTTAAACCGAAATATTCCTACGTAACCAAGACTCGGTGGTATGTGTTAAGGTTGGGCACTGGACAGACCGAAAAGGACTGAATCAACCTCCCAACTTCCTAAATTTTAACACGTAAAACATGACTGCGTTCAAGAATGTTAAATTACGTTACAGCATTTAGGCCTAGTTGGATTTATTATCGACATCATCTAGCAATCAAAAGAGTGAGGCCACTTGCTGACCCGTTCCGGCTTCATTCGATCAAAGGTCTCTTTAAAGGTCGTCATCGGTTTCTTAACCCACGTGGTTAATATATATTTTTTTTTAATAATTTGGAAGTCTGTCTCATTGCATTCTGTCAACACGTCGAGTCCAAGTTTTTGATTTCAACATTTTGTGCTGGAGGCTTATGGATTCTGTTTTTAATTATATTAATAACTTAGGCCTCTGTCTTCCCTTCTTAAAAAGTAACCTGTCCTTAATATCTACTGTGGTTTAACCTCAAAAGACCAGTGGTAATTATATGTACCACATGATCTTGACAATAAATAACTCTAGCAGGTTTTGTTTATGGGGTTTTGTGTTATTATAAGTGTAAGCAGAGATTATTTCTTTAAAAACAATTAACCATTTGATAATTTCAGTGATAATGTATGGTTTTCTTTGAGGTACGGACAGAATTATTAAATGTTGTTTAGACGTTACGTATTATGTTCTCGTCTTCTTAACGTGCTTATGAGAAATTTCACAGGCCCCAGTTGGTAATTGTGCTTGTCTTAAACCCTCTTATGTCCAAGAAAAAAGGTCGTCTACAAATGTGTAAGTTATTTTCTAGCAAACGAGGCTTTGGCGACCGAATAGTGGCCGAATGACTATAATATCAGCATTAGAATAAACGCCTATGAATAAACCTATCTGGAGGCTTAAAGATAGGATCTCTAGGCTATCACTGGGTTACTCACAGATAGGATCGTAACTTCTAGTGAAGATTTTACTTTAAAACCCCAGAGAAGAAATTTGGGCAAAATATTAGAATTTTCGGATGTAAGGAAGAATAATTTGACAAGGTATTAAATTGAAATAATATTTTAGTGGCCTGGATTCGTACAACTACGAAAGAAATTTATACACTTAGGCTATATTATGATTACAAGACGAACAAGTTTCTCATATGCGTCAGTCATGGAGGCCCTTTAATTTTAATCGAGACGAAATTAGATTTTGACGTAAACATTAGCAGCTCCCAGACTATCAGAATAGTTTATTTTGTAAAAGCTTTTGTTTAATGCTGAAGAACGAGACGGCAGTTTTATTTAATCGTCTCGGTTATTGTCTTCGATTTCATTTCTTAATTTTTTTTATGGATATTGTAGGTATTCGAATTAAGTATTTTAAGGTTATGTGTGTTAGACAGAATTAATTTTTTTTTAAAAAAAATAAAAAAAATAAAGTGTCGACAGTCAGCGTCTTTCTGTGCCAGGTGACGAATCTGGTCAGTTTTTAGAATTCCCCGTTTATACTGAAATGTAGAAACAATGAAACAGACGTAATTACTATAGACAGGTAAAGAACGGAACTCAGACCATTCGTCGAAACGAGCACACAGCTGCATAACCTAAAAAGAACTGCAATTTATAAAACAACTCTGCATGATGCAAAAAAAAAAGTAAAATAGTATTTTAAGTACGAAGTATTTTCTACAAAGTATTTAAATACATTTTACTTGTCGAATATTCAGATTCTGTTTCTATCTGATAATTAACAAAGTATAAATGCCCTAACTTTTCACACATGCCCGCCATTTATGTCGTCATTACATTATAGCCAACTGATGAATACTAAATATACCTACCTGCATTCTGGGCTACTAGTCACTGAAACATAGGACCAAATTTTTAATGCATTTAACTCACTACGTATGACTGTAAATTATTATATTTATTTTGATTATGAGTCTTATTAGGAAGACCGATAATGATATGTGAAAGGTTTTAGGGTGATAAACTTGCGATATGTTGCTGAGATGCTTGTAGTGCGTCATTCATGCCTTTTGGCCTACGTAAATGCCATTGGTAAGTCCATCCCACCAATGAATGTCTTCAGATGGAAGTAATATAGTTCGGATTTGCAGTTGGCTTTCCAGATGGTTTATTTATAACCATGACTGATTCTCAGTGGATAAACAAAGATACTTTCATAAATTAAATACGTAATTTGCAGGCAACCATTTATGTCTCAGAATTTTATTTATAATGTGTCCTTGTATCATGCATATAGAAGTCGCAGAGTTCCAAAATATGCTCAAATTCCACTCAGCCACTAATATCAGAATTGAAACAAGCAGGCTTAAAGCCCTCTCTGAAAAATCCCACAAAGACGCGAGGAGAAACATCATCATTAATGTAATCGTCATAATCTTTAGAAGATTTATTGCCGTCCCTCGTAGAGTTAAATCTAACATTCAGTTTGAAGGGGGGGGGGGCAAAAGAAAATAGTAAATACATATTCTCACTTCTTCTGAGGAGAGTAGGCTAACGTGAGAAAAGTCGACAAATCTGGGAAGAAATTCCATCATCTTCTCTCTTGTCAGAGGAAAGTATTCACGCGAAAAATCGATGTTATTACAAACCGTGTTTATTTTACAACAGTTATATTGATTCATACCCTGAAAGTTGCTACCAAATGTTCTACAGCATGCGAACCCCTTATCAATACGCGAACTTGATCTTGCCATTTTATTGGCTCAAGCTTCAAGGACGAAATGTTATCAATCATTTAATTATATAAGTGGTCGCTACTCCGGAGCAACATCACTGATACGTCTTATCTGTATGGGACTGCTTTTCGATGTAGGTAGCGATCGACGGAATTTAGAGAAAGAACTTTATGCTGTGTGATCTTTAGAAGATGTAATTACGTACTGTTAATTTACATTATATTCATTTCCCGCGTTTTTACATCAAGGAGGAGTAATATGCTAAGCTCCGCCTATAATATCACCTACCTTTCCTAATATGGAGGACCGTGACTTGGATTGTGGCTTGGGATTGGTCCGTTGGAAGCTTGATTGATGGCATCATAAATACACTACGCTGGATAGGAAATGTTTATTAAATTTTTGGCATCGCGGTTATATTTAAAAGTTGTGGACATGCACTGTATGGTCGGGAAGAAAGGTTGGCTTTCAGTGTTTTGATTTTCATCGAGCGTTAAACTGTATGAAACGCCATTGAGCGAGAGATGTCGCGCAAAGCGTACAGTTACTGATTTGACTCAGTAGCAAACATTGCAACAGCGTCTAAACTACTACTGCGCCACACTAAACCGAGCGACAATTTTTAGAAGAATTCCACTCGTAGTGAAAGACGAAGGACGATTGTGCCGGGAGTGGGGAACTGTTTAACGAGAATACGGCGTGCTTGTGACCGTGGCTGGTTCCTGCGATGAAGTGGTGGAAGTAATCGGTAGATTATGGCCTAAAATGACCATGGTAAGTGTTATCTCTTTGCCTTAGTATATATTTCATTCATATGAGCCGGGAAATCTCCTGGTTTGGCACTGTCATTCTTATTGACGTTTGCAGTGTCTCTTCAATGTTGGCCCTACTAGTGTATGGTTTGGCACCCTGTTGTCAGCATGTTGGCCACAGTTCTTGGGCTGTCGCCATAAAACTTGTTTCAATCGAATCATGAGGTTAAAATTCCATCGACCGACAACATAACGCATTGACAGTGATCATATGAGTTATAGAGTACGATCTTGTGGAAGATTATCTATTAAAATATTGTTTTATCAGCATCAAGATGTGAGTGGTGTATTTTTACGTGGGGATAAATCGTGTGCAATTAACAGGAAAGTGTCATGAAACTAGTTTTCATAATGTCAAACGAAAGTGTAGGCTATCAGTTGCACCGTGATGAACGATTGTCAAGGTCGTATGGGCTGTTGTGTTTGGAGGCCAGCTGTACACATCATTGCTAATCACATGACCTTGCCGATGTGGAGCGTTTATGCAGTGAAGTGACACACCTACATGGCTAATTAAAGGATGAATTTTATCTCGGCTTCAGATGCTCCGTGACTTGTGAACAGGCTTGGATATTTCGTTAAATTGCCATATGGCCGTGTGGGAAGGTTTTAGAACGTGTTGAAACAGTTCAATTTTCTGTTTGATCTCATTGTGGTTTCGAAACCTCTAGTTACGGCCTACAGTAGTACAATAATAATGGTTCCGAGATCAGCTGATCAGCTCCGTAGACAAATCCATAATTTCGTGTAGTTCCAGTTCCAATCACTAGATGGCTCGCCTTGAACAGTTGAGAACCGAAATTCGTTCAAAGCAAGACGAAGTAACAGCGTAAACACATAACCTCAAATTACAATATTTTGTGACTAAAGTAACGTAAATTTGTTATGAAATGTTCTGTTACACTTAACTGAACGTAATTAAAGTGAAAGATGGTGTTGGTTGATTGTCAGGAATATCGTAATCAGCATTTAATAAACCAGGTGCAAGAGTATGACGTAAGATTTGGCGTCAAGCGTTGGACAATCCCAAAGTACGGGTAACACGTTTTTTTTCAAGGCCAACATAAAACTTTGCCCCAGAATCACTTTTAGTGCACGACATAGAACTGCTTATACCATGGTGGAGTACAAAACTGTGAACTCTTACGGTGATCTCAGCCAACGAGTTAGCTACAGTTCCAATTACCTCCTGTTATAAACTAACACATTCCAGCAGATACAATGTGCTATAAATTGGTGTAGTTGTGGGTTTTTTCTTATTATTATTATTATTAATAATAATGGGCATGAAGGCCCAAGCTACGGCGACTAGTTTATTTGTCATTTTACCCGCATTAATTTATGTGAATTAATCGGATATAGTAATTCGGAATGTGGGCCTAATAATAGTTTTTCCAGGATGTGAACTGCTCTACATTATCTTTAGCTGAAGCGCAATTGTGCGTTGAAACTATCGAAGGTTAGCCTGGAAGTAAATGTCGATTGATTGCTTGAAATTCAGCATGTGTTCCGCTTCGAGACACATTTGTTGGCAACGTATTGTTTGTAAATATTTACATTTTCGTTCACATAGGCAAAATATTTTGGACTTCAAAGTTTTAAATTTTGTTTCAGTGTTAGAAAAATAACGAAACGGTAAACTTCGATGTTCCGTACGATTTGCAGATCTGCAGGTGCGCTTGAGAATCTGGTGGTTGCTTATCTCCTCGGTGTTGCACTATTTTTGCCCAATAGAAGACCGGCGATAAAGTCTGTGGCAAATCACAGTTTTATCTATTCAAATGCAGCTCATGTACATAGATAAGTGGTTACGTTACTGATCTAATTGTTCATAAAATTACTGACATGTTAGTAACAGCTGTGTCGAAACAGGTCCTACGTATTTTTACCGGGGCGAGGAGACTGAAAAATATATTTATCTTAACACACTTTGGACTATTTTGAATGTGTTGTCGGAATCGATTTTCGGTGCTTCCCTTAGGGAATCAGAAATTATTTGCTTGTTTTATTATTCTGCACATACTAACTACACTCTTCGTGGCTTTCATTAAATTTTAAGTGGTAGTTCTTGATGTAGTTCAAGCCGAGACTGGCGTTACTGAATTTTTTTAAATTTACTGTTACATATTTATGAAAGATGGTGCTATAAGGAAAAAATTGTCTTTACCATCTTGTAACACGTTCTATTATTTCAAAGGCATTTATGTCATTTTTGATGTTTCCAGAGTTTAAAGAGAAATATTTTGTTGTTCTGGTATATATTATAAAGTCTGTTGAATGAAAATTAATGTATCTATACAGTTTTATTTCTTAAGTGTCTGTTACATTTTCCCATTAATTAACCTTGAGATACATTTAGTTTAACGTATCTGTTTTAGAGTACACAGTCACATTGTTACAAAGGGTGTCACACTACAGATGGAGAAGACATATCTGCCCTATCTAATTGTATTATTTCGTGGAATTTACTCGCATTAATTTTCTGTAGTCTTGTAAAATTCCTTGTAATTTGAGTAGCCTCGGAACTGCGGTCTGTTTATCGTCACTTAGGTCACTCTTTCACGGTCGCTCGTGCGCAGGCGCACGGAGTAACAGCAGCTCGCAACTGCCCTCCTGTCTCAGTAGCTACGTAGACGTCGTGACACAATGAGTGTATTTCAAATGTACTTTTCGAAATTTTTAGAACTGATTGTTGCCTGCCACCCTGTGAGCTTTCAGCCAGGAACGCTAATATTTTTATGGTTTAGTCTTTAATTACGTATATGAAGTATAATGTCTCGCGTGTTTTTGGCTCCCCTATCCCAATTTACCCCAGAAGGTCGAGATTTTGGCGTTTACGGGCGAATTTCAAGAACCCCCACGGACGGCGAGCGCCTTGAAATAGGCTTCCTGCTATGAAACATTGCTTACCATTCGCGAATGTATTCGAACAGCGTCTCTGGAAGCAGTTGAAAGAGTTTGGTGACCGTTGAAGAAATTCAAGCGATTTCTTTTGTGTCAGAAAGAAGGATTAAGAATTGCCAAGTACACAGAGATCACGCCGTACAGGATTCAAACGTCAGTGTTTTACGATGTTACTAGAAATGCCCGTAAATTGATTAATGTTCTGACACGCGCTGTTTTGCGTTCAGGGTCTGTGAAAGGCTTACGAAGACAGTAGGATCTACTGACGGAATTACCTAGACAAAGTACTATTTTTAATCTCTCATGTTAGCAGTAACAAGGGGGGGAATAAGAGAAGCTTTGAGACGGCAGGCGTGCTGCTACGCTCTGCGATGTGCAGGTATTTAAAAATACTGTAGCCGTGCAAGTTATTTAGGGATGTTTCTGTAAAAAGGAAAATAAAAACGAACAACTTGAAGACCACGTGAAATAGGCTCCATCGTTGTGAAATTTATTATGTACATTTCGCAGACAAGATTCGCCTTTCCATTAGATTAAATTTGTTTACTTTTTTTTTTAAAAAATTTGCATATACTTTTTAGTCTAAAACAGGAAGTGTAATGTGGCTAAGTATTCATGGTCCATGGCAGAACGTATAGGTAATTTTATTAATATATTTCAAACCAAATTTAATAATAATGATGTCTGTGAGTATTTACGAAGCGTAGCACACATAATTAATAAAATATGCAGGAAGATAGCCATTCTGGTCACGACGTTAGACCAGTAAATGACCTGTTTTCGCCTAGTAGACGATTTGATGGTCGTCCAAGTCTCTCCCAACTGGTAGACGGTCCAGTTGTTTTGGATTTCAAATGTTTTCCGTCTCTCTGACATGATTTAACCGGTTTTATTTATACTGCGATAATTTTTGTTTTTCGATTTGGTCCACATCGAATTATTCCAAAAAAAAAAAGTTATTTATTATCCGGTTTTATAAACTGTATTCCGCTGTACGTCTCATGGATTTCTTCTCCGCAACATTTAGTCCTCTAATTTACAGTATTACAATTTGGTTGAAATTTAATATAACTAATTTGAGTAGAGATGGTATTTGAACTACAACTGCTTGTTAACGTGGAAGAATTAAATCAAAGCGGATTTTGATATACCGTGTTTTCTCGATTTAAATACACCATCAGGTGTAAGACGCAGCCTTTAATTAGTAATGGGTTTCTTTCCTTGTGCATAAGTACCACGCCGTCAGGACGACAGAAGTCACTTTCACAAACCTCGAACTCTTGAACCGTTTTTACACTAAGGAAGAACTGGTTTACGCGATAGGAGATGGTTGGAATCCAGAAACGGTGCTGGAGGAATAATATCTAGGCTTTTGCGATGTGTAGACCAGTGGAATTTTACCGACGTTTCAGAGGTAATTGCTGCTTCCGTCATCAGGGCTATGAGTAATCTACCTGATGATAGAGGCAGCAAGTACCGCTAGACTACGCGACGCAACACCCCACAAGACATTTTCATACTCGTCGTCGCCCTGAGAACCTTAGATCTCATCGAAGAATGCCCTGTCCTGTTGTTGGTTTACCTGAGTGACGTCATATGGATTCGTTGAAACAAAAATTTGCATGTTGAAACGTTGCGAGGACTGAGCCCCCGTCAGGATTTTGCTCACAGGGACCGGTGACTTATTTATGGCAGAGGGCTGAATCATTGGCACGTGGGGGCTACAGAACACAAGGTACTCATTTGTCGTTTCCGGTGGCTGAGAAATAGTTTCTACTAGGCGGGGACACGCGGCTAAGAGTCTGGACTATTGGATACCACGGGAACAGAAGATTGCAGTCGCATGTTATCTTGTAACCTCGTGTTCAAGCCCCGATACTCCCTGGATGGATCGAGGGCGAAATAGAACCACGCATGCGTACTGATATCTGACTGACGTCACCGATGATACTAGTTATAGTAAGCCTTACGTATTTAACTGACTGAATATCTTGGTTCATGTAATGACATAACACATCTGATTTTTGATACGTGGCAAGGGTACATATCATTAACTAGCAAATCGTTCTGCATGTAACGTAACGGGGAATTATACCCTGAGAACGATTACACCAGTTTGGTCGCTTTCCTTATCGTGATCGTAAGGCCTCCTCGAGAGTTAATGCCCCTCAAGACCTTCTTATCTCGTTCAGAGAGCTTTTAATCGAATCTGTGTCAAAACAGTCAAGGGCAGTGTAACAGAAGAAAAACACACATCAAATCAAAAATATAATTCAAAGTGGCTAAGTTACGTGGCTAGAACACTTTTATACCACCGTAAAAATTTAAAGGACTTAGGACGTTTGTAAAGTCAGGTTTTAAATTTTACGCCGAAAGACTTCTAGGACCAGTTTGTTTTACAAAGAACGGTGGGCGGGGATTTTGATTTTGATAATTTAATAAGGAGAAAATGAATTTTAGGATAATTTTTTAGGTACTGAAAAAATTCTCGGTTTATATGCAGTTTTTTTTTCTTAGGGAAAAATTATTATTGTGGTAATGTTGTATAGAGGCTTTGTTTCTTCAAACATTGAATGAAACATTTTTTTAAATACAGGCGCTGTGAATTCGTGTGCATATTGTGTAAATTCTTGGTTAGAAATATTTTTTATCGTCGTAAATTTGTAAAATGTATTTTATTGTTCATATGCTGCGTATAATCTAAGAAATAACCTTACAGACCTTTATCAATGTTAGGAAAGGTTGGAATCTACAGATACAAATTAGACAGCGGTAGAGTTGCATTGCAAAATTCAGAAAAAATGAAAATGTATTTTATTTTTTTTGTGAATGCTTAATGTAACGTGAGATTGCTGTTGGAGGGACTGTACTGGCCGTTGTGACCTGTAAAATACTGGGCTGTGTGGAATGTCCGTCCGTCCACCCGCCGCTGGTCTGTGTCTACGTTACCGTGTGATGTGAACGCACGGATTATCGTTGTGGTTCTGTTACACTGGCTATGTTGTTCTTCCATAGGCCATATACCAAACTGGTTTTCAAGTAACTAACCATTAGAAAGCTCGTTTCACGCATGCGCGGCGTAACGTTTTACCCCAAACACGATCCCTTAACCTCACACTGTCCGTGTTAATATATTTTACACAAATTTTTACAACAAGTTCTCTTTTCTAAACACATCAGGAAAATTGTAGTCCATATTATAATACGGATGATACGTGTATAGATCAGAGTCGGGGTGTTGGACCTGCTAACACTTTTTAAGAACGAAAAAATATGAAGTCTTAGTTTTGTGGTTTACTGATACGCCATTATACTGGAACGGCGGAACAGATAACCAAATGTGTCATGTCCACGTGTTCGTAATTCTACGAGTAACATCTCTATGCAGCGAAGAAGAAGAATAAGAATAAGGATTAACGTTTACGTGTCAGTGAAATTTATTTCTCATTGGACTGTAAATGTAAGGTCAGGTAACAATGTGGAGGGTTTTAGAATGACAATAGAGGAGTAAAATATTTGAAATGGGTTATTATTTTTCTTTCTGTTGTAAATACTCTTGGGTCATTATAGGCCCATATCAGTGGACTATAACTTTAGTACAGCTGTAATGAAGTCGTCACGTATTGTGTGTGCCTGATACACGCAGAATTGGAAGCTCTTTCGTGTCTTATTTAATTATCTAGTGTTCTGTCTGACGACAGGTCCATATGAACAGGATCCTTCCATCCTATTCTCTTCTCGGACTGGGACCTGTTCATATACGTTCTTGGCAGATGATCCAGAAGTGGTTTGCCATTGCCTTCTTCTGTGTGTGAATGGAGTAATTGTTGGGATGCCACGGAGAAACCGGGGAAGCCCCCGGAGGAAAACTCCGTGTTGCCTAGACCACGGCCTTGCCCAACACAAGTTATAAATTCGGGCACCGCCGGTAATCGAACCCGAGACCCCAGGATCACAAGGCCAGCGTTCTAACCGCTAGACCACCTCATCTTATTATTATTTAGTGTTCTGTCTGACGACAGGTCCATATGAACAGGATCCTTCCATCCTTTTCTCGGACTGGGACCTGTTCATATACGTTCTTGGCAGATGATCCAGAAGTGGTTTGCCATTGCCTTCTTCTGTGTGTGAATGGAGTAATTGTTGGGATGCCACGGAGGGAAACTCCGTGTTGCCTAGACCACGGCCTTGCCCATCACAAGTTATAAATTCGGGCACCGCCGGGAATCGAACCCGAGACCCCAGGATTACAAGGCGAAAGGGATAAGTTTGGTGAAAATATCTGTATTTGGTGGACTGAAAACTTTGGGAAGTGGCCGTGGCTTATTTTAACGTTATATAACTCCGTTCACTTGGAAAGTCTAAGGATAACCACAGAAATTTTGGGCCAAGATGTTCCCCGATAGATATTCGAACCCGGCACCTTCTGAATACGATGCCCCTGTGTAGTCCTTTGTTTATTGATTTATGAACACAATTTATACTCAGCCTTCCTTCTTCTGTTCCGTTTTAACACAAACATCCTTGCGTGAAATGTCTTTCAAATGGCAAAGTATAAGCTCGGTACAGATGCACTTAAACTAAATCCTTTTAGCCATTAAAACCAGAATTCCGTCTCGGGACAGCCAGCGAACAAACATTAAATGCTAATATTCAGTTTTAGTTAATTTAAATGGATTTATCGTCTTCTTAGGCGTTTGGTGGAGGTTTTAATTTTTCCTAAATGCTGCAGTTGATTTTACTACATCGGGAATCGGCAACCTTCGGTCCTCGTGCCGCATATGATCGTATGAATATTTTTAATTCGACACTTCACATCATTCGAGAATTAGCCGATGCAAATATGGCGGACATTTTATGCAACCGAAGAACAAATTATCGCAAAAACTATATTTTAATTAAAGAAATAGTTTGTGGTTTTAGATATTATCTATGCTCTGTGGTTTTGATTGGTTTTCACGATATTATTTTTTTTCTGTTGTCTTCGGAAAAGGTATGGATATCCAATGCGGCCCGCGGTAATGAAAAGTTTGCCAACCCCTGTTCTAAAATATTCTGCCCATATTTAATAATAATTTATTTATATATTGCGAATACGAGCGGTTAAGATGGCAACACTGCGGTCGTGCCAGTGTGAACTCGGCCCTATCCGCCTGGATTTGTGAGGGTGTCATTACAGGATGACTAACAATTTAACTGGACCGTGCCTTTGTTATTGGCGGGTAACCGCAAGTACGCTGCTGGTTGGATTCTGTGGAGTTGCTACGTTCAATGCAAGTAGCAAGCGAAAAGTACACACCACAATCAAGTGTGTGGTAATATGGACCATAGCTTAGTATCACGTACTCACAGGCTTTTTTTTGACGTAAATACGTCTATAAGGAAGGGTCATTCGGCAAAAATGTGTTACGAAAAAGTGTAACCTGGTTACCTAGGGAACGTCGTGTTTACTCGGAATTGTTGTTACCTATAAAACATTTCATTACATTACATTAGCCACGGTGGTCTAGCGGTTAGAACGCTGGCCTTGTAATCCTGGGGTCTCGGGTTCGATTCCCGGCGGTGCCCGAATTTATAACTTGTGTTGGGCAAGGCCGTGGTCTAGGCAACACGGAGTTTTCCTCCGTGGCATCCCAACAATTACTCCATTCACACACAGAAGAAGGCAATGGCAAACCACTTCTGGATCATCTGCCAAGAACGTATATGAACAGGTCCCAGTCCGAGAAAAGGATGGAAGGATCCTGTTCATATGGACCTGTCGTCAGACAGAACACTAAATAAATAAAAATAAATACATTACATTACTTTACATTATATTCAGCTACCACAGACCCATCTTAAGCGTAACTAATTCAAGTTGATTAAGCAATGTGTTAATCAAACTTATCTCAATTGTAAAGCATGTATAAAGGAAATGTTTAGAATAAAGCCAATATATAAACTTCCTTTCCGTGTAGACGTATTTACGTCTAATTCTCCGGAACCGTGGTTCCACTGACAACTTCAAATTATTCAACTGTGGCAGTAATGATTCAATACTTTGCAAACTTTTCAAGAAAAAGTAAATCGCAACCGGCAGGGCTCGAACTTACGCTTTCAGAGGGAATTTAATTTCTAATTAGACGCCTTAACCACTCGGCCACGGTTGTTCGTAACGAGACTCAGCGGTTTTCAAATTTGACGATAATGATTACGATGCGGAGTTTAAAATGTCTATGGAAGTTATCTTTTAAAGTAATGTACGTTCGTCGCACCAAATGAGTAAAATGAACGTTTGGCTTGGAGATTTTGTGTGTCTCTGCTCGGTCGACAGCTTCTCTGATCTCAGAAAGTTTGTGTACTCGATGAATTTCGACAAAGTTGTCGTATGGATTGAATTTGGAAGGTTTTTGTCAGTACGTTATAACCTCTATTTCACATGAAGCCTAAGATGGACTTCATTTAAAATTTTAAATACCGAAAAATTTGTCAAAACTACACCTTAGCCCACAAAACACGCTACACGTCAATATACAGAGAAATATTTCACGAAATACGTAATTGATTATTACATATCACATAATTATACAATATAACTTATTTTACAGAAACATCATTAAAACTACAGAACTTTGCCGTGTTTTACTCAATACTACTAATGGATTATTTTACCATATTTTATCCTGGCAAATTAAATAATTCTTTATCTTATTATTAGCTCGAAATATAGGCATGTGACGTTCTGTGACACCAGATTGTAATTTCCTCGCGTAACGACACTTTGCTTAATATCTGTTACTGGGAAGTGCCGTCTTATACGCAATTTTGTATCTGCGTTGGTGAAGTAAATTCAGAATTGTTTTAAATTCCGTAGATTCGGTGAACACAAAAAATTTCACGTTATACTCAGACGCAGTTACATAATTCAAGGTCTTATTAGCTTAATTTGTTAGTGGATAACGTGTCTTAGCTGCTATTTCATATGTTCTTTCTACCCTTGAAACAGTTGAATACTTAATTAGATTGGAAAGGCGTAGAGCCAGTTTAAGACTATCTTGTCCCCTGGTTAGTACTTTTACATACATGCATGCCATATGTTATCATATATAGGTATTTTACAACAAGAGTTTCATGTGTAAGCTATGAAATTATAAAATGATTCTGTATTCATTACAGGCCTTTAGTAATTGCATATCGTCAGAAATTAGAAGCACCGCGGTGGTTTATTTTATTATGTAATACGAGTTTTTATTTGAAACAAAATGAATTTTAAATTACGCAGTAATTAATTGCGTTACACCAGAATGCCGCCTGAGATAAATCATTCTTAATTTAGATGTTTAAATAAATAATCATGTTTTTGTGACACAATAAGTTAAGCGGTAATCAGCATACGCAATATCCCTTGTTCTTACACTTTTCATTATTTTTCTCGTTCAGTGTTACCAACAGCAGAGCTGTCTGCTGTCATTAAATAATCCGTAAACGAAATTGATCAGAAAATTATCTGGATATACGAGGTGCGATCGGAAAGTTTCAAGACTGCGCGTATAAAAACCCGTACACTTATCTCAGGTATTAAATTCATCCATCACCCTCGTAGTTCCTTTGGGAGTGAACACAACGATCCCAGCGCCGCTGCCAAGCCTGGAAGCATCCCTGGAAATCTTTCTTTGTCAGCCTGTCAAGCACCATCTGCGATTCTGCCTGAATCTCTTCTATCGTCTCAAATCTCCTTCCCTTTAGCTGAATTTTCATCTTTGGGAAGAGGAAGAAGTCACACGGAGCTTAGAAAGGAAGTTGGGGTCGGTTCTTGCAAGATCTTTGAGCTCCTGACAAACGAGAAGTCGATTCTGCTTCTGGTCCTCAGACAGGATGCGTCGCATGTGGAGTTCTTCCTTTAGAATCAGCTGACAGGTCCCATAGTCTATCCCAACAATGTCGCACAAGTCGTTGATGGTACGACGTCGATCTTCGTGAATGGCCTGCCGAATCTTCGTAACATTTTCGGGCGTTGTGCTCGAAGATGGTCGTCCACAACGCTCGTCATCATCGACAGAGTTTCGGCCATTTTTAAAACGTGAATGCCACACAAAAGTTTGCGGACTCCCCAAATGCTTGCTTTAGCATTTCATAGGTTTTCGTAGCCGTTTTGGCGAGTCTTTGGCAAAATTTGATGCACACGCCATTCCGAAATCGCAGGAGGGTCGGTGTAATGCACTACCAAAACGCCCGTAACTAAGAAACAAATGCTAATTCGATGATGCCGGCTGGCACACTGATTCACTATGAATGTAGGCCGCACCCCCTAGCGGCAGAAGCTCGTACTACATCCGGTTCGCCCTCTATTGACACAGTCTAGAAACTTTCCGATCGCACCTTGTACATTAAAAGACGAGGTCAGAAATACATTGATTATAAATAAATTAAATAATTTATTTTAAATAATGAAATTAACAACGATATAATTTAAGAGGTGATATGAGAAACCTTGTTTGGGAGACTCGTGTATTGTGGAAATAAAATATTACAATGGATTTTAAAGAAATACCGTATGGTATTGCGAACACCATTTTGAACCACCGGGTTCAATAAAAGACAGGGAACTTTTTGATCGTTTGAGCGACTGTTATCTGTTTTACATGAAGCTGCTTGTGACTCACCGCGTTTGTCATCAGAAATCCTGACGATGTTTCGGAAATTAAATTTATCAGGTCGATATTTCTAAATAGCAACTGTTTATGTGTAAGATTTGTTATTACCAGTGCAGATAACGTGCTGATGTGTCGAGAAGATGATCGAATCTGAAGTCGATTAATGCCTTAGTGAAGCTGTAATTTTTACACCGGTGCATAACTATTGCTTAGTTATCTATAGGGTTTATTTGTTCATTGATTATTTAACGATGCTGTTCAGGTGTTAAGTTATATGGCGCTGGAAAATAGAAGGATTGCGAATGACGAATCTCAAAGAATGTTGAAGCAAGTTTTAGCGACAAAAAGGCGTTTACAGGAAGGCAGTGAGGAAAACCACGGGACGGCCGGATTCCTTTCCGAGTTCTGATGACATAAACAAATGAATTACGAGGTAAATTTAATGTGGTAGTTGCCACCTTCAAGGATATTTTATGTAAAGAATCATTACACAAACCGTGATGATGTTGAACTTGTTTTAATAGTCTTGTACTATTTTGTATTCATTTCATGGCCATGTAATTTCTTCTCAAGTTTGATTTATGTATTTTCTATGTATTTTGTAATAGTCTTATGGTACGTGCGTATTATACGTTATTCAAGTAAAGTAGCCTGCTATGTGTCACCTGAAAGTCACATGGTTTCTGAGGTCGCCAATTGTATAGTCGCAATTGAGTGGTTATCCTGGACCATTTATGACCATTTTTATTACTTCAGATTTGATCTTAGCTTCTTAGATCATTAAGGAAAGTGGGCGTTACGTTTCGTGATTGTTAAGATCTCAGGCAAGAGTCTAGCATGGATCTTGTATTTTTAGTGGACTAGGGCTGGCCAATGTCTTATGCCAGAAGAAAACCTATTTAGGTAAGAGCAAATACACGCAGACACGTGCTTTGAAAGCCATAACAGGCAAACTATTGGCTCAGCTGATCATGTAGTAGTTTCCAGTTATTGTTTTGTTCTTAAAAGCTTGTTCTGGGATGTTGCGCCGTGTAGCTTCATAGAACTTGGCCGACGTTTCAGAGGCACTTAATACCGTCTTCAGGGCGATGAGTAAAGTCGTCCTGTCGCTATGATGTTGGAGGCAGCAAGGACCTCTGAAACGTCGGTAAACTTCTATCAGACTACGTGGAGCTACAACACAGAAGAGATTGATCATCATACTTTCTGCCGTGAGAACATGAAATCTCCCCCATATGATGATAAATGTACTAGGCTCTAATGTATTTGTTTTAAAGCAGGTCTCGATCTCTTGAGATGGTCTGTTTATGGAGTTACTACTGAAAATGTGCTTCTGCCTTAAAGTGATGGGGAAATCCTAATTGGCTTATGTGACCCAATTATACAAACGTGTTTTTATTATACAACGCCATGTTAAAAATAAAACGAAAATCACGAAAGAAAGCAGGTTTTTTTTTGGCCGATATCCGAAGCAGGAATGAAACATTTAATTTTCATGTTATAAAACTAAAAAAAAGTATGTTAAACTAATGTAGCGTTTGTGTCAAATATGGTCAAAATTGTTGTTGTGTGGTAGAATTACAATATTAAATTTCTATGTCAAATTTGACGGAGATAGGGCAGAAATTTCGTCTGAAATCCACATTACTTGCCGCAGGGGACTTTCGTGGACAACCCTGAAGTGGAACCACTTCTTGGTTTTACTGTCAGATTAATTCTGAGATTACGCAGAAAGGGCGTTAATCTAACACGAACTACCTTCTTGACAGACCTGTTCTCATTCCTGCTGAAGAACCCATAATAATTTATTTTTAATGGATGATTACGTTTCTACCAAATCTGGACTCAACTTTCAGTGTGGAATACAAATGTCATTCTTTATATACTGTAATAAATATGTATGTATTTATCTTTGTGTTAGCCGCGTTTGTACGAGATATCATTATGTTGCCTCGAAAAGTGTTTATTGTATAACAGTAAAGTGGGAGGGGACTTTAATGTCGGCCCTCATTGTGATTCACGAATTCCACGGTTGTCGAAAGTTGTAGACTGTGTTATCTGAACGTTGCTGTGTGATGATTGGCGCTCCTGATTCGTATTTAGGAGGTCCCGCTTTCGAATCTCAGTCCGGTTATTTTGACTGAAGATTTTAATGGCCTTCTCTCAGTCCGTTCAGGTAAATTCTGTCAAAGTAGGCCTGCCTCAACTTCCGCGGTTACCTTTTCACATAAAGACCAATTTATTCTTTATGATCTCCCTCGTCATTCGACTCTATAAGCATTATAACTAACTCCACAGAGCAAAGTCTTTCTTGAGAAGTTTATAATTTCATCAGATTTGCAACATCTCGTCACCGCTAACTACCCTGAGCTAGATGAATACAATCTACGCCCTCAAAAAATATTTCTATAAGCTCTATTTTAATATTATACTTTAATCTACAGTTTTGTAAAGTGTGCTGAAACAAATACCCTCAGATAGAACTGACATCCTTAAAGGCGTCTGTCCTCAAACGCAGAGACTAGACTAGAAATGAGAAACTTTCATAGCGTTAAGTGTTCATGTGATTATACCAACAGAACCTGCAGTTATCTAGAGTTTCCGTATGAAATAACACAAAGAGAGCGAAATATAAGGTTCAAGATGAAAATTAGATACGGAACTGTTGAAAGTTGTAATTATTTTATACGTGATTGTGTTACAAAATTGTGTATTTGGTAGTTGTCATAAATATCAATTGATGTAAATATCTTGCACCAAATTAAAGCTCCGTACATACGTATTTATCTCTGTTTTGTTGGCCAGCGTCCTGCGATCAGTCAGAATTCTAAGAGAAGTTCAATATGAATGTTAACACACATAAGTGTCTGATGCGTGATAGTTTTAAAGTGTCGAATAATGAAATACAATTAGTAATTGAATATAATACGTGTATCTGTGAAAGAGGAATTATCAGGGGGGTGGATAATATTGCGTAAAGAGGAGTTTAATAATTTTTAATCTTCGCCGAATATTATAATGATGATAAATTCAAGGACTTCGTAAAAGGATATCTGTCGTTGTTTGACCTCTGACCTCTAATATTGCATACTTTCACTTCAGAACGACATTGCAAAACACAAATAAGCAGGTTTTTGTAAGCTGACGCACCCTTTGAGTAAATATACAATATATTGTTAGTTACTTCGTGTGTGGGTCTAAAGTATGTTTTTGAAAATAGTACTTGACTGTAAAAAACTTGTCTTGACCTGAAATCTAATTTAATAGAAAATCTCTTTAGTACAGTCCTGTGAATACAGATTGAAATCACCTCTAAAAAATTGAAATTGTTTAGCGTTTGGAAAGAAATGTGTATAAATACAGAATTTATCGGCACGTAACGTGCTTAAATATTTATAAAAGGAACGCTTTTGCTGCAAATGGAAAATAATTAGTTCGGGCTGTCGCCAATGTGTACAGGATACTTTAACGGGCAGATGAAGTATGTAAAATATAAGAAGCAAGGTAGGATATTTACGTATAGCGTAAAGATTCTGGCGCGTTCGTCAGTGTGTGACCTTTGGGAATAGGCCCAGTGACATCAGTTTTCTCGGATCAATGACCCATGTGTTTCTTGGTGCTTGTCTGGCTGGGTCATGACGTCATCACGGAGGATTCTCCACAATGGGGAACTCCCCACTCAGACATTCCGCGCTGAACGTAAAATCTTAGATTTTTTTTTAGTGTTCGTCACTATTAAATGGTTCGAATCGAAATGGGAATGTGACGACAAATGTTAAAGAAACTGTAATATAATTTTCGTGGACATTAGTTCAGGCGTTGAATTGTTATGTGCGACGGGTGGGTAGAATGGGTTTTAATAGACGCTACTGTATTCTGCAAACGCGCTTGAAATTACATCTGGAAATTAGTGTTACTGAAAAAGACCTACTTGTAATGTAGGATGATATTCTGACACATGATTTGAATAGTAAATTCACAAATACGTGTGATACATACTTGCATTTATCTAGGAATTATTATTTATGTTTAACGGGAACTTGTCTCAAAATAAGAAACATTGTCTGCCATTGTGAATCCGTTATAAGCACGTGTTATATATTTATACATTATAATATTGTTTGTATAAATGTCGTGTCCACGATTTCTTTGCTACGAATTTTCCATACTGCGTCCACAACGTACGAACCTCTGAAATGCGACCATTAAACTCTCTCTGACCACACCCATTCGTCGTAACATCTGCTATGATAAAAGATAACAGCGTTTACCTACAGGAGTGCTCTGTTTTGCAGGTAAATTTCCCCTTCTGAGTTGGGCAATGTGTTTTTACTATGTTGGTATCTGATCGTATTGTTACAATAGGATAAATCCCGGACTGTAGACGTTAATGAGAACGAAAGGCACGGCCAGCCAGCGTAATAATGCTAATTAATCTTCTGGTTTCCACAACAACACGATATTTTAAAACCAAAGATATACTTTATATGTATGACGTGACGTTTTAAGAGTTGGTTATACTCCCGAAACGTCTTGCGTGTCAACTATACCTCAGACAGTGGTCATTGGATAACATAATATCGATATATCGAATGAAACATCATCACAGACTTTGAGAGTGTTATGGGATATCTTGATCGAATGAATAAATATTATAGGTGTTTATTTCTGTAGACCGTAGCAACTGAATGGACTCTTTGTGATGTTGACTTCTTAATAGTGTGTCAAAGATTCTCGAGGAAACCTGCCCCGTAAGTTTCGTTTCACGTCGAGACGAAATAGTCTAATCCTTTCTGAGGGGACACGATCATCTAACTGCTGTGCTGATCGCCATATGTGAGGAAGGCCCGCCATATTGTCTGCCATAATGACAAGAGGATGGCGGAAATCAAGGTGCATGAAGAAAACTGCGGAATCGAAGGCACGCAGAAAAAATAAACAAGGAAACACAAACAGCTCGCAGAATTTTCAGCGTTTTTGTTACATACTTCCCAAGTCACGCACTTGCATTAAAGTGTTATGTTATTTTTTTTTTCAAACCAAAACCCATTCGCGTTACGTACAGGTGAGCTTGAGGTAATTATATGTACCACTCTCGTGATCGGTTCGAAGCCCCGTAGGTCTACTGGCAATTTTGCAATATCCGGTTATTTATGTCACAACTCAGTAGGAATTATGAAGCGTGGAGACGCGTGGGAGAAACAAGTGGACGGAGGAATTCAGATAAGAGAGAGAGACAGGAGTTGGAACTGTCACTATTGTACTCTGGTATAGGGTGTAACAGAAATATCGACCCGCTAGACCGATTAAGTGTGTTTCGAGTCTCTGGCCTGACTGCCCAGAGATTATTTTATTGGTTTTCGGGGTCCTCAAACGAAGAATGATACAGTTTATTAGGCGACGCTGTAGAAATGGTGGTAATTTAGACTCATATCGATAGATTCTCACGTCATAATTCGCCTGTGCTGGGATAAAAGTCCTCGAAGTCTTCAGTGTTGAGGTTTTTTTTTGGAAATGTGATATTTCTAGTTCTCACGGCGGCTAATGTGAAGATGGCTGACTTCTTAGATGTTGCCGTGCCGCGTAGTGTGATAGAAGTGTACCGACGTTTCAGTTGTACTACTTCTCCAATCATTAGGGTGATGGAGGCGGTAAGCAAAACCGAAACGTCGGTAGAATTTATAGAAATATTTCACAGATTACATATGTAATAATGCTGATGACATTGTTTTGCTAAATTACGTGTAATATGAAATGCTGTAAAGTATCAGTTATATTTTGGACTTATAGTCTACGTCTTTACCTTGGAAAGTCATTATAGATGTCAACAGTAAACCCTAAATACCAATTTTTATATTGGAACTTATGTTGGCATCAGATATGGAAAAATAACTAGGAATATTTTTAACAAACAGTGACGGACAGCCGACAAGGAGTGGTTCTTCAGCTTGGAGGTTAGGCGATAATATAACAAATCCTTTCAAGGTGTTACACAGGGTCTGGTGCTACTAGCTGAGCAATTGTCAGCTTATCAAGGACTCTGCTTAATGTAGTTGCATATTTACCAGAAGCCAAATGTCTCGAGTTTCGAGGTTGATTGGTAGTTTGTTTGTTCGTTTGTTCGTTAGGCAGCTTGACATTTATGTGCTTAGAAATGAATACGTTCCTGTACAGCGTCAAATGATGACATTAAGATACTTTCCTGTAATCTTAAATGAGCTCCTACTTCGTTACATCAAAGGTATTTGCAGTTATAAAACTTGTCCTTGAGTTTACCATTCCTATAATACTTCCTACCTGTTACGAGATTCGTGCAAATCTATTAAATGTCAGCCGGGGAATAAGTAGTCTTTGTGATAAGTACTTATCGCACTGATGATGAAATTGCAAGAATATCTGAAACGTCGGTAAAGTTTTACCAGGCTACACCGCCTATAAGTAAGTCAGCTTCAACCGGTTTCGACCTCAATACCTCCCGAATACATTTCATGATCATTATTGCTGAACAGATCTGCGTGGTGTCTGCTCAGACGAGGAGAGGCGAGGGTCTGAGGTTCGCCGAAATAGCCATGACGCCATGCAGAATTTTAGAAGGAGATTTTACGATATTTGTGCAAGAAGGCTTTGCTGATACTTGGCTGTGTAGGCTCTAATAAATGCAGGTTTTAAAATTAATTTTTTAACCTCGAACCCGGACTCTGTTCTGCATTTAAATCGAAAGATTCGTTATGATCTACGATGAACAGCATTCTGTTCGGACAGCGAAGAAGTTAAAGGATAAATACACCACCGCGTCATTCCATAAAGGAATATAAAGGGCGATGTGATAACTTTCGTATTTTGTACATCAGTACAAGTAGGTAGGTTGTTAGGTTCACGTTGAGACTGCTTAACCCCGCGGAAGGGGCATTGGTACTCATTTTTTGGGTCTGGACTTTATACTGTCCACACCGAGAATCGAATCCCCTGGAAACAATTTTTGCATCTTTGAAGTATCTGTACTGTACGGTGGATGTCTTATGGTTGTTGCACCGTGCTCCCATAGAGGCAGTAAGCACCTCTGAAACGTCGATACACTTCTGACACTACACGGCGCAACAACCCAGACGATACTCATCTTCGGATTGCCGTGATAACCTTCGGTCTTGATTATTACACCGCGGTTTCCCATCTGAGGCTCAGTTCTGCAGCCTAGATGACCTTTCTGGGATGTGCGATGGTGCAAGGAACGTTATTGCTGTGGAGATAGTTGTGTTGCAGACTTTAGAGGCGAACCATCCGCGAGACCGATGGAAAGCTAGCCTGGTTACAGGCAGGGGAGAAGGGCTCTGGGTATTTTTAGGCTCACTCCCAACTCGACGACGCGAACGATCTTAGCGGGTGACCTGCGGTGTGGTCAGTGACGGCCGACGGGTCCGGATTTAGATTTGCTTCTGAGCTGCCTTGCGCTGGAGGTGCTCGCTAGGAGGGCAAGCGAACGACAACGCTGCTTGGAATGAAGGCGGACCAGAATATCGTACCGTACCGCGTTTGTAATTGAAGATTTTATGGATAACTTCTTGTATCTCTCGAGAATTGGTTGTCCAAGAACCTAAGCCCTTTTTGCAAAACCTTCAGAGAAATAATACCGAGTGAATTAATTTCTGTTGTGTTGGTAAACGTATATGTCAACGTCACAATTATCATTTACCGTTAATGATCAAGACGTCATTATTTATTCTGTCATGTTACAGTCATCATTGAATACGATGAGTAGGTTCATACGTCACTGAAGATGTGTGATTAAAAGTTGATTGGCTCGTAGGATGTTTAGCGACGATGTGTCTTATGGTTTAATGATCAATACCGAATTTATTCTTTTATGTTATTAAACAACGTTGTTTCGTCTACAGATGTTAGACTTTGTATCTTTGACTGATGTTGAAAGATGATGATAAATTATGAGTGACTGAAGATTTTGAAGGAAGGTGGCGTAATGTAGTTTGATATATCGACAAGACACTCGCCTATAGAGATAGAGGAAAATCACGAATACCCTCGGGAAAACTGGTAACCAATTCTAGATTAGAAGCGAGTAGCATCAGAATAGAGGCGTCTAGACATCACTTATCTGATGGCTAATCGTTCGGGTGTCTCTCCTTTTACCCTCGTAAATGGTTATGAGAATTCTTACCTTGCCTCAGGAAGTATGTTATGTATTTTTTTTTGTATTTTGTTGTTACTGACTAATGTTCCTTTCTTCCACTAGTTTTACTTCATAAATTATAGGGTACGATTCATGCAGAGGAATTTTGAACTTCTTAAGAACATCTAAATGCATCATTACTAACTTTAGCTACAAAATTCAGTCTCTCTTAGCATTTGAAGACGTCGCGTGGAGCTAAATGTGGCGAAGACTAGCTCGCATCATTCTCGGCGTTAAACTTCCGATGGCTGAGACGAGTTCAGCCCCACAGAAAACAAGCTAAGCTTTAGGGCCATAGAGAAATGAGGGTCCTTGGTTTACTTCGCTTGTTGTCTCCATGAAGGCAGAAGTATCTCTGAAACGTCAGTAAACTTCTATCAGTCGATTTCTTCAGATACGTGCATTTAGGGTTTCAATAAGGCAATAAGTAATATTTTAATCTAGATTTCTTTCTTTGTGAATTTCTAAAAGAATTTAAATAAAAAGTTCTTTGGATATTTTCCATCGTCTAGTAAAATAATAAAATAGAACGATGTTTCGGAGATAGGGATTAGCTGTATCTATTGGGCCCAACAAAATAGGTACCTGAAGACGGAGATAGAGCCCCATATCCGAAACGTCTTTGTATTTTATTATTTTACTAGACGATGGAAGATATCAAAAGAACTTTTTATTTAAATAATTCACCATCGTCACGAACTTTTAGATTTGATTCTCAAAGAATGTTTTTATTCGAATAACCAATGAATCTTGGAGGAACTGAGACTCGATGTTGAATAAACTGTTGCCAACATTGACAAAGAAACATAGATGCTTCTCGTCGAGAATGTGCTGGTCGTTTTGAGCATATTCTGTAAAACGTTTCTGACTGTTTACCGAAATTTACAAATACTATGTACGAGTTGAGTTTTAAAAGGAAAATTCTATTACAGTTTACAAACTCGATATCACTCAACGCCATATATGCTGTGAAGTTGTTAAAATATCGTTATGGTGAACAAAAAAACAAAGTTTGGTTGCGGAATATTCTGACAGGATTTACATATTTTTCCGTCCCTCGCTCTAGGTTAGCTCCGTGATAGATCTATTGATTCGACATTCACTATCGATCAGATCGATACTCCACATTCGATATGTCCGTCAGTCTTTTTTTTTATACACGGTAATCGTCTATGGTACAAACGAAAATATAAATGACCGTTGAAGGTACACGCTTCATTTTCGGGGCGTATAAAATCGACATTTTCGATTGGATTTCAAATGATAAGAAACCCCAAAAAATTCATTGACAATATTTACACATGCTGGATGTTCGGAGGTTGGCCATTGAGAGGGTTAGCATCAGACTACAGTATTTTCTTACCAGATTCTCCGCCACCGATCGTCTACGACATGGTTCTCGTGTTCTCTTGTCGTAACGTCATGGCATGAATACTAATTACGTTTGAAGCCGCTGTGTAGAGTAATAAACGTCAGTGTAAATTATTCACTGCTTAAAAATAGAGCGTACTCTTCATTGTCACGACCATCATTATCATTATCATCATTATCATCATCATCATCATTATCCCCATATTCCATCTCTTCGTTACATGCGAGACTATTCCCTTATTATCGGTATCATATTTTCTATATTGGTTTCGTTGTATTTGACGTCTTATTTATTATGGTATTATATTTTTTCACATCTTCAATTTTCTTCTAATCTTTATGTTTTTCTTCAACTAATACTGCTCTACAAATCTTTTTCTATTAATACAATAAATACTAGTTTTCTCTATCAAATCTAAAACTTCTTGACGATGGTGAAGAGTCAATTGAATAAAAATTTTCTTGGATATTATCCATCGTCTAGTAAAATATAAAATATAAAACGTAAAACGACGTTTCGGAGATGGGACTCTCCGGAGATAGGGATTATCTCTATCTAGTGGGCCCAACTGTGTAGGAACCTGAAGACAGAGATAAGAGTCTAATCTCCGAAACGTCGTTTTACGTTTTATATTTTATATTTTACTAGACGATGGATAATATCCAAGGAAATTTTTATTCAATTTACTAGTTTTCTATACTTGTTCTATCTGGTACTAACTCAATTCGTAAAGAATGTTCCATTTACAATTGATAATTGTTTATAAGAAGATGTGAGGTTTTCACGATTGTGATGTCGATGTTGGTCCTATGAGTTATGACGCCCTGTGGACTTTTAGGTATATACTGAAGATCTTCAGACCTGAAGATGGCAACATTATGTTTTTTCCGACACGTCGGTGTCTTCCTAGAAGTCATCACAGCGTTGCATACCAGAAGACCAACATCGCTAGTTGGACAGATACGAGCCCAAAATTGAATTCTTACCGAGACACACGGGGTCATCCACCTGTTTACGTTAACTTCCTGCATTTTTTATAAAGAATATGTAAATTAAAAGTGCCGAATACGTACTTAGTACCATTTAATTAGTTATTTACTGTTCGCTGCTAAAGAAATTAGTTTTATTTTATTGCTACGTTAAGTTAAATATGTACCTGTGTCTTTACACCAAGCATTGACCTGTTTACAGTCAGAAATCCGAAAAGCAAATATGCAAGGTACATAGGGGGTCTCAATGAGATAACAGGTGCAACTGTGAAGGAATTTGTTTAGGTTTGCGCATGAATGGAGAACGTAATGTTTACATGACCTTGAAAACACGCAGGACCGAAATCAGTGGCAGACACACTTAAAACCTGATTATGATTGTCCGTCTAATCACAATAAATTCTTATTAAATATTAAAATATTACAATAATTAACATTTAAAATATTAAATGATGTTCTTTATCGAAATATTCGATATTTGATGGTCTAATGTAAATCGAATATTTCGATAAAGAACTTCATTTAATATTTTAAATATTCTAAATGTTAATTATTGTAATATTTTAATATTTAATAAGAATTTATTGTGATTAGACGGACAAGATTTAAATAATTAATATTTAAAAAAATGATCAATATGGCTGTCTTCTGGGTTGTTTCGCCGTGTAGTCTGGTAGAAGTTTACCGACGTTTCAGGGGTAGTTACAGCTTCTATAATCAGGGCTTTAAGTCTGTAAGTTGCTGGTTCTTCATTGTATTTCAGGGAAGTGGAAAATAGTTACAGCTGACGAATTTATTTCTGTACAGTCTGTGTTATAATATGAATTATAGTCGAAGGATTCTGAGAAGTTGTGCGAAATTGTGTTGCGTACGCGTGTTAAGAATATCAAGAGCCGACTTGGTTCCGATAGTCGAAGTGACTAAGCGCAAACTGGAATGGATAACCTTGATAACTTTCCAACATAAATAGAAAATGTACGTGATTAATCTACTTGAAACACAAGTGAAATTCACACATACGTCATTTGTGATATAAGTTCTTTGTGACAAATATTTAATGTCTTGAATGTAGAAATATTCATATTGTTTTGTTTAAAATTCTCTTAAACTGCTGGTAAAATGGAATAATAATACATTAGTGGTTGTTTATAAGTGTTTAACACGAGTGCCTGTTATGAAGGTGGAAATTTTACAAAATATGTGTGATATCGTGTGTGAATTCAGATAGATATATGGAGTGAAAATATATGGGCTAGTGAGTTCGGTGGATGGAAAAGAGATTTATGTAATTCAGGGGTGATTTTGTAAGGAATTATTAAAAATACGTAGGTTTTCAGCGAATGGGATTTGCCGAATTGGAAATGGGAAGAGGTGATATAAGTTGGAGGGTCCAAATGTTGGGTTTGCCTGTAAAATATTTGCTTTGAATTATTCAGGAAGTACTGGTAAGATATTGTTACGAATGGTAGGTAAACAATTTAAGTTTTGGAATTTGGAAAAAAAAAATGAGCGAAGAATCGGACAAAATTTGATTGGGATATGCAGTAGACTCCCGATTATCCAGGGGTGGATTGGGCTGGGTCTATCTGGGTCGAACGAACATTGAAAATTAATTTAGAAATCTTTTTTTAAGGGGCAGTACGTTTAAAATGAAGGGAATAAATACAATGAAATTATTTAACGTATTAACATAAATTAGTTATTGATGTAATCTGAAGTTTACGACACTAGAACGTTATTGTTACATAAAGGAATTTTTTTTTTAAACAGTTGGTATTTACTGTGTTACATTTTGTGTAATATGTTTTATGTTATTAGCAAATCTTTAAAAATGCAAGCTGTGTATGTCAATAATAAAGTTTTTGTATTTGGGTATTTTTATTTTATTTTTTCATGATTATTCAGAATTTCGATTATCCTAGAAAATGTAAGAGAATGTATTTTCCAACCAACCCGGATAATTGTGATTCTTCTGCACTTGGCAAGGTCCACAGGGAAATGGTGTCAGTAAAGCTTATAAATATTAGAGAAAAGAGGTCATTAATATTTTATTGTGAAATTAAACTGGAAGAATACTTTTTTTTTCTTTGGAGAAACGAGAGAAATTGGCCATCATGGTTTGAGGCTGGTATTTGCAAACTTGAGAAGTTTGAGGGCAGAATTTGAGATACGAACATTCTTCTTGTATAAAAGGAGGAAAGGAAGTATTTTTTAGTAAATGATTTAAAAATAATGAAGATGTAACTTATTAGAGAATAACGAATTATAATAATTCTCTATGATAAAGAAATATATGTGTACGTTTAGGTATAAATGCGATAATTAAATTAGTGATAGTAAAAATAATTATAAATCGCCCTGATTATGGAAGCAGTAAGCAGCTCCGAAACGTCGGCAAACTTATACCAGCCTACACGGCGCAACGTTCAAGACGCCAGCCATCTTCCGTTCTCGAATTTCTTTCCCACAACAAGATGCAGTTTTAGAACTTGTCAGACTTGTATGTGATGTTGCTAGTGGGCGATTGCAGTGAGTATTTTGACGGCTCTCATAGCATCGGCTGCCGTATTTGATGACTCTAGTGGCACAGCCGCAAATAATTCTCGCGATATAACGTAACGCTGTTAAGAAGTTGGGACCACTACTTATAATCACATCTTACAGAAGTGAACGCTGACCATGAACTTCGCCGTTATCATCTGTAGGTTCATTTTTCTGTAATGAGACATTGTAATACGTTTTCGTCTTGAGATCATTACTAAATTGTATTGGCAGTTTGACAGCGCTGAATAGCGCTTTGCGTGAAGTTTAGTTACGGAATATGACGACCTGATTAGCTGATATAAAGATTATAATAAAAATATGTAAATTGTATCATATTTAATATTTGTAATATTATAAATATCTGTTTGCTATCTGATTGTTACGGGTGTTGCTAGAAAAATTCGAAACGTAACGTTTTTTAATAAAAGCAAACAATTTTTTTTAAAAAATAGTATTTTAGCATTATTGATCAATTTGTACATGAAAAATTCCAGATGCAGATGGTACCATTTACCACCGTTTTGGGTAATTCGATAAGATACTTTCTCGTTACCTTCGTCAGCATACGGTCCCTGTATTTTGTAGAAAAGGTAACACGGTCCACAGATGTATTCTTTGGGATGCCTTTAAAACTGACGTTGAATGTTTGATGTTTTTCAAAGTATTTAAGTTAATATTTAAAAGATGGTAAAGTTGCGTCATATTGTGATATAATAAATATATATTATTTAAATCTTGTCCGTCTAATCACAATAAATTCTTATTAAATATTAAAATATTACAATAATTAACATTTAAAATTTAAAATATTAAATGATGTTCTTTATCGAAATATTCGATATTTTATGGTCTAATGTAAATCGAGTTTGTGTAGTTAAATAAATTAAAATACATGTCAGTGTTGCAAAAATAATCCGTTTGTTTGTACACAGAAATTTCAACGAAACTAGACAACGCTAAAAAAACAATATTATTTGGTAGACTCGAGGTCAATGGAGGATAATTATTCCAAGACAATATTTTTTTTTTCTTAAGCCACTGGTTATGAAGTGATGGAGGTGTTTTGTATGTTTTTGGTGGCATGAAATAAATAAATTCTGACAAAACTAATAGCGATCTTTTAACAAAATGAATCGAACAAGCATTCCCCCCCGAAAGACACTTCATATTGTTAAAAGGACCGGTGTGGGACATTGACGCTTAATGATTGTTATCAGTTTCTTATCCGGCTGTTTGTCTATAAATCTACTTAGCGAGCTCGTGTCTACTGCAGAGGTTAATAACGTCGAATTAGAAGCGAGAAGATTGTTGTAAACAGTGTCTGTGCAGTCAAAAACTAACTCTGAGGGACCCTAGAGCAGTGTTATTCAACCTGGGGTACGCGAAGACATCTTAGGGGGTACGTGAAATTTAAAAAAAAAATATTATTTTATGATAAACTGAATAATGAGTATTGTAATTTATTTAATTTATTTAATTTATTTTAGATGTAGATTATATACTGTGTATAACTTGAATTATACACCAACAACTTTGGGGGTACATAGTTGAAGAGAAATTATATCTGGGGGTACGCGAAGACATCTTAGGGGGTACGTGAAATTTAAAAAAAAAATATTATTTTATGATAAACTGAATAATGAGTATTGTAATTTATTTAATTTATTTTAGATGTAGATTATATACTATGTAGAACTTGAATTATACACCAACAACTCTGGGGGTATAAAGTTGAAGCGAAATTATATCTGGGGGTACGCGAAGACATCTTAGGGGGTACGTGATTTTTTTTAAAAAAATAATATTATTTTATGATAAACACTGAATGATCAGTAATGTAATTTATTTAATTTATTTTAGATGTAGATTATATACTACGTATAACTTGAATTATACACCAACAAATTTGGGGGTACAAAGTTGAAGAGAAATTATATCTGGGGGTACGCGAAGACAACTTAAGGGGTACTTGAAATTTTTTAAAAAATATATTTTATGACAAACACTGAATAATCAGTAATTTATTTAATTTATTTTAGATGTAGATTATATACTACGTATAACTTGAATTATACACCAACAACTTTGAGGGTACAAAGTTGAAGAGAAATTATATCTGGGGGTACGCGAACAAAAAAGGTTGAATACCACTGCCCTAGAGAATAGGCCGAGATATGAACTGGTGACGTTCCAAGTACGATTGTGACAAGGGGTGAATTTGCCTGTCTTCTGTGATGTTGCGCGGTATAGTTTTAGAAATGTACCGACATTTCAGAGGTTCTTTCTGAGCGCCCTGATGATGGAGGCAGTAAGTACATCCGAAACGTCGGTTATTTTATACGTGACTACACAGTATAACGTTCTAGATGATGCCATGTTCGTATAAGGGCTGATATATATGTAAAATGATCAGGTTAATTTTAGTCGAAAGTAGAAATTTGATCCAGAACTTTTATAAGGCACTTTGGACTCGAATTTATACCGAATTTGTCCATGTGATGAAAAAGGGGAAGTGATGTGTTTAGGGAAGACTTTTCTGCATCTTACTTAATGTAGCATGCATTCTACGTTACGAATATTATGAATGTTGTTAATTTTGATATCTGGTACAGAATCGATATTTATTCTACGAATCGTTTGGAATATTCCCAGTTGTTTTCCCGCTTTATAGTTTTTCCATTTTTTACTTGAACTAAACACGTTTTCAAGAACGTCCTTCGCTGAAATACTCGTGTTTATAAACGATTTCTTTGGGGCAATGCTTACGTCATTGACCAAGAATTCATGTATTGCATATGTATATACAGGATGTTTCACGAGTCCTGTGCCATAGAGGAACATTGTTATTTGGCAAAATACGAGAAAATTTAAAGAGGAAAGGTTTATTGAAAGCCGTTATGGCGCTACACGCTTGACAGTGTCAATGCTAAAACGCGATGGTGTCACGTTGACATGTCAGTAAAAGCGCTTTGCCCCTGGTGAAAGGAACCATTATGCCCATGACATAGGGGCGAGGCTGGGTGTGCCCCATACCTGGGTTGAAAGGAAGATTCTTTACCCTTGCCTAGGATCGTTGAGTCCGTAGTCTGACACTACGCTGGCAGCTACTCTAGTTCACATTGGACCGGTTCATGACGATACGAGATTATAAATACTTTCAGTGTAGACCATCTTTATGAAATCTCATCAGATTTCGTTCAAAAGTTTCGGAAATGAATCACCATCCCTATCACGCGTTTATTTTATGCAATTTATGCAAAGAACGCACAGATTAACGCGATTTCTAATCGAATAATTTGCCTTAGTATCACTAGAAGCCGTGTGAATATTAATTAATTTATAAAAACTAAGTAATATTTTAATATTTTCCGTCAAATCACAATTTCAATAAGACAATAAAATATAAAATATTTAAAATATCATTTCACGTTCCGCATCGAATGATCGATTTACAAATTGGAACGTCTCTTACGACATGTTTCGGTTATATTTAACCGTCCTCAGGTATAAATTAGATTGGTAAATTTAAAACTCGAATTACAATCATTTACAATGTTATGCAGTTTATTGAAATGTTCTTATCAGATTACTCTTATATATTAGAACGAAGGTATTGTTTTTTATATGGCGTGGTTCATCTGATGTTCAATATTAGTCTGTAAAGCAATGATTTAAATAAGACATTAATAAATATGGAGTAATATAGAAAACAAAATGATGGAAGTAAATAAAAGAACCACGCCATATAAAAAACAATACCTTCGTTCTAATATATAAGATTAATCTGATAAGAACATTTCAATAAACTGCATAACATTGTAAATGATTGTAATTCGAGTTTTAAATTTACTAATCTAATTTATACCTGAGGACGGTTAAATATAACCGAAACATGTCGTAAGAGACGTTCCAATTTGTAAATCGATCATTCGATGCGGAACGTGAAATGATATTTTAAATATTTTATATTTTATTATCTTATTTAAATTGTGATTTGACGGAAAATATTAAAATATTAACCTAATTCACAATATGATGCAAATATACTACCTTATAAACTAAAGTAAGTTCATGGAACGAAGTCCTGTTTGATAAGCTAATAATCGCATAGTTGGTGAATAAGTGTCATTGATTTTAATAGAAAGAGAAGGTTCATTACCGCGTTAACAACAGCGCGCTACTGCACCTTGTCCCGAGCCAACGTACACCCTTAAAATTTTCTGTAAGGCTCATTTTTAGTATTATCACCCATCTATGCCCGCGTCTCACCAAATGCTTTATTTATTTCAGGTGTTCTGACTTAACTCTATGCGTATTCGTCATCTCTGACACAGCGATCGTCTCATCACATAATATTTCATCTTTACCACCATCATTAAATTTACCTGCAGCTTCAGGATGTAATATTCACTGTGGTTCTTGTTAATTTTCTCACTCCTTATACGTTACAGCATCCCAGTGATTAATATGGTCAATGCGATACCCAACAAAAATAAAAGAAATTTGAGTTAAGAGTTAACCGCATAAAACATGTGATATAATAAACACCTATGATAACAGCTGTGACAAGATAATGTGTTTGAAATCGCATTACGAGGATGAGGTTTTTGAAAGAAATTGCCACGTCTTCGTACCTGGTGGATTAAAAATTACTGCATAAAAATATTTTAACAGTTGTCATTTGTCTGAAGCGTGAAATATAAAGAGACGATTAAATCTTTCTCATATTTAATTATGCAAGTCTTAAAACGAGCTGCTATAGTTAATTTAATGTACACATGGTCCAATCGTTGCATCTTCTACAGATTAGCCTTCTATACTACGTACACCTCTCGGCCCTAATACCTTGTGGTTAGAGGGACATTTATTTTCTATCGTGATTCTCTCAAAATTTCGTCCCTACGAATAGAATCGTTCATTAAAAAAATTCGTTCTTGTTATAGTAAATAGGAATTTATATTTTAATTGCGTCATGTTTGTGTTTTATTGATACAATATTTTATTTTCCGTCTATACACGAACTTAAAATAATGTTGTTTAAAATTACTTAAAATTATAACATTCTCAGTAGATTACTGCATCTTGTTACATTTTTTTGTATCGACGACATGTTTCAATGTGTATTACATCATCATCAGGTCTATCAATTTTAATATATTTTAAAAATCACGATTTGAAAATTAATTTTACAGATATAAAACATCCAAGTACAACCTCCAAAATTTAAAGGAAGAGACAAAAAACTTAAAATTAAACAAATTAAAATAAATCAATAAACGCAACGCAAGATGTACAACAGTTTTTAAAATATATTAAAATTGATAGACCTGATGATGATGTAATACACATTGAAACATGTCGTCGATACAAAAAAATGTAACAAGATGCAGTATCTACTGAGAATGTTATAATTTTAAGTAATTTTAAACAAAATTATTTTAAGTTTGTGTATAGACGGAAAATAAAATATTGTATCAGTAAATACGAAAGAAATCCGACACTACGCAGTGTTAAAACTTGTATAGGGAAGTTTATAAAGAAGTTCTTTCAGCTGACTGCTTGTAAAATAAAATGGTAGAATATTCCACATCAAAATTATATTAAATCGTCAAAGTTTCGTGGCGTTGTGATTATTTAATACGAGTTATAGGTCAAGTGTGAAACTGTATCAAAATTTCGTAGATCGCTGGTGAATCCGGGTCAGATTTAGACGAAATAAGGTATAATTCCACGCACAGTTAAGCATTTTAACTCAGGTACGTGCTGTGGCTTTCTACTGTAAATATCTAAAAGACTACACGATGCAACATCCAATAAGGAAGCCGTCTTAGTACCATCTTCACCTTCTTGGAATGACAGATCACGTTTGGCGCACGTAAAAGTTGAGAGATAAAATTTTAAATCTGTGTATTTAGAATTTTGTGCTTCTACGAAAGATTGAACTGAATGTCAGAAAGCTTGTCAAAATTTTAATCCCCTGTTGAATTCGTTGAGAATATAATTTTGATCAACCAGTTTTGTGACACAAAGATAAAACTAGTCGAAATGCAGGCTGCAACATTTCAACCTGGTTGCCAGATGCGATGCCCCAAACTCTGATGTTAAACATCTTCCCACGTATTTAGACCAGGTGCTCTATCTATGATGGCTTCAGTCATGTTATGTAGTTGATTCGCATTTCTTGGCAAGTATTGTTTGTTTTTTTCCTCCTTTGACAGATCTCAACAAAAAGTAGTCAATTAATGTTAATTCTGACTGAGGAGGCTAAACTCGTCACCCGCTTAGACCAATTCATTGACGCTTGAAGTGGTCATTTAGTGATCACTTTCTGTTGGAAATAATTTCGTGTTCTCCAAATGTTTTGACCGAGCGAGTGAAAACAAAAATATTTAATATTTAAATATAAATATTTCATCAAAAATAGCCTAAGTCGTTTTTGATTTAAATTTTTTTAGCAAAAGTGAATTAATTTACGAATAACAACAGATTTTTAAATAAATACCAGATCCTGTAACAGATGAGGACAACATCTAAATAGAAAAATAAGAATAATAACGTTTATGATTGAAACAGAACGAAAAATAATTAAGAATAATTAAATATTAATAATAAGTCCTAATTCTAAAAAAAAATATGTATTATTTGAGTTCTGACTCGAGAGCCAGGGGCTAATTACAAAATCAGCACAGGAAAGTAAAAGAAAGGTTACAGGGCAGATTAATTGAAATTACATAAAATAAATTAGAAAAATACTTAGGACCAGCATGCAACACCTTGATACAAGAATGATCTAAAATTTCTGCGAGTACTTTTGCGAAATGCACAACACAGCTCGGTTGTTTCAGTACTTCAAATGAATTGTTACTCAAAGTTTCTGATATTTGGAATGCAGTTACTTGAGGCTTGGACAATATTAAATATTTATGATACAAGAAACGAGAGAATTGACAAATTTAACAACTCAGACTTAAAATTTTTGTGTATTAAATTTAAAGCTGCGTGAAATGTAGTTTCAGCAGTGTCGTGATTTCTTTACAGTTTTGTTTGTAATTCACGAAAATTTCTCATCGCTTTTAGGTCTACATTCCTTCTCCGTTCCATGCTATGTTGTTCATTAACCTTGCCTGAGCTAATGAATTATACACGACTCTGTCTGCTGAAGGAACAATGAATTTGCATATAAGCAAAAGGAACTGACACAGAGCCTCTTATTCGAAAAAGCAATTTGTTCTTCGAATCTCTTTTCATCCTGTCTTCTTCCCTTTGTATTCGCAGCGTTAAGCTGGACTTTCAGCTGCAAGGAACGCATAGAACCTAACCTAACCTAACCTAACCTAACCGAACCTACTACTTTCCGAGAGATCGCATATTATGATTATTCCATCTATTTACGATTTTACAGGGTATTTACTTCTATGTACCCGAGACAAACCTTGCCCCCAACGTATATAGTGCAGCAGATATATCCGAAATACATTTTTTAATATGTCTTACATGTATTACATAGTTTTATTTTGAGGGATGACTATATATTTTATGACAGCGTCTTTATAATGATGCAAGAAGATTCTAAAATTGAAGTTTTCTGAAATTCCCTGATGTGTTCGCCCGGAATGTTGGCCAAATATTTTCTAAGTGACTTGGAGACAGTTCCAGTTGCTCCTATAATTATTTGGATTAATTTTCCCTTCACTTTCCACATTCGCTGTATTTCAATGAGAAGGTTCTTGTATTTCAAGATGATCTCCGCTTCATTCTTAATTACATTTCTGTCAGTTGGTATTGCTGTATCAATTAAGAGGCAAGTTCCAGTTTTATTTCGGATTATAATATCTGGTCTGTTAATTGGAATGGTTCTTCCTGTTTTTGACTTGTTGGTTCCACAAATTATTATTATTAATAATATTATATTAATAAATTGAATTATATGTAATTGTAAACAATTTTTGGACCATTACGACCTGTTACGAGGTTAAAATTCATCATTAATTCCACCTTCTTCGTAGGTGTCCCAAATCTTACGTTTGTAAAATAGAGTTTGTCTTATAAATCTGTACAAAGACGTTCATTTAAACGTTGCTTCAATTTCATTTCTAATGATACCTCTTTATCATTTTGCTCAGAAATCTAATTTGTGTTGCCTCTAATTGTTTCCTGTCTTGGCTTTAGTAGAATCTAGTGTGGCTTCTATATTTAAGAGCTGGTTTCTGAATTAAAATAAAGTAAAAATCACCAGTTCATGGTGATCAAGTCTTCGATTAATTAATACTTTGAAGCCGAAACTCATTTAAATAATAGTTCAGAATTCAGTTTTTTTTAAAAAAAAGGTTCATAGATCAATTTGTTAACGCTGTTTAAGGAAATAATAGCGGTTTAAAATGAGAACAATTCAAGACCCGCACAATTTGTATTATTGCTATTGTTTATTAATTACTGATATATTTTTATTGGATTTTATTATATTCTTACTCTAATACTGAGTGAATAATGAAGGATATTAAACACAGCTGTGGCTATATCGTGCATGAAAATAGTTTACTTCATTGGGTTGAGGTTAGTCTAGAAACTACTTTGTAATAAGGAGAAAGTAAACGTATTTAATGTGCGGTTTTAAAACGACACGAAATAATTGACGTAGACCAGATGTTCGCGGCCACAAGCCATAAAGGATTACAATTCTGTTACGTTTGGCGCCGATAGATATGTGAATTACTGGGTAAAGTGCGTCTTCATTTTTTTGTGGGTTTCTTCAAAACAAATAACTCCGCTCCACATTGGTCCTGTGTTATTGTTTTGTTGTGGTAATTATTATTACCGTCAGAAAATCGTTTACGTACGTTCACCGTACGTCAGGGTTCTTGTAATGTGGCTCGTCTGTAATTTCTGTGTTCAGACTAAGTCGGAGGAAATTAAGTTTAGTAAAAAAATTTTAGGGAACACCCCGTTGTAATCAACGGGACATAGGCCGACGATGTTTTGTGTCGCCCACGTAAATTTTTATTCCTTTGTGCCACCAACACGACGAAGAGGAATTTACCGCGTAAGATAAACATTTATGCTCTTAGCAGTATTCTGTATGTACTTTTTAGACGCTCGGATTAAAAACTTTTCATTTGAGACAGCCGTGTTCCTTGTCGTACTGTCGTAAAAGTTGACAGTATCGCAGAAATTACAAGACGTTTCGGAGGTATCTGCTGCCTCCATCATCAAGGCGATGTGATTTATCGCCCTGATGATGGAGACGGAAAGTACCTCCGAAGCGTCATCAAATTTTGTGCGAGACTACACGACCATCTTCATAACCGCCACCGTGATAACGTGAAATCTCACTTAGATTCTGCTTTGGTGCTGAATCACCATTTAAAAGCACCGTCGATGTTACAAAAGTGTTAAGTCGGTTTTGGAGCAAAATGATGCAGTTTATTGGAATGTTCCCGATAAAATCTCAAAAAAATACCCCAGTCATTGTAGTTGGCTCTGGTGGTATATCGAGACGATATATTAGTTCGGTAACTTTCTTATTGGCTGGGCGATTTCTTGAAAACAACGCATAGAAACTATTAATTATACGAAAAAAAAGTATAAAATGCTGGTACCAAGACGCCGTACTGCCTGGGCAGAACAAAGATACGGCTCGAAGTCTGCTGGCCTTTTGTATGAGCGAACGGCCTTGGTCCTCTGTCTTTCAATTTGAAAGAGTTGATGATGGGTACTGCTGAATGGAGGACTTAATGGCCTTTACATTAGGATGATGACCTATATACATGTCCTGTCTGTCGCTTACTACAGCTCATGTTTGTCACTTAGAGCACTTCTGCACGTAACAGGAATAGGAATAAATTAAATGAAGTTTTAACACGTTCATAACGCGGTTATGGAACCGTTTGCTAACTGACACGTGAACTGTGTCTCCGGGAGTAAATTTGGTCGGAGCGTGAATGAGACAATCCAGAATCATCTTGTGTCTCAATGTCTTTCCTCTGCGTGCACAGGTGTAAGTAACATTTGAAGAAATATGTTACATTGTATTAATTTTTTTATTAAAATATAGCAAGAACTACTTCGTTTCGCGGGTTTGCGAATTGCACTTTTGTTTATTCGCGGAAAAAAATTAGTGCGGTGTGTATGGTGGCGTATCTCACTTTTTATGCGCAGGCGCGCGGAGTAATACACAACAGCTCTCATCTGCCTGACTCTGTCCATGTAATGTCGTGCCACAACGAGTGTGATTCAACTGTACCTTTCACGATATTTAGAACAGATTGCTGGTCTTAGATTCGATCACCGTGACAAAACTTTCAGCTAGGAACGCAGACACCATCTTAATAAACGCCAATGGTTGTTTTTTCATGTTATTAATTATGTCTTTGGGTCCCCTAACCTCAGTTTTTCCGTTCGCGGGCATTTTTAAGAACGTAATCCCAGGGAACGATTAGGTTTGCTGTAAATGCAGACCAGCTGTTGGACCAGAAGGTGACATTTCGTAAACCAACACAAACTAAATTCTACTTGTGGGTATTGATAAACATGACAAGATGAATTTAATGATAATTCGAAGCGTGATAAATGAATTAGCATATGTCTGCTTGGTCTCTCATAGAATATAATGGAATACAGGTTTGTGTCTGTAATGTGATATGGGTAGTGGGACCACTTGAGACACGTTGCCAGCCTCAGGGCTGATGCGGGGAACAGCAATGATGTATGAGAGTGGAAAGTCCGTATGTTGCGAAGAACAGTTTTCTGTGTGCACACCTATGTTATTTATGACAGTGAAATGTATTTTAGAATTGCCAGGTGGGACCCCGAAACAACCTTACGGATACTGCAACAGTAGCTCTGTCGGCCTGCGATGTGTGTGTGACCCCAAGGACGCCAGCGTCCTTATGGTTTTATTTTTAGTTTATTTTAATAAATAGCAGCTGTGGACATCTGTGTCCATCTACTGAAATTTTGAACCTGTGGATCAAAATAGTTCACGTATTTATTGTGGATTGGAAGACACACTTCATATTTAACCTTAAAAACTTATCTCTGCCAGACGCATAATATCCTAAAATTATAGCCTATGAAATTATACAGCAGGAATAGAATGTTACCTGAAGATTTAAATAAAAATGTTTACAAGGCAGTGGGATTTTTATAACAATTATTAGGTTACGTACTAGATGAACACTAACTTACTGTAAGTCCCTGAAAATGCACATGTACAGGATAGGACCATTGTAATTTACGAATTTGCAACGATAAAAAATTCTGTATAGAACAATAGAGCCATGGTGGTCTAGCGGTTAGAACGCTGGCCTTGTAATCCTGGGGTCTCGGGTTCGATTCCCGGCGGTGCCCGAATTTATAACTTGTGTTGGGCAAGGCCGTGGTCTAGGCAACACGGAGTTTTCCTCCGTGGCATCCCAACAATTACTCCATTCACACACAGAAGAAGGCAATGGCAAACCACTTCTGGATCATCTGCCAAGAACGTATATGAACAGGTCCCAGTCCGAGAAAAGGATGGAAGGATCCTGTTCATATGGACCTGTCGTCAGACAGAACACTAAATAATAATAAGATGAGGTGGTCTAGCGGTTAGAACGCTGGCCTTGTAATCCTGGGGGTCTCGGGTTCGATTCCCGGCGGTGCCCGAATTTATAACTTGTGTTGGGCAAGGCCGTGGTCTAGGCAACACGGAGTTTTCCTCCGTGGCATCCCAACAATTACTCCATTCACACACAGAAGAAGGCAATGGCAAACCACTTCTGGATCATCTGCCAAGAACGTATATGAACAGGTCTCAGTCCGAGAAAAGGATGGAAGGATCCTGTTCATATGGACCTGTCGTCAGACAGAACACTAAATAATAATAAGATGAGGTGGTCTAGCGGTTAGAACGCTGGCCTTGTAATCCTGGGGGTCTCGGGTTCGATTCCCGGCGGTGCCCGAATTTATAACTTGTGTTGGGCAAGGCCGTGGTCTAGGCAACACGGAGTTTTCCTCCGTGGCATCCCAACAATTACTCCATTCACACACAGAAGAAGGCAATGGCAAACCACTTCTGGATCATCTGCCAAGAACGTATATGAACAGGTCCCAGTCCGAGAAAAGGATGGAAGGATCCTGTTCATATGGACCTGTCGTCAGACAGAACACTAAATAATAATAAGATGAGGTGGTCTAGCGGTTAGAACGCTGGCCTTGTAATCCTGGGGGTCTCGGGTTCGATTCCCGGCGGTGCCCGAATTTATAACTTGTGTTGGGCAAGGCCGTGGTCTAGGCAACACGGAGTTTTCCTCCGTGGCATCCCAACAATTACTCCATTCACACACAGAAGAAGGCAATGGCAAACCACTTCTGGATCATCTGCCAAGAACGTATATGAACAGGTCTCAGTCCGAGAAAAGGATGGAAGGATCCTGTTCATATGGACCTGTCGTCAGACAGAACACTAAATAATAATAAGATGAGGTGGTCTAGCGGTTAGAACGCTGGCCTTGTAATCCTGGGGGTCTCGGGTTCGATTCCCGGCGGTGCCCGAATTTATAACTTGTGTTGGGCAAGGCCGTGGCCTAGGCAACACGGAGTTTTCCTCCGTGGCATCCCAACAATTACTCCATTCACACACAGAAGAAGGCAATGGCAAACCACTTCTGGATCATCTGCCAAGAACGTATATGAACTGGTCTCAGTCCGAGAAAAGGATGGAAGGATCCTGTTCATATGGACCTGTCGTCAGACAGAACAATAATAATAATAATAATGGAACAATATCGGATTCTGTGAAGTTGTGCCGAAAGTTCAACAGAAATTGTCTGTAAGAAGCAGTTGCATTGACAACTTACTTGTTTATTCTGCCAAGAACTAACTCATCACGAAACTCATACGTCTATTATGAATCATTAATCATTGTTTCTTAAGGCTCATAGCTACATTTACGCTGAAGACAGTTTAAATAGGCCACGAAAATTTCTTTCTTAGACATAAACAATTTAATAAATATAATTTGAGAAAATTGTGACACGTGTGTAAAAATTAAATTGTTACTATCTATTGAAAAACCTGTGTGTGATAAGTAAAACCCTCAAACCATGTATGTAATATCAGCGAATAAATATTAGATGCTACTAAAAAATTTTTTTCTAAAGTAAATTAAAAGTTAGGAGAAAGTTGGGGTAATTTAAGATCTGGGCTTCAAACCACATGCTCAGTATAATCTGTCATCGATTTCAGTGGTCATTAATCATGCAAGTAAACGGTTTAATGTTACCAAGCTTGAACACGAGTCTGTAAACAATCAGATAGGAGGCAAGTCACAGAAATGCGCATAATTTTTGCAACTCAAATTTCGTACGAGACAAGTTTGTTACAATGCTTCAAACCTGGGAGGAGCGTTTTTACTGTTCGCCTCGTATTGTTATGATGATAAATGAATGGATATTGGGCGAACTAGACATCTGAGGTACCCATTTTCTCTAGAATAGTGGTATTTAACCTTTTTTGTTCGCGTACCCCAAGATATAATTTCTCTTCAACTTTATACCCCCAAAGTTGTTGGTGTATAATTCAAGTTATACGTAGTATATAATCTACATCTAAAATAAATTAAATAAATTTCATTACTGATTATTCAGTGTTTATCATAAAATAATATGTTGTTTTTTTAAAATTTCACGTACCCCCTAAGATGTCTTCGCGTACCCGCAGATATAATTTCTCTTCAACTTTGTACACCCAAATTTGTTGTGTATAATTCAAGTTATACATAATATATAATCTACATCTAAAATAAATTAAACAAATTACTGATTATTCAGTGTTTATCATAAAATAATATATATTTTTTAAAAAATTTCACGTACCCCCTAATATGTCTTCGCGTACCCCAGGTTGAATACCACTGGTCTAGAATGATTCTGCTCTGTGGTTTTAGCTTAGTTGCTTAAATAGTTAGTTTAAGTAACACTGTTAAGTTATTTAAGGACGCTTCTGTGAGCTTCTTAGCCTTCGCAATGGAATGTGACTCGTTATGGGCCACGAAGGTTCGATTGGAGGGAGGAATATTAAAATTTTTCTTGAGGTCAGGAGACCGCTGCGGCCAGGGAATAAATACCAATTATCCATCTACTGGCGATGCCCGGAACTCACGAAATATTAACTCCATGTTTCTTGTGTTTTTAAGCCATGTTTGTTAGGCACAGTGACAACGTTAAGGTACCTTAAAACTTTGTCTTGAAGTGCACATCGAATATCAGAATTTCTTGATGCGAGGAGCGACAGAATTACGAGATATTTTCTTTACATTCCCGTTCCTGACACAGTACAGATGTAAGCTGAAATGAAACAGCTGTACCATTGCTGTTTCTGCCAGTGCACTGCGAAAATAAATTCATTTTTTGTACCGATACATTGCTTTTTTATTATCTTACAGTTTGATCTTTTATTATTAGTTTGTGTTCATTTTACTTGATTCCCCCCCCAATGTATTCACGTTTATTAGTGGTACAATACGACTTAATTTATCAAGGAGGGCACCGTTTGATTTCCAATCCAGATATTGATACTGGATTACTTAAAAGTCTTATTTTTAGTATTGTAGGTTATGCGTCGAGTCATATGGTCGGATAGTTGTTAAATATACGGAAACAAAGTAGAAGTGACGTAGTTAAAGGTAGAGCTCTGTATTTAACTAGAGTGTATTATGAGATGATAATGTTGCGTCATATTGTGATGAATTATAATTGTTTAATTTTAACCGTCTAATCACAATAAAATATTTAATAGACATTCTGAAGAAAGATTGCATTTAGAATATTACATTTAAGTTTATATCGATTACACCTGAAGATGGTTCATTGAAAACCGAAACATGTCGTGAAAAAGATGATGCTCTAATTGTAAATCGAACATTTCGATAGAAAGAGCATCTTTTTAATATAATTTAAATATTTTAAATGTTAATTGTAGTAATAATATTTTAATATTTAATAAAATATTTTATTGTGATTAGACGGTTAAAATTAAACAATTAGAGTGTATTAGGAAAACTACACATTCTGATTGAGGATAGCCGGTATCTGAGCCTGTATTCGAACCCGGGTCGTCTAGAATTGGAAGCTCTGATATTTAGCGCCTCTGAAGAGAAAATATTTCAAAATTTTATCAGATATTTTCTTTTATGTCTAATTATATTTGGCGGAGACTTGTTTACGAACTCTTACCTTCTAAATGCAGCATTAATTGGTAGTAATTTGCAAGTTTTTTTTTCTTGCGAATATTTCTATCTTTGGCATTCATGAAGGCAAATCTGTCAGGTCAAATCACTCCCGGTGGGGAATCTCACTATTTAAAGAAATGTTAGCCCATACATTTTGGTCTTGGACTGGAATAGGATAGATAAACTGTAGGCATTTTTTTAAGCCTAAGAATTATACTTCGTCGTGAGCCATTAGGACTTGTATATAAGTTTTTCTCTTATGTTTTTTGGAGGTATGATTTTACAGGTGTCCAAATCTCATAGACGTACGCGTATTATGGATTGGACTTATCGCTCTACGTATTCGTAATTTCGATTTGATCTGGAGGTAAGCGGTTAGCTCCACACCCTGTTCAGTTTACTCACGGGCAAAGACTTCTGGTACTGAGTTCAAATGCGAAACTGATCCACCTGTTTGAATAAGATACCTGGTTGGTGTTCTACTCAGATGAAATATAGTTTTGACGTTCAAAATAGTCTACGCGAATGTTAAAACGTTGTCGGATACACCGGTTAATAAATGATTGGAGATGGTGAGCCCGTTGCTACCATCATCACAACGCGATGACGTGGAAATCCCGGGTCTTTCCGGCTTATTCTTCTTATTCTTATTCTTATTATTATTATTAACCCCAAAGGCCTGTGCTGAACGTCACACCTCATTCGCCTACCAGCTTACTTGATGCATAACTTCTGGCTTGTCGGATAGATTTATCCGTCTCCACAGTGCACGCGAGCTGAATACTTATTATGAACTGCTGTCTTACCGAGGGGATTTAGGCGTGTTGCATGCCCCACCCTTCTTATTATCCTTGATTTGAACTTCACTAATAATATTTGGTCAGGAATACAAATTATAAACCTCATCATTGGTCATGAATGTTTTTCTCGAGAAGTATTTTGCGTCTTTTCTTGAACTGAATTGTAGGAGTCTTACCCTCAAATAACCTACTCTGAATTCGTTCTTTTAGTTTTAAGTTTGGCTTGAACTTTGACGTTTATAATTTCAATTTTTCCTTGAATAATTTCGTAATTTTAAATTTGTGCAATTACCACAGATATCATTTGGAGTGAAATCGAAACAAAAGTGAGATATGTTCGTTTTTATCGGTTAAAGCTGGCTGTGAAGATGAAATAGGTTTTATACAGGCGTTCTTTATCGACGCAGATCGTTTTTGTCACTGGGTGTTCTGCCGTCATGTTATCCGAAACTCATTTGGGAAGGGAAATTGACTTGTAACAGACATTCGATTAATTGGGCACAATTTAAAATCTTAAACGTTCGCACGTTAAGAAATTTCACATTTTATTGATTTTTTTTTGGCAAGTGTTTGAACAAGGCGTTGTTTGTAGTCAGTGTCTTGAGTTTATAATGTGGTAAATCAGTTTACCAATACCAAAGATAATACTATGAAATACAGTGCTTTGTTGGTGATTTACAGTAAAAATATTAATTTTTGCATGCAATAATTCATTATAATGGTTCTGTAGAGGCCTATTATAGGCAGATAGGACTATTGCTAATAATCCCCCGCGTATGCTAGACTTCAGTTAGAATCTTTCTAACCTTAGGCAGACCGAGGAGGATGCAAATCTATTATTCTCCGTACAGAGAATGGAATTATGGGATCACGCCACGTGTACGTACGTCTTAGTACCATTAGTATTAAAATGCAAATCGATTTTCATCTGCTCTTCATTTTTTGTGCGTTAAGCGGTATTACAGACATGAATAATAACGGGAAAAGAGTAAATGATTCAACAAACCAGATAGAATTTCCAACCCACATCCGTTCCATCCTCCAGAATTATAAATTGATTTAAACATTGAATTTTTACAAACATCGTTAAAAAATTCTCCTTGTGAAATTTTAGATGAATGTACATTTCTTGTTTCTTGCGGATGTGAAACTTTCGGGGTTTTTAAACCTTGGTATATGTAGTCATTTCGACGTTTCGGATATACTTTGTCTCCGTTTTCATGGCTCTTATTATACGTGAAATAAAAACAAAACAAAATATTATCTATCTAAATATTTTCTTATATCGAGAACGTGCCCTCAAAGAGGACAATGTTTTTGCTTAAAATGTCCAAAAATCTGCATATTAATTTGATGCAATGACGTATCTAGCTGAAAGCCCATGGCTTAGCGCGGTGGTCACACTGAACGTACAAAAATTCTTTTATTTGACTCCCGAATTCCAAATCTGTGACGATGGTAATATTTTGAACTTAAAATTAATTATGCTAATCTCCAGTAAGCATAGTTATTAATAATTTTTCACAAGATTTAAATTCTGCTTTCTGAGTGTGTGGAGTGAGTATTCAAATATCAACTGTAGATGTTCATTAAGGTTTCAATAAAAGCGAAATGAAAGCAGCATGGTTTATTATCAGTGTTCAGTCTTCAGCTAAGCTTTCTCTCGTCCATTCTTAAATGCACTCGTGGGTGACAGAGTACATAATTCAGCCTCGGGGATGTTAAGAACGCATTCTCTGAACTTTTCAACGATCCGGACCGCATCTCTACGTTCCATGACAGGGTCAGTGTTTATAATGTAGTGGTCTTTTAACTGAAAGACTTTCGTGAAGTACTTTTTCATTTATAACCTGGCCATAAAGGGCAGATTACTTATTTGAGAATAACAGACACTTTTAGGAAAGTGTTTGGTTCCTCAGATTTTTTAAATTAAATTCTAAAGGCACGAGTTAATAACGAAGATATTGAGACTCAGGCTAGATACCTACTGGATTATACTATGATATGAGTTGTAGAATTTGAGGCATCGCCCTGATGATGGAGGCAGAGAGGACCTCTGAAACGTCAGTAAATTTCTACCAGATTACACCAGATTTTGTTACGCTGTGAATCTTTGTCATCCACACATAAGGAAACTGTAATACCGCAATAAAAAATTTGGAACTTGGAATAAAAATCTTAAATTTGCTGGTGTAAGTTTTAGTGCGTAAAGAATGCAGACCAGCGGTTCTGATCATGTGCTCGAGAGACGTGTCTCGTACGGTCCCGCCTAGTTTATTTTTTAATAACTTTATGTTGCCCTTTTTAAAGATAAATAATTAATCTGAGAACAGGCCTTGTTAATGTAGTCAATATTTGACAATAATTGCCGCTCTGAGCAACTGTTTAGTTTAATTAAGAGCGTCTAATCAAGAATTAGGACCCTTGTCACTCGTAAACAGTTGAAATGACGCTCACGAATTGTAACAACAGACACTAAACCTGATATTAAATCATTGCTAGAGCTGATACAATGTCAGATATCTCGCTAATGACTGATTTTTGGCAATGATAAGTATAGAAAGATGTCAGGCCTAATTTAATAGCGTTTTATACCCAGAAAGGGTAGTTCTGTTTGGAGGTCGAGTCTCTTGTGATGGCTGCCATAAGTCTTCAGACCCGTTATTGACATTTGCGACTGTGGTAATAATCCATCCATCTCACAAAGCTCTGGGTCTTTATTATGTGGAGTGTCGCGTCCTTCACAATGCCTTCTGTTCTGGAAATTCATATTGTCATAATCCGTGATTTATGCTCCTTTGTCCGAGATTTCTTGCATAGATTGGTTACACATAAAGAGGCTTTTACATCGTTGGAATTGGATAATTAATATGGATGTTGAGTCTGCTACGTGTTTTCAATGTAAGAATAAAAAGTTTATGAAAGAAAGAGAGATTGAACAGTAATTGGATTAAGAGATACAGAAGGAAAGAAGGGAAAATATAAATACGCTTTTGGAGAATAAAAATGGAACACCATAAAACGAATTTTTATCGATATAAAGTTTTTTTTGTGTACTGTCCAATAAATTTTCTTGTCGCTGTGTTTTCAAAATCATGTAAGACTTTTCGTATCCAAATTCTATGGAGAATATTTTTTTTATTTTTATACTGACAGACGGACTTGACAAAATTAATAGTGACTAGCCACAAGATGTAGTTAGGACGTAGGATGGCTCGTACGTGCACGTTTAATGCGTAATTTCGCATGGACGATGAGGTATGAAAATATTATTCAGATATAATTCGTATCAACATCTCAGGCCATTTATGTACGCAATGTGTTTCCATAAACTTCAGCGATTTTTTTTTTGTAATTTTATACTTAGGTTCTGACACCAAGTTTTTCATCCTGTCTTGCGAAATATCTTGACAAGATTTGAAATTGTGTGGCTGTCCGGTCAAAGTTTGACGTCAGACTTTACCTGGAATGCTCTTTTGAGCTACCTGGACTTTCATATGGTCTAACGCAGTGGTATTCAACCTTTTTTTTGTTCGCGTACCCCCAGATATAATTTCTCTTCAACTTTGTACCTCCAAAGTTGTTGGTGTATAATTCAAGTTATACATAGTATATAATCTACATCTAAAATAAATTAAACAAATTACTGATTATTCAGTGTTTGTCATAAAATATATTTTTTAAACAATTTCACGTACCCCCTAAGATGTCTTCGCGTACCCCCAGATATAATTTCTCTTCAACTTTGTACCCCCAAATTTGTTGGTGTATAATTCAAGTTATACGTAGTATATAATCTACATATAAAATAAATTAAACAAATTACTGATTATTCAGTGTTTATCATAAAATAATATATATTTTTTTAAATTTCACGTACCCGTAAGATGTTTTCGCGTACTCCAGGTTGAATACCACTGGTCTGACGTATTCTTCTGTTATGAATATCCACAGCTAGTTACTGTAGGCTGTCATTTTTTGCTTTCTACAAAATCTAACTCGAGTACTACAGTGTGTCAGAAAATTTTCTTCGAATTGTAATCCTTCGTTTGCAGAGAAAATTCTGTTTAGACTTGGTAAGTACATTTTGGGCCAACCTGTACCAGGAAGTGTGAAGGTAATGGAACAGTTTATTTATGTGCTGTGCACTCCGAATCAAAAACATTAGTCTCTATTTTAAAGACTTTCCAATACATGGTTTTAAGGCCACAAGGAAACCAAACTCGATGTTATGCCGTTGTGTCTGTACGTCTGAACGATCACTACCTAATGTAATCACACGGTGACGAGAAAAAGTTTGCCGACCGAAGCATCAGATTGGTATGCATATGGGTCTTTGTTATGTAGAATGCCACGTCCTTCACAATGCCTTCTGTTAAAGCTCCATTATATTCATAATGCTATCCCTGTATTGTCATTATTATTTGTTGTTGGAGGTTTCTTTCGTATGCGTGTGTATATTTATTATAACAAGGACGTGTGAATAATCGATGTATTTGAACAAGCTACGTTATTAAGGTTAATTCGCGATGTATCTTTTAGAATTCCGGAGAAAGATAAAGTTTATCGGAAACCATCACCAAACTTATGTATTCTCTTATTATTTGCTGTAAGAATCTAAATGCGATGTTAAATAATCCGCTTGTAGGCTGTATCAGTGGCGAGTCCTGGCCTGTTATTATTATTAATATTGTTGTTTGTTCATTTAACCTCGATTTTCAGTGTCTAGACTGTATAATGTCGGATGGGAGTCTGACAGTGATTAATGTTTTCGAAAGAATTAGGAAGGAAACGGTAGTGACTTAATTTAACGAAGTGTCTTGGCATTTTCCTAGAGGTTCTGAGGAAAACCACAGTTCTACAGGACCTCTGTGTAATCTAGTCTCTGTTATCCGAGAAATTCGTCGTGTTTTATGGAATCTAAATAGTCATTACCGTGTTCTCAAAGCCAGTTACTGGACATTATCTACGCCGGAGTAACGTAGTTCACATTCTGACAACTGCTTCTTTAAACACAATATAATATTAATTTGTTCCCTCATAATTGTGCATGGATTTATCTCACCCGTGCTTACTACATGTCCAGCCCATCTCGTGCTCTTTGATTTGAGGATTTTCAGCGTTTTTAAACCTTCCAGTTGCTTCCTTCCTCTTAGACTCAAACACTTTACAACATGTCTTCCTCAAAAGTCTCTAATTTATGGTGCTTTATTTGTGAATGTAATTTTGAAATTTTTAGATCCTGAAATATTTCTGCTAAGCCACGCGTTCGAAGGAAAAAAAATACTTATCTTCTTGTCCGTCAGCTTCATGACGAGATATAGGCCCGTAGCAACGGTTGATAAATCGCAACATTTTGACAAAATTTCAGGGTTATTTGATTATTTGTATTTAAATAAACGGTTAACACGTGGTAAACAACAGATTAATAAGCAACTAAGTCCGTCTGACCTATGGAAATAACAAAAAAATGTAAAATAGGTTTTCCGTGTGGGTAATTGCTACGTCTGTGATGACCATTTCATTGGAATTTTAGAAATTTGTGTCTTGGTTACGTACGTGAATCCACAAGATGAACGCGGTAAGTCTCATGGCCATAACATTGATTAATGAAGGTGTTTAAGAGGTACTTGATCTTTGCAGGACCCCCCCCCCTTCACATCCTGCGGCGAAGTACAGCGTTCAGTTTGTCTGTAACGACGCAACTGCGTAGGAATTGAACCCGTCTTAGAGACGCAAACCCTGGAAATTCTAACGTTTGTACTTACATTATGAATCGTATTTTTATCTCAGAATCTTATAACTACACCACCAGCGGGTTATCGCTGCTGGAGTTCAATGTGGTGTTTTCTTACCACGTGTCTAAAAAAAAAATCATGTCTCAAACCAGTCCTCTTCTCTAAATGGATACCAGCTCTTCTGCTTCACCAATAAGAATCATCAAATTCATCTCGCAACGTTCAGTTTGCCCTATGGAAGGCTAACTAAAACGCACGCGTTCGCCCTGAAGATGGCAGTTGCGATGTTTGTCGAAACGTTGGGTAATTTTCAACATTGGACACGGTTCATCCTCGAAAGCCGAGGTTAAGCATCATTCATGTACCCATTCGACACACGAATTCATCTGTCTACTTATACATCTGTCACTCGTCAATTTGTCTGTCCATGTTTTGTACGTACTTATGTTGTAATATTGATTAATTGTCGCTGTTTTTTTCGCTGTGGGTAAGTTAGAAGGAATGTGGGGGATGTCTTGTGATCACATTCATCTCTGAAGCTGCAGTGAACTTTGACTTTGTTCTGGTTTTACTTTAGAATGGTTTATTTTCTCTTTTGACGCCGTGTTCTCTCGAGTGTAACATAGAGTATAAGAGCGGGCCATGTTTTGAGCACAAGTGAAGAACGAATACGAAATATGTCCCATTTTTTTTTTATAAAAATGCATAACCGTTTGAAATAATAATTCATTTGAATGTGGCAGAGAGTATGAGAAAACACACCAGCAGTTTCAAACAACCAAATCTTAATGCAGGGAGATTCCGCTAGGGAGTTGAGCAAAAAGGCTACATTAAAGTGGACCTACTGTTTCATATAAGGCTCATGGCAGTGGCGTGTTATCCCTGCTATTTGCGTTACTACTGTAATTTTTAATGAAATATTTAAATTCACGTAATTTAAAGAATGATAATGAAAAACAAAAATGTTTATTTTAAATTAAATTTCTTTGACGATGTGTGTTGTGTCCTATCCAATGGGGAATTGGGGTTTCATCTTCACGATTTAAGTCGGCTGTAGGGTAGAGTTGGTCACTTAACTCCATCTACTGTCGAGGACTAAATGTTTTCGATCTTAAAGATATTGGTACATGGTAATTGTGATTATATATGAATATTTGAAGTTCTTTTTCTACTTTATTTGAGGTTGATTTACTTGTGTATTGGCTTACATTTAATTTAATGCGCAGGATAATAATCTCAAGATATAGGAAAGTCCCTGAAGAAGGCATCGCGGAAAATGTTGAAAATTTTATCCATTCTCCAGTCGAAATTCTAAACGGAGAGACTGTGTTATCAGTGCAAACTGGTGCCGCGTCATGAAAGTATATTGGGCGCTGAGTTAGAATATCCGCGCGTAAACTCGACAGCAGATTGAAGGTAAAATATGTTTGTGGCAGTATTTTAATGTGCTGTAGCTGTCATTTATGGCGTAGTAAATCTTCACGGCTTTTGAAGGGATGAGGGGGCGAGGTATCGCTTTACTCAGTCTAATTTCTGTGAAAAGTGAAGACAGAATGAAGAATCAGGCGAGGTGCTACTTTGTTCCTTCCAAAGAATCCAAGGATTTTTTTATTAAACCATGTGTTATGATCATGAAATCGTCCTTGGCACCTAAAGTGAGCGATTACTTGGTTGTCATTAAGAACCGAAAGTTAAATTTTCCGTCAAGTCGCTCTGTATGTATCCAGTGATTATGTGGGGTTCATAATGTCATTAAACTCAAGGATTAATTTTATAATAACACGTTTTGATATTTTAAGATAGCTGACAGAAAAAGCTTGATCAAGTTTCGATCATTAGTCTGGTTAATAAAATTTATATTACCAAAATCTACAGGGTGATCTTCTTACTTGGGACCGCATACTTACAGCAGTGATATGACTATGTTCGTAAAAGGTGGTTTGTTGAAAATCTGGGTGTTACAGAAATTTTAACATTTGTTTATGAAGCGGTAATAGAATTTAGGGGACACTGATGTGACTTTTGGTCTTGTGTTACAGGTAAGCCGGATCGTGGAGGATCGCGGGGGTGGGTTTGAGGCAGATAGCTAACCTAGCTTACTCACACACTCACTCACTCACTTACTCAAACGGGCAACAACCCATCCATCCACTCTCCGATGGGGCTGGTGAGTCTCCTGGTTAAACGGACTAATCTTAATATCCATTATATACAGGATAATTTAAAATTTGAGTTGAGTGCTTAAGGAAGATGTCGGGGAGATTATTTGAAATGTGAATGACGTTTCTTCATATTCGACACCGTTTCTGAGTGACGACGTTTTACGTTGGTGTCGCTTTGTATTGTTATGAGAGTTAGTGTAAATTGAGACAGTTGCTCGCATTTATGAGACCGCTAAAGTTTGTCATGTAAATTACTCAAAAATAAGTACTCTGAAATGACTATTAAAATGCTACAAAGGGCAGAATTAGCTTTTTATTTCTTTCATTGCAAACAAGGAAATCAGTTAACATGATAAAGCGAATTGCTTCCATTTTGTAAAAGTTGACAGCGTAGAAATGTGACTCGGTGTGGCGAGTATGAAAAAGAGAACTTTGTAAACGTTTGCTGATCCAAATGATCTCTCCCCCAGCAACCTCCTTAAGTTCTGTACTACAGTTTTGAATCACCCTGTATAATAATGGCGCCGTTGCTGTAGGATGCGAGATCCTTGTAACTTGTGTCGTGTTGTAATCATGCAGGTTGAATTTAGCTGCCGTGGATTTTACAGTTTTTCTTGTGTTTATTTTAAGAGTGGTGAGCCTTTTGGTCGTACGCTGTGGTATAAATCATTAATCACTCAACAGCAATTTTAGCTTCAAGTCACGATAGACAACTATGCCGATATTTTGACGGAGACTTCGAAATAAAAGTTTAAAATATAGATAAAAGATGGACACGTTTGAAAATGGCGATTTGCGGTGAGAAGGAGAAAGCATTGGTGAGAACCTTGGCATTTTCTGCGTGCTTAAAATTGTAGTCGACACGACTGAAGTCTCATTAGGCTATTTGGGTAGTATCTTTCCTTCTCTCTCTGTTAACGAACGACGTTTAATTAATTAAGAGACTGTGGTTGCCCATGTAGACGCGGAGTGTCCCCGCCTTCCTTAACCCTCCCTAGTTCGTACATGTACCACGTCCAAGCCCTTCAATCTCCCTAGGACGAGGGCTCCACATCCCTTAACCCACGCCCCAAAACTCAGCTCCCTTGATCTCACAATTTTCGAAGCTGACTTCCTTCCATGGAAGCCACTGCTTCCGGGTCTGTCCGCTGACCTCGCCCCTTCATCAGTGGTGGATTCTGTAGCACAGAGACTCTTGCGCGTGGCTTTCCTTTCTGTATTTCGTACATAGAAGCCACGGTGGTCTAGCGGTTAGAACGCTGGCCTTGTAATCCTGGGGTCTCGGGTTCGATGCCAGGCGGTGCCCGAATTTATAACTTGTGTTGGGCAAAGCCGTGGTCTAGGCAACACGGAATTTTCCTCCGGGGGCTTCCCCGGTTTCTCCGTGGCATCCCATTCACACACAGAAGAAGGCAATGGCAAACCACTTCTGGATCATCTGCCAAGAACGTATATGAACAGGTCCCAGTCCGAGAAAAGGATGGAAGGATCCTGTTCATATGGACCTGTCGTCAGACAGAACACTAAATAATAATAAGATGAGGTGGTCTAGCGGTTAGAACGCTGGCCTTGTAATCCTGGGGTCTCGGGTTCGATTTCCGGCGGTGCCCGAATTTATAACTTGTGTTGGGCAAGGCCGTGGTCTAGGCAACACGGAGTTTTCCTCCGTGGCATCCCAACAATTACTCCATTCACACACAGAAGAAGGCAATGGCAAACCACTTCTGGATCATCTGCCAAGAACGTATATGAACAGGTCCCAGTCCGAGAAAAGGATGGAAGGATCCTGTTCATATGGACCTGTCCTCAGACAGAACACTAAATAAAAATCATATAACATAATAAATATTTCGTTCATGTCTCTGGTAAAAGGTGAAGTTGCCCCTGTGGATCTCAGTTTTCGTAGTCCTGGGAAAAATATCCTAGGTGTTTATTCACTGGGTATGAGGCTAAGTGGCTACAAATCTGGTTTGAGCGTGGTAACGAACCGGAATGGAGAATTTTTTTTTTTTTGGTATCTGAAACAGAATGTTCCACGGATTAGTGACGTAAAGGTAAAATAAGTGATCATCGTCTGTCATCAGGATAAAGGAACTTGTAGATGGCAGTGATATTGATGAAATCCTAAAAGTAAATGAGAATACAGAGTAGTAAGTATTAAAAATTGTTGAAAGACTTCGTGGATGACCGTAAAATGCATAACTACAGGCAAGTGGTTCAGGAAATTTTTTAAATCTGCAGAATAATGGGGTGAAATGTTTTACCAGAGCGTTTCTAACGTCGAGAAACGTTGCTTGTGGAAATTTAATCAGACTGTGCAGCTTAAGGAGAAACTCCGGATAAGTACAAGATGAAAATCAACCGGGAAAGATTTTGAACACTAGAATGAAGCCGAAATCCTTGTCCCTCAGCCACTTTGCTGTTGGTAAACATTGGGTAGGCTCATAAGCCGATCTGGAATCGAAGAGAAAGGCATTATTCGTGCCGGAAATTAAACCTCGATCGTCTAGCCTGTACTCTGGTAACTATTACGGTGTAGAAAATTTTTATTATTTACTTAAATATTGTATGAATCAGCCAAAATGCGAACTGGCCTGACGTCGCTTGGAGAACCAGGAATTGTTGAGTTCTTACCCTCGCGCTGAGACGTGTCAGAGAGTAGATTGATGTAACCATTTGCTATCTTAGTTGATGTTACGTTTTGGATGGACAATGTGATACAATTCTCGACAGGTGGTCTGGTACAGCCAATTAGTTATTCTGCTGCTGATGTCAACTAAGATTCTTTAGTAAACTGTAAGGTCTCTGAAGCAAATGAGGCTTGTATTTAATTAGCTAGGCGATGAAATATGGTATATCAGCTGAACGAAACGTAAACAAGAAATTTATTTTTTTAAACAGGCTGTCTAGGGAATTTGCATTTATTATTCTCATGTTTCTGCCGAGATGGAATTGCTTCGTTAACGGCAGGATCCCAACATGGTCCTCTTCAACAGGTTTTTTCTTATTCCGTGTTTAAAAAACCCGACAACCGACTCAAAACGAGAGAGAAATTTCTAATGACGCTTTAAAGATTTGTGGCAGTAATTGATCCATTATATAAGAAATTAAAAAAAAAAAATTGGATCTTGGATCGTATTCAGATGGCTGGTTGTCATTATCCTGACAGAATTTTATTATTCTCGATTTTAAAGTCGAAGACTACGCTGTATAGTATGAGCTACTGACAGTATCGTTAAATATATAACAAATTTCAACAACGGTGTCGGAAATTCTGTTTAAATTTTATTAATTTGAACTGGATTCTTGGCTTATGCATTGCCTGTAGCTTAGATTATGGCTGAAAGGAAATTACGATTAGGATGAATATTAGGTTTAGTGTAAGAGTGAAGTGTATGGAACAGGGTTGTGTCCAAGTGTGGGCTCTCGTGTAATCGTCATCAATTTTCGAGATATCTCGCACATATCACACGTAGATGAAGTGCGCCTCATAAATACTTTATTAGTGCATTACAATTAAGCAACTAACTGTTAAATTTGTATTAAAAATATATTAAAATTGGCCGTCAATCACAATATAAGATAATTAAAAGATTAAAATATCATTTTACGTTCCGTATCGAGTACTCGATTTACATGTGGAACATTTTTAAAAATCTGTAAAAATCAGTAATTAAGTTAAAAAGTTTATAACATAACACCTGATGATGGCTATATATAGCCGAAACATGTCGTAAATGTTCCACATGTAAATCGAGTACTCGATACGGAACGTAAAATGATATTTTAATCTTTTAATTATCTTATATTGTGATTGACGGCCAATTTTAATATATTTTTAATACTATTTAAATAAATCACAATATGACGCACATACAATATCTTGTTAAATTTGTGTATTATTTTAATTCGAATTTGCTGTGTAAACATCACGAACGTAACTTTATCTGAATCGCTTCTTCTAATCTAACCCTGTTCTGTTTGTCTTGGTTTCGCTCCAGTATTCTTTTTGTCTTCTAAGCAATTCTACTCTCTTGCGTTTCTGTGTTCCTTGTAGTGAAGTTTGTGTCTTCGCTCCACCAGCGCCCAGTTTTTGTACATCTTTATACATTCCAAAGACGAGCCTCGCTGAGTGGATATGGAGCTGTTGATTTTTATGTGGTTCGGTTTCTTGAACTATGAGAGCGGCGAAGGGGGGTGAGGTGGTTATTTCGTGTCGTGTAACACCCTCATAAATAACAGAAGGTTAAGTCTTTTTATCGCAAAAATAAGGAATGTATCTAACAAGTTAAAATTTTAACTGCTAATTATGTTGTGTGCTTTTGAATTAAAAAGTAGTAGAAAGGTTAGTCTGTGTGCTGACATAATGTGTAATGAGTGTATTTAGTTATTTTATTTATACAGGGTGATTCAGAAAATGTTAGTTTCGTATCTGATTTTTCAGAGACTTTATGATAAGAGTTATTTTAAGTTAAGAGGAAGTCTTTTGTTGGTAATATTTCCTAGTCAAATCAGGTATAGGTTATGATCCGTCTGTGAATTCAGTATAATACCTTTAACGAGAGTTAAGAAAATATTTTTGTTCTTTGTCGTATGGCGAAATTTCTACTGTTAGAATGAAATTTAACCAAATTATTAGCTGACAGAGTTTCACAGTCTTTAGACATCTGATCCTTTCACCATTTAAACTATCGAATATGCAATTATGTATTAAGCCATAATCAAGGAAAAGAACGGAGTTGCTAATTTTGGATCACGGTTACTTAAAATTCATTATAGAGTTAACGTTGACATTTATTCTGAAACATTTTAAGACTAGACTGGATTATGGATGGATTAGTGTTGGAGAATGTGAAGTAATCTTCGACAGAATGAGTAAAAAGTCGAATATCTTATTAATTCTTCAAAGCCAAAGCTCGTGTAAGTAATATTTAAGAATCCAGCCCCTACCGCGAAGTAAACACAACACTTCACCATTACAAAGATCGAATGGTTAACGCTGGTTAAAGAAATAATCGCTGTTTACAGTGAGAATCGAATAAGGAAGTGTTGTTAATTGGTGAAGCAGATGGGGAATTGGGGTTTAAAATATTTAAGACGTTGGCTGTGAAGTCGGTCGAGACAAAACAAAGGCCAGGTTTAATTTTTTTTTCTGTTCAATTTGAATCTCAGACGCAGGGAGCGGTGTCTTACCGTTTCCATGCCACAAGACCGCTCGATTACGTCATGAACTAACAAAACATGTTACCAAGGCTTACTGTTTTTGTCGAAATTCTTTGCTAACGGAGGGGGTTTGCAGCGTTGCGGCTACGCGGAGGGGGTGAGATTTCCATGCCGTTCCTCCCCTCTCTTGGTCTCTTTCTTTCTGACAGCGTCGCTCGTGACCCCGACACATTGACGCCACTCCGCGTCGCGGCGCCGAGCGCGTGCCTGCGTTTCCAGCTATTATTACAGATCGCATTATTGTCTCATTGTTGATGTTTCGGAGGAGCTTACTGCTTCTATCGTCAGGATTATAATGATATTGACCCTGAAGATGGAGGCAGTAATGTTCTCTGAAACGTCGGTGAATATCAATTAGACTGTTTGGTGTTTTGCTGAAGACAGCCATGTTTATAATCGTTGCCGTGAGAATATGATATATGATCGAATCAAATGTATTTTGAGTTTGTAGGTTCTTATATCGAAATGGCGTTGTAACATATCGGACCAATATCGAGAAATTTTAACTTATTTCAAAACTTACTATTTGCATAATTAAGATACACGCATATAAATGCATTACAGTTAGTATTTTATGGATTAGAGACATTTTATAAATTAACACGCGGAAGACAGCCACTGTCTTCAGTATTATTATGAAGTAATATCGATTATATCGAGTCTGTATTGAAGGTTTGCTCAATATATAAAATTAAAAAAAAAGGTTGAAATTTATTACGCAATAGAAATAAATATTGAGTGGTTGCTCAATATTTGTTCGGTTTGTCTGTTTACCGCGTTAATTTGTGACCAGATCGAGATATAATCGAAACATGTCCCTTAAAATCTCATCTGTTAGAGAAAGAATGAGAGAGAGTCGATTTATAATCTGGCGTGTGTGTATCGACTACTCGTTTCTCTACGTATCCAAACGCATTACTGACATTCGGATTTGTAATTAAATCGCAAATATTTAAAAGTGTAGAGTTAAAGAAATTAATTCATTCAGTCGTGTTAACATCGGGTTGAGGTAAGTCGTTATTTGTTTTTATATGGAGCGGGTGTCCAGTTTTATCCACCCTTCAAGAGAAACGAGCATATATTTCAACCTTTCTGTGTCCCCCGCCCAACTTTTCTCGCGAACCCTCAGCCATTTTGGATCTGAATACCCCACATACGCCTACACTAACTGTTCTCTGTGGCCCTGCAATTGGTACTACTGTGACCTGGTTCATGTATCGTTCGTATCGATGAACACAAGACAAAACACGTCGCTCTTTTTGTATCGGTGATCATGTACAAGTTCATGGCTTTGAAACCTACCTCAAGGAATAGTTTCTGTTACTCGAGCCTTGAGGCACGTCGTAGTGACCTTGACAATAATTTCGCATTACAGCTTTCGGTATATCCAACGTCCTCTCGTTTTCCTTTGCCCTAGAAGGCTTCTGTCTTCTGGGAAGAATTTCGTGTAGTCTGGTAGAAGTTTACGAGAGTTTCAGAGGTCCTTGCTGCCTCTATCATCAGAGTGATTATAGTCCTGATGATGGCAGTTATACAAACGGAATTGAACATGTATAAAATGACGAAGGATTGAGGAAGAGAATAAATAACACGAGGATTAATAAGCTAAATTAATTGAGCAGTTGATAAATGAAAATAAATGTGTAAGTTCTGTTTCAAAAGTGAACAAATAAAAATAAGAGATTTAATATAGGGAATAATTGAATCGTTTGTTGTTTTTATTTGTTTTTAGTAAAATACAAAAGAAGTTTCTACATGTCGTTGTTGAAATTATAAGAAAGGGCGAGTGTGGTCCTGGGTTTTGAAAGCCTGAGGGCTCTTAATACAGCCGAATGAGTAAAGTTTATAGGTTTGTTGTTATGAACGGGGATTTGAATCATGCATATTTAAGCAGCAACATGGCATCTATTCTAGAACATCTTGTAAGCAATGCATCGCTAATTAATGAGACGTCTGGATACACCCTGTTTGTAACTCATTCCACATACTGCATAATAAAGCAATTTTATGCGAAATAATTATCGATTTCAATAAAGAAGCTCTTAACAGTCTTGACGGAGAACTTAAAACGAGATGTAAACTTTACAGACGTAAAAGTGAAGATCAGAAGCGAAATTTTATAGTTTAATTTTAAATTATATATAAAAGTAAAAAAAATAGTAAAGTTATCCCACTATACGCCATATAGGCGCTTGGGGGGAGAGGCCATATAGCTCCTACTCATTCTTAACCTCGGCACTAGATGGGGTGAGTGGTTTTACCCCCGGGAAAGGACCCCGGTACCCATTGGTTAAGGGGTTGGGTGGGCCCCAGAGCCAACCTTAACAGGAGACGTTTATGGATAGGGGTTACAAAAATATAGGTTTACGAAATTGTGTGGGTATTTGTATTGTGGATTTAACCTTAACGTATTACGTTGCCTTTGTGATGTGTACGTAAGTACAGTGTTCAGCTGAGTTACTGGAATCTAGAAGATGCAAAGATGTGTATAAATTTCCGTATTTTCGGAGGTTTATGGTTAAGTATAGTAAAATATGATGTTTGGTAGGCCACAACGAACCAACCATTATCACAAGAGAATAGTTAATTTTCATTTGTTTTTATTTTCATTTTTTTGGAAACTCAAAATGTGGACGCACTTGTACTGTTGAACCCATCATATTTTAGAGACGTATGTTTTTTGTAGATTACTTTTTATGAGCTGTATTCACACCGCTTAATGGACCTGAAGATACTTTTATGACCGTTCATTATTCTCTCTTGCTGGATTTACGTTTCGTCTTATTTTTTCCCTTTTTCGAAGTGTTTGTTCTCGATGCTTTGAACTCACCACCACGTGATTGGGGTGCAAAGACGCGAAACTATATTCGTAGACGCGACTCTCAACTCACAATCAGAGCTGCTCTGATTATGATGATGACGACGACGAAACACGTGCCGCTGTAGACTCCCCCCCCCATCTCCCCCTCCTCCCCATGTATTTATATCGTGAATGGAGCACTGCATACTTTTTCGTCCTCTCTTAATAATATTAATAATAGTAATTCAATTAATTTATTTAAGTGCTAGACAACAGCGAAATAAGGCCAATAACAGCCAAGCACTGACAACAGTAGAGGATAAAATATAATAATATTAAAAGTAAAACATTACAAATACAAAAACAAAGAAACAAATAAATTAAATATATAAATGTACCGTATTAATAATGATATAATTTAATTCATTTATTGAATAATAATTCACATGTAAATGGGCTAAATGATATGCCTAAGTAATATAATAATTGAATTAAATTGTAAAACAATACATAGATAACGTGCAAAATAAAATATTAATACTAAATAAAAACAATAAAATCCAGAAAAAACTTACAAAATGAAATAACCGAAATATGGACAAAAATGAAATATTTAAATACAATAATTTCCTCAGTTCAACTGTTCATTTATTAAAGTGTTATATAATATAAAAAAGGTAAAAAAATAATAATGTGTTATTGATTAATATTACTTTTACGTCTCCATGTAACAAGTACATCTGTTTCAGGGACACTTCTTCTAATAATTCGTTTTTTAAAACGGGAATTCTTTACAATAAAGTACGCTACACTCAACGCAACTTGCGAAATATCTGAGTGACGTTGTGTTTGCTTTTTCGGGGCAGACTCCGTCAACAAACGGAGTCCGTGCGAATTAATTTGTTCCAAGGAGTGGGCTGAGGTATCTTCTTAGATATTGTTGTAACTCAATTGTTGCTGATTTCTGCTTCCACTTTCAAATATAAGTTTTATTATTATTATTATTATGCTTTAATTAATTACGCGCCACGGTGGTCTAGTGGTCAGAACACTAGCCTTGTAATCCTGGGGTCTCGGGTTCAATTCCCGGTGGTGCTCAGATTTATAACTTGTGTTGGGCAAGACCGTGGTCTAGGTATCACGGAGTTTTCCTCCGGGGGTTCCCCGGTTTCTCCGTGGCATCCCAACAATTACTCCATTCACACACAGAAGAAGGCAATGGCAAACCACTTCTGGATCATCTGCCAAGAACGTATATGATCAGGTCCCAGTCCGAGAAAAGGATGGAAGGATCCTGTTCATATGGACCTGTCGTCAGACAGAACACTAAATAATAATAAGATGACGTGGTCTAGCGGTTAGAACGCTGGCCTTGTAATCCTGGGGGTCTCGGGTTCGATTCCCGGCGGTGCCCGAATTTATAACTTGTATTGGGCAAGGCCGTGGTCTAGGCAACACGGAGTTTTCCTCCGTGGCATCCCAACAATTACTCCATTCACACACAGAAGAAGGCAATGGCAAACCACTTCTGGATCATCTGCCAAGAACGTATATGATCAGGTCCCAGTCCGAGAAAAGGATGGAAGGATCCTGTTCATGTGGACCTGTCGTCAGACAGAACACTAATAATAATAATAATAATTAATTACGTATTAACAATTATTTTATTTATTAATCTGTGAATTTAATTTCTATGTAATAATTGTACTATTCATAGCCTCGTGGCTCCCTTGGCAAGGGCTCGCGGCACTCTTGTTGAGAACCGCTGGCTTAAGAAAACTCGCTGCCACACACTGTCAGTATTTTCTCAGTTTTATTCAATTGCCAAGGCCATCTCTGGATTGTGTCTCAAGAACACGCCACCGCCATTTCGTATTAATTACTCGCAGTTTGTTCTGACGGCAGTTAAACCAATAATGTTTTAATACATTTATTTCTCCATACTCGTTATCGTTCGCTGATATCTGAAGTTGATAAAGCGACCTTAAGTAACTTATGGAAGTAATTACTTTGTAACCCAAACGAAAATTAACCCGAACTAAAATTGCCCCTAGATATCGAGAATGGAAGTCGTCTAACTGCGTACAGCAGATTCGTCCTTCAGAAGCTAGTAGTTGGTGATCTAGTCAGGAGATTTCTCGTCTTGTATGAAACCCGAAGGTGTTCACACTTCACTGTTCTCATCAAAGATGAATCCAGTCCTGTTTCTTCGTTTTAATATTATCCTCTTAACAGTGCTTAGGTATTCAAAGTGGTCCATTCCCTTATATTTTTTCGATAAAAAATTATCTATGCATTTGTAATATGGCGGATGCATGCTACATGGCCATTCCACTTTATTTTCGTTTATCTGACCACCTTCTTAATTACGAAGCTCTTCGATGTGTAATTTTCTCTGTCCTCTACAATTGGAGTCTGTCCCAGAAAACAAAGCCCTCAAGTATAGAGGTTAGGTTCAATGTGTCTGTGTTTCTGATCTTGTAAATTCGTACAAATTTTTCGATCTACGAACGTCATTTTCAATAAAACGAAGAATTAGTTATTTTTTTATTATTTATTTTTATGGTTATTTTACGTTCGCTGATTAACATTCTGATGTTTATGCTGTTATTACAGTAACTGCTTCAGAATTTAAACTTTTAATTTTACAATTCATTAGTATTTTGCAGGATTAAGCAAATAATAACTCATAAAATGTAACACTGTTCTTGTTTTTTTTTGGTACGTTGGTATTCTGACATTCGTACGTGGGAAAGATATTGGCTGATTTCCCTCGGAGTTGGGAACCAGGCAGAATTTTTTTTTACATTAAAATTAATGTGAATTTTATTTTTCTATTTACGAATTTTTCACCTTAAGAGCAGTTTTCATCGAACTACGTTCATAAATCGAGGGATTGGTATGTTAGGATTTTTAAATAAAAAAACGCTCCTCTGAACGTTAAAACGCTGAAAGATTTACCGCGTCAATTTTTAGTGGTCTAAATCTGGGAGCCTCTAAACAACGATTCCATTGTCGCCACTTAAAGAAGAAACCGCTTACAGTAGCTCTCGAAAGACGTGCAGTTGTGAGACTCGGCCTCTTCGTATACATGTGACCACTTCTTGTCTCTCTTATTCTCTGTTTCTCTGCGTCTCACCTCCCTCTCTTTGAGAGTAGATATAACGCCATTCCCCCACGCCCCATCCCACAATCTTTTTCTTCCCCCGTCCCCTGCTGGCACTTGCTTCCACTCATGCGGCCTAGGGGATTTATTTATTGCCTCCTCGTCTCCTTTGACCCCGACAGAACGGTGGCACCATTCAGATGAATCTATGGGCTGTTTTAGATTATTGTGGCTTTCTCCCTTTATTTTATTTTATTTTATTTTATTCTATTCTGTTTCATAGCTCTCAGTGTTCGTATACAATTTTCTCGACGGAAGGAAAAAAAAATTCTGGGGGTCTACACAGATTTGTTACGTTTAACACAGTGTCAAGTAAGTGCAGGGGAACTCGAAGATCGAAAAAAAGTGCCTGTCATTTCTCTGGACGCGGGGAAGCCCCGAGAACAAAGCAGTGACGTTACCGAAATTGCCACTAAATGTTGAAGGAAGATAGCAGATGTCCGGTCACGTGCGGTTGTAAGACGATACTAATGTTTTCAGAAAACATCTTTACCCCCATGAAACTGAAGGTCGTCTATATAAATCCTTCAGTCCGTACCTCAGAGAAAACACAACGCTTCACCGTTAAAAGATCGATTGATTAACGCTGTTTAAGGAAGCGATCCCAGTTTACGTTTTACTTTAGACACAGTCATTGCCATTCCGATACACTGACAAATTTTTTGAATCAAACAAATACAAGACGCTGGCAGAAACCTTAACCCGCACGCACTAATTACACAGCTTAAACGTAATAATTTAACTTCCTGTTTGGTCAAGAAAGGACTGGGTTTTCTCTCCTTGTGTGCTGTAAATTCGCGGTCTTTTCCTCTCTCGCAGTGTGTATTTGTAAGTCATAAAATAATGTTAGAAGTATGAAGCACGTTGAGTTAATAGAAATATTAACTTTCGTAGGTTCAAAAAAAAAAACAGTTCTAATAATAGTATAAAATAATTGGTATATCTCGTCCTTATCGTTCAAGATGCAATGCGGAATGAGCCCGACACAGAATAACCGCCTTGTGCCCGCTTCGCGACTGTCTCGCTAGTGTAAATGAACGGTCAATAGATGTCACTTGCTGTAGCTTCTTTCCTCGACGGTCCGGCCTGTTATTAAGACGTGCTTGGGCTTAGGATGGCGGCCGGTGATTGGTTAACAGCGAAAATGGAAATTAACTTTGGTTACACAAAAGGCAGGGAATAGTTTGTCAAGTTGCTACCTTCTCAGGAATGTTTGTTTATCGACGCTTTTTCAGTAGCTAAGACTGTTTAGCGTCGAATGACAAGATGATTGCGAATAATTAATTGTAAAGGATGTGGAAGGAAACGGAACAACGATTGCATGACGTAAGTTGTACGTGTTTCTTCAGCGAAAGGCGAATAATTATTCAGTTCAATTTATTAAGTAATGTTGCTGACAACAGCTTGAAAAGATAATAACAGGCAAGTATTAAAATATAAACACAATATTAATGCAATAATAAAAAAGGATATACAAGAAAATATAAATATTTTGGTTAAAAAGCTGACTGATAACCTCAAGCATAATAGAATCTTTATTAAAGATGTCAGTGCTCCTATTACAGGCTGCAGTTGGCAGCAGAACGCATCTGGCCAAAGAATTGACCTTGAAGTTACGACGAATAGTAAAAGTAGAGTAGATTCTGATTGACCTAGTGGGCATGCGAAGTGTTAGTTTCCTAAATGGACCAACACCAAATTTTGTCTATAAAAGATTGAACATCAAGGCGTCTCCTCCATAGAGTATTAAGGATTTTAGTCTAATTAAAGTGTATTCATATTCACGTGTCATTAAAAATTGGATGTAACAAAAGATGATACTTTCTTACAGCTTTACGTTACACCAGGTATTAATAAAATAACAATTAAAGGACTAAGACTCCAGGAAAGAGTTTAATAGATTCTTACACAAAAAATACTATAATAGGGACATCACATATTATAAGGAAGGTAGAGTTCAAGAGGAAATGTACTTGGAAAAATATTTATAATCATGCATACAAACAAAAGATCAGCCACGGTGGTCTAGCGGTTAGAACGCTGGCCTTGTAATCCTGGGGTCTCGGGTTCGATTCCCGGCGGTGCCCGAATTTATAACTTGTTTTGGGCAAGGCCGTGGTCTAGGCAACACGGGGTTTTCCTCCGTGGCATCCCAACAATTACTCCATTCACACACAGAAGAAGGCAATGGCAAACCACTTCTGGATCATCTGCCAAGAACGTATATGAACAGGTCCCAGTCCGAGAAAAGGATGGAAGGATCCTGTTCATATGGACCTGTCGTCAGACAGAACACTAAATAATAATAAGATGAGGTGGTCTAGCGGTTAGAACGCTGGTCTTGTAATCCTGGGGTCTCGGGTTCGAATTTATAACTTGTGTTGGGCAAGGCCGTGGTCTAGGCAACACGGAGTTTTCCTCCGGGGGCTTCCCCGGTTTCTCCGTGGCATCCCATTCACACACAGAAGAAGGCAATGGCAAACCACTTCTGGATCATCTGCCAAGAACGTATATGAACAGGTCCCAGCCCGAGAAAAGGATGGAAGGATCCTGTTCATATGGACCTGTCGTCAGACAGAACACTAAATAATAAAAAAAATACAAACAAAAACTGTTCACACTTTCAAAATACGCTTGGTGCTAAACGCGTTTCGACCTCAAGAGGCCATCATCAGTGGGAAAAAATTAATTCGTATCAAATCATACAATTCATAAGACGATTTTTTTGCTATAAAGCATAAAAGTTCGCACTTTATGTAATACCACGCTGTAGTAACTGATTTATTCGAGAAGATTTTTGGTCCAGCTTGAATTGTTGGCGAATTTATTCAACTTCATATTAAGTCCGTATTTACGAATTAGAACCAAATTAATACAACGATAATATAAAGTTTTTATTATCTATTCGTGATATATATGTAACGATATGAGTCGCACATACAATATAAAATCGAAGGATTCTTGAACAGTGGATTGGAAAGGAGATGCAATTAAACTGCCGTGGTCTAATTCAATGTACTCCCCTGGAATATGCCAAAAAGGACTGATAAATTTCTCGGAAACCTTAGAAAATCCGGTCTTTGGGTCAAGGATTTGAACAGGAGCTTCCAGTATACGAAGCAGGAGGTTTAACCAATCAGCCGCGACGTTTTGTAACTTTATTTTTAAATATCTGCCCTGCATTACGTAAGGAACCTGTTAAACTGGTACTAGTAGGCTGTTCTCACTTTGCTTGTGTATGATCCCTTTGAAACATGTTTAAAGATTTCTTATAATTAACGAACTAACTCCGTGTTGTTGAGTCCTTCTTGAGAAAGCCAAAATTGTACGCTCGGCTTCTGAAGAAATTATCTACCTTTTATGGAACCGGGTTTTTGGGAATATTGCGCCTTGTTGTTTCATAGAAGTGGACCGATGTTTCAGAGGTGCGTGCTGCCTCTATCGTCAGGACGATAAGTCATCCTTAAATTTCTACGAGTCTGTTCGACTCTGTATTCCTTAAAGCTGACATTTTCGTATTTGCCACCCTGAGAATCTAAAATTTTACAGATGAAGTCTCTCCAGCTCTCTGTCAACTACTTCTGCGGAATAGGCGACGAGAATGTTAATGAATCATGGGAGTTTTACCTCCATGTCAGATAACTGCCAGGCACGTAATGATATTTACCTTCAGATTTAACTTCATTCTTCATTAACATCGTAGTCCTATGGCCAACAATGCTATTTCGTGAAGTCCCTCGCAGTTTTCCTCAGTATCTCCAGGTAAATTCCGGGACACCACTATAAATTACGTCACGACGGATTCATTTCATATCCAATCATCTTCTTAGTCTTAGGTACTGACAGCGTCGTTAAATATATAAACAAATAGATCATTCCGTAACTGCATCGTGCTCAGTACAGACAGCCACCCCCAAACCTCCCATACCATCCGCGTGTCAGATGCGTGGGGTAGGTTAATCTGTTACATCCGTCCTTACTGCCTGCAGCAGTCAGCGTCGGTTCTGCGTGTCTGTGGGGCCAACATGAGTTCACACTTTTGGCAGATCGTACTGTCTGAAACGTCGGTAAACTTCTAGCAGACTACACGACGCAACATCCCAAGAAACAACCATCTTTACTTGTTTTAATTATATAACTTTATCTCGTTTTGGGTTCAGAGGGGCAATATGTTTTGATGAATGTTCCAAAAACACTTTGGACCCAAATAACAATTCGATGCGGTGGTCTAGCGGTTAGAACGCTGGCCTTGTAATCCTGGGGTCTCGGGTTCGATTCCCGGCGGTACCCGAATTTATAACTTGTGTTGGGCAAGGCCGTGGTCTAGGCAACACGGAGTTTTCCTCCGGGGGCTTCCCCGGTTTCTCCGTGGCATCCATTCACACACAGAAGAAGGCAATGGCAAACCACTTCTGGATCATCTGCCAAGAACGTATATGAACAGGTCCCAGTCCGAGAAAAGGATGGAAGGATCCTGTTCATATGGACCTGTCGTCAGACAGAACACTGAATAATAATAAGATGAGGTGGTCTAGCGGTTAGAACGCTGGCCTTGTAATCCTGGGGTCTCGGGTTCGATTCCCGGCGGTGCCCGAATTTATAACTTGTATTGGGCAAGGCCGTGGTCTAGGCAACACGGAGTTTTCCTCCGTGGCATCCCAACAATTACTCCATTCACACACAGAAGAAGGCAATGGCAAACCACTTCTGGATCATCTGCCAAGAACGTATATGAACAGGTCCCAGTCCGAGAAAAGGATGGAAGGATCCTGTTCATATGGACCTGTCGTCACACAGAACACTAAATAAATAAAAATACTGAAATAAAACGTTGGAGATGCGAATACGCTGACGGCGAGAGTAATCTTCCATTGACGTGTTTGTAGGCTTTAATGGCAAGTGTGCTGTTTTGTCCACCCGTGTTCGCGATCTGGCTTTGAAGACGTGCTGCTGTGAGTACCAGATACATCATGATTAAGTTTTCCTGCTGTTGTATGCTTGGAATTTAAATCGCCAGATTTCCTGTCCAGGACAAACGTAGAAGTTTGAGACCAAGGCTCTGAAACTGGATCAGGTACAATTCTTCCTGTCGTGATGTGTTATAATGTTGGTACAGTACGTAATGTGCATATCCTTACTACCAATGAGGATTACGTGCCTTGTGTGTCTTGTGATATTTGTGAGTTCCGGGTACAATCTAGGCGGAAGGTTAGCTGTGTCTAATTCGGATTAACTGTATTAATGATTTTGACTGCTCAGTAGGGTTCTGTCTGTTAGTCAATTGTCTGTACATTGCTGCATATCATTTAGAGTTTACGATAGCTTAACTCCTCTGTTTGTACTTGTTCAATTTTTATCAGTCTAATCACAATAAAATATTATTATTAAATATTAAAATATTATTACAATTAACATTTAAATATTTAAAATATATTAAAATGATGCTCTCTATCGAAATGGTCGATTTACATTAGATCATCATTCGATATAGAGCATCATTTTAATATATTTTAAATATTTAAATGTTAATTGTAATAATATTTTAATATTTAATAATAATATTTTATTGTGATTAGACTGATAAAAATTGAACAAGTATATATTCAACACAATATGACGCAACATTATCATCTCCTCTGTTTGTATTTGGTATTTCGTGAAATAACCTTGACGGACCACGGCATTTGTACACTGTATAGGCTTGTTTCCTAGTCGAGAGTAGTAACGGTGTGGATTTTAGTGCATCGTGTCACACATTCTGTAGGACAGGACAACAACGCATGCCGCGTCCGGGATTTGAACGCGCGACCTTGGCGTCGAGTGGTCCCAAGACTCTGCGCACATGAACGTACAGTCCCAGACTCGTACGAGCTGTTTGTTGTTACGCGATTGATATTCCATTTCAGATCTCGCTGCAGACGGCTGTCATGGGCTAGGTTCTATGTCTGCAAATTGTTAATGCTGGGAGCAGTACATAAACATTGGCAGCAATGAATAATAATGTTTCTTTTGTATGGGAAAACCGACTCTCACCTTGCGTATGTGCTAAGAATCCCTGTCACACGCCGGTGCATGTAGATTGCTGATTGGATTGATTCTTTGTAGCACCAAAATTTCTTAAAGCTCGATTCGTGAACTTAGAAACAACTCGACTGCTAATTCATACACATACAGGGTGTTTAAGAAACGTGAATTATAACTTTAGGATCACGTTCTGGGTACGAAAGAAACAACAAATGTCGGTGTAAGCATGGGTCCGTAGAAGTTTTGTTTTAGAGTTATGGCCCTCAAGATAACCTGACTTAAAACTTATGGATTTGTGTATATGAGGCCATCTTAAAAGTGTTTGTGTTTGCTGATTCATTTAGTGATGTGGCGGAACTACGGACTGATACGATTTAATACCTAGGAGACCTGGATTTTTTAGTGTTCGAGCTATTTCTTTGAATGAGGGGCGTAGCGCCCTGTGTAGTACAAGGACGACAATTTGAGCATTTGTTTTCAGAACAGTTACTGTATGTAATGTAGTGTTTGTAATTCTTTTGAAAATGCACCTTAGTATGACAAAATTTAATTACATACGAATACATCGGATGTGTGGCTTACCGCCAGTTCCCTTAAAAATGTTAGCGTGTTACAAAATGTCCCACAAGGCCGCGGTCTTAGACGAATGAAATTTTGGGTTCCATAAAAATTGAGACTTTATATCGGCTACGTCTGAATTAACTGCCTATGGTTGTTACTTTGGCTTTCGGGGATGAGCCTATTAGAATGCTGAGAATTACCCAACGTTTCGGCAAACATTAAAGTTTCTGTCTTCAGGATGAATTTATGTATAATAATTAGACGTTTTTTTTTCCAAATTCAACTCGGCACCTACTGCCTACTTAAAAACGCTCATACGTTGAATATTTACACTGAAGGTGACGAGTGCATATTTGCCAAAATATATTTTTCAATATCTGTCGTGGTTCATCCGCAAATGTCGATGTCGCACATTGAATTTCATCCTCGAAAACCAAAGGACAATAAACTCCATGTATCTTGAATTATATTCCTGAAACACTTGTAAAGACTAAAGTGAAATTGTGAACCCCTAAATCGATCGGGGCACATTTCAAGTGCAAAATGTGACAACCACGGAGCAAACACGCTTGGTCGTAAATATCTCAGTGTAGTTTTCTTTATGCAAAATGTATGAATCGTATGAATTGTGTTGTGTTTTTGGGGGGTTACAGCCACAGGCCTCGTGGCGCCGAGTACGGGGAACCCAAGACTTCTGGGAGCTAAATAGATCTTGGGGTGGAGTCGCATGTCGCCATAATAAATTCGCAGTCATCCTCTCTGAACGAGCCTGCGAATGTGAACTGTACGCCGAACGGTGGGTGGCCAAACAGGGACCATGTCCACCCGAAACCTCTCAACAACACACCCAGATAAAATACGCTTGTGTGGTCATTTCTGTGAAATTAATGTATTATGAGTTGACTTCCCCTTATTATTATTATCTATAGGGATATTTTGTGAGCGCGCATAGTTTTCATATTTGGACTAATTCTCAATCTGCTTAGATTTAGTACTGTATAAGAAACCTGTAGGTTGGCTGTTCACGCAGTATATTTGATAAAATGTCTCAGTTTTATCCTAATTATCACATTATATTTTATTCCTCAAAATAAATTGTTTAAGGGAGAGTGGGGAAATGGCGGTTACTTAAGAAAAATGCAAGATAAAACAAAACTTATAAGAAAAGTTGAAAATTTATATAAAAGGGAATTAAGTCTGAAGGGCATTCTCATGAAGTATGAAGTTGAAATGCGTTTGGAATCACAAAAATATTTTAAAACGTGCCCGAATTTATAACTTGTGTTGGGCAAGGCCGTGGTCTAGGCAACACGGAGTTTTCCTCCGTGGCATCCCAACAATTACTCCATTCACACACAGAAGAAGGCAATGGCAAACCACTTCTGGATCATCTGCCAAGAACGTATATGAACAGGTCCCAGTCCGAGAAAAGGATGGAAGGATCCTGTTCATATGGACCTGTCGTCAGACAGAACACTAAATAATAATAAGATGAGGTGGTCTAGCGGTTAGAACGCTGGCCTTGTAATCCTGGGGTCTCGGTTTCGAATTTATAACTTGTGTTGGGCAAGGCCGTGGTCTAGGCAAAACGGAGTTTTCCTCCGTGGCATCCCAACAATTACTCCATTCACACACAGAAGAAGGCAATGGCAAACCACTTCTGGATCATCTGCCAAGAACGTATATGAACAGGTCCCAGTCCGAGAAAAGGATGGAAGGATCCTGTTCATATGGACCTGTCCTCAGACAGAACACTACAAATAAAATAAAATAAAAATTGAAGGAGCTTCTTTGATCAACATTCCACACCCGTGGGGGGCAATGGATGTCGCTAATATAAACACTGAAGTGAGCTAATAAAATGTTTTATTAAGAAGTAAAAGGCTTATTTTTTTACCTTGAAAAATGTGTATCTGAGAAAAGTGTGTGAGCTGCATTGTCGACGTTCCCCCGTCTTCCCCTATGTAGTCTAGGTCTTGCGTCCATTCTCATCCATATATTTGCTGGGATTAAGAACTCGTGGAGCCATACCTCCATTCCCCGTACATTTTCATAGATTGATTCCTTATTAAATTGATGATTAATAATCGCGTGAGTGACGGAGATGGGGAAATAGATTTTAATTTGTCGCTGTAGTTTCATATTCGCTTTTTTTATAAATTCCAAAACTTCTCAGTTATCTTTTTTATCTGTGACGTGCAATTTAAGGCGTTTAACGTTTTGCTGTTACAAATTCGGGGTCTAGCGCTCATTTTCTTAGAACGCCATTCTGTTATTCTTCTTCTTCTTCTTCTTTCAATCTCTGAGTTTTCTTTATTCCGTTTACGGATTCCACCATTTAATGACCCGTTGGCACATTTCCTGGTCCTCTGGTTTATGAACCTAATTGTCTGTGAAAGCCAAAGAGAGACAAAGCGTCTTGCCAGTATCCACCACCGCCGACTTACCTGCTCTACCACAATCCACAGAAATCCACACCGGCGATGATCCGAGTGCATCCAATGCGTGTTGCTTCGAGATAATGAATCGTGTTGAAATGATTTTCTTAAAATGAGCGGGGGTCCGGATCAGGCGAACGGTTAATTAAATTCACAGTTGGGTTTCTAAACCGCCGATTATGTGGGCGATAAGTATAATTACAACGAAAGAAATATCTTTAATAAAACACGAAATAATTGACAATGTTTCGTTTATTTTTTATGATACGTCTATTCGTTTAAGGTTTGTTGTTCGTATTGTTTATAGTAAGTCACTAAACATTAATAATACGTATTCTATTAATAATTAAATATTTTAATAACTGTAATATTATAAATTCTGTATTTAATCGTCTGTAATCCATCTGTTCTTTAATAAAAGATGTGGACCTTTTTAGGTTTGGAGTTATATGTCTCGCTGTGTCTGCCCACGGCCTTAGGATATCACGTTCGCGTATTATATCTGTCAGAGTTTATAATTGTAACTCGTGGATAAAGTACATAGCATAAAGAATGTATCGAAGAATATGTAATAAAAGAGTAGTCGTATAGAATGCAAGAAGGAAGAATTAACATTAACGGCTGTTGTAATGATGTGGAAACAGTGATTAAAAGAGAACAGAATTTTGGTTCACGGACGGAATATTTCAAAATGGAGGGATGCGTGGAAAAAGAACGGAAATGAAAAATAAACTCGCTAACAAAAATAAGTCAGATGTAAACATATTAATCTGCAAGACTAAATTTTGGGTTCGTGTCGTCGCCCTCAGTAGAAAAGTACGTAAATCCTCAAAATTGAGAAAATTAAATGTCCATACCATTTTACTAGTTACCGTCCTAACTGGACTTAGCTTTCTTCGAGATCGAATTTTTCTTTTGAGGTCGATTATACGTTTGTTGTGGTGAATTTAATTACGTAATACTTAGCATATTTACAGAGCGCGTTGGATGTTGGCTCAAACAATCGAAACGTGCGAAAGAGTTGATACTGGCCAGTTCCCCCCCCCCCCCCCCCCCGCCTTTCTGTTGCTCAATGCATGCAAAGTTTTTTGTCAGGGGTCGATACCCTGCCCAAGGAATCCTGTGAAACACCTAAAGGTTCCCTATTTCAGAATAAAATCTAAACAGGATAATCCGGGCGTCTAGAGTAATTACAATGTTTTATTCGTCATTGATTAAATTAGACTCGCGAAAGCTCATCATACGACAAACTGCATGGAGGAGACTTCTACTCGACAAGCTAACAGTCGCTCAGCTAAACGAAATTCCTCGTCTTATATATAACCCGAAGATTTATTACACTTTTTACAAGACACCGCCACTGGTTTGTATCCCTGGCAAGATGGATCCTGTCCACAACTTCCTGTCATATCCCATTTCTGTAAGACGTGTTTAAATATTAATCTTTCGTGTATTATTGTGTCTCCCAAGCGTTCTGATATTTTTTGACTAAATTTTTGTGTAATTCTAATCTTTCCCGTGACACACATATATTCCTCCTTGATTTGATTAGACCAATAGCATTTTCCGATGTTTTGCTTCGTTCTTCTTGGGTACAGATAATCTCCTTATCACCATTCAGAATTTAACATACTCAGACTGTGCACTGTCCGATAGAACTAAGTCATTATCTGTCACGTGTACGGCCTGGTAGCAAATGATGATGATGATGATGATGATGATTCATAATCTCCCTGTTCTTGAATGGAGTACATTGGTTTTTGGTGCAAAGATTTTTATCACACGTGTTTGTTGATTTACGATGCTCCGCTGTTTTTAGTATCGTTATTCATTTGTTTTTGTTATTAATTTATAATAGTTCTAGTGTTATAAAGTATCATTTAGAACTGAAACATGTAGTGTAAAAGATGATGCTCTAATGTAAATCGAACATTTCGATAGAGAGCATAATTTTAATATATTTTAAATATTTAAATGTTAATTGTAATAATATTTTAATATTTAATAATAATATTTTATTGTGATTAGACTGATAAAAATTGAACAAGTATATATTCAACACAATACGACGCAACATTATCATCTCATAAAGTATTACTCGTAAAGTTTACATCAAGTCAGAACAGATATTATGTTTTTAGGTCTGTTAGTAATGGAGCATGTGACCTCCCAGGCCATATACATCCCACGTATTTACTTAAATCTCGTGGACAATAATTCCTCCATGGTGACAGACAATTTATTCTGTCTTGGTGTTGAAGAGCGGGCCTAAATTCAAAGTCTGATGCCAATAAGTTTTGTGGTAAAAGCAGTCAAAGATTCTGAAACACTCGTTGAAGTCACCAGTGGAACCAAGACTCTCATGTGTGCCGTGTTGGAGAAGGTAATTCAGAGAGCAGAATGAAATGAAGGCTACCTTGTTGCTGTGGGGTGGAGGTTAGAGTGGAGTTTGGGGGGTGTGTCTCGCTGTCTCGCTGTGCTACCTCGGCTCCTGCCGGGGAAGCCTAGGATTTAGAGTCCAGTACCCCGCCTTTTAAACTCTCCAGCGAATAATTATCGTAGATATCGTCCCCCGATAAATCAATCGGAAAAAGAGATCGATGTATCCCATGATCACGGTGGAACCGATCTGTCATGGCTGTGTAACAAACAGCTCTCAGCACGCCCTCTTAGTCCCCCGGCTGTTGGAAACAACCTTGCAAATTTATTCACAGTTCAGAAGACCTCTCTCTCTCTCTCTCTCGCTCTCTCCGGATTGTGGCGCGATGTTTGCTTGCATCTGAGACGGTTTTAAAATGTCGCTAGAACTGGTAATAAATTTGTTGCCTTGAGTTAAAAGAACAGATTATGATATTCTTTCATATTTTAATGCGCGTGTTTTCAATTCATTTGACGGTGATTCTGGAACTGCGTTGGTCTAGGCTGTGGTAAGCTAGAATTTACCGAAAGGAATCGCCGAAGACCTCGACTTCTTGGTGGTTAATCAAACCCCCGATGCTAAATGTCTCCTGTATGTAATGAGACTGGATTCCCCCGTCTGTATTCTTTTGAATGTCTGTGAAATGTGACACTGATGACGGAGGCAGCAAGGACCTCCGAAACGTTGATGAACTTCTACCATAATGCACTATTAACAACCCAGAAGACTCAAATCTCACTTGATTATAGCTGGAAGAGACGTCAAATTGAAGGCCAAAAGTGTATTAAGGCTTTGACCGGGATGTTCTTTTGTTAAATCTTATGTGGTACCGCCTGATTCGACTTCTAATGGTTAAGTGAAGTGTTTTCTTCGCGGTACGGTCTGGATTCGTAAATATTATGAAGACGAGCTTCGGCTTCAAAGGGTTAACCAGCTGATTTTCGTAATGGTGAGGTGTAGTGTTTTCTTCGCGGTACGGACTGAATTCATAAATAATATTTAGACGATCTTCGGCTTCAAAGGGTTAATAAAAACTTTAAAATACTGGCGAGCCATTGAAATTAATGTGAGTTCCCTAAATATTGGCCATGCCTGTACCTTGACCGCTGATTGTAATGCAAAAACCAAAATCGACCAACTGACTCTTAGAGGATTGGCCTGTTTTTTTTATAAGTGTTCGGTTAGTGATAAATTGTTTGTTGTTTACAAATAGCTGTCCAATTATTTGTAGCTCATCGTGTTGCCCTGCACTGAGAACGTTTTCACTTTTCCACCATCAGATAAAATAGGCTACGGCCAGTCGTTATTAATCATTTATGTGATGTGTTTGAAGCTTGTCCGAGTTCTATTAAGTGTTTGCGGTTTTATCATTGTGTAAGGTAGACTAAACTATTTTGAGATAATATCTGTGCGTACTGGATAAATTAAATAATTATTACTTTCGTTTCGTTTGCTCTCATTACTTGTCATCTCCAGCTACCTGTCGATAAATTCTGCTTTGTGTCTGTTCTCAAACACTCTCAGTATGTTTTTATACTCTTTTGGGGCTAGAGATAGGATTCCACAATTTTATTTAGTTCGATAATTAACCATGTCGATCGATACGTGATATTAAGGAAGACAAGCCTGAGATAACATAGGTGGGTAAAATGTCACACCTGTTTTATCGACAAATGCATGGTTTTAAATGTTGCGCTTTCGTCATGTTGGTACTCAAAACAAGTGAAAGATGGCGTGTTGAAATAACGCGGTTTTCAAGCTTTATGTGCAAAAGAATACATTTTCTAAAGTTTCTCTTTCGATTTTACAGTTTATCTGTATTACCATTCTGACATTTTTGATGAGTTTATTGAAACGGATGCCACTAGTGCTTTGATAAATGTTTCTTGTGTTTTAAGGTTATGGTTTGGATAACATGTGCAGCCAACATTTGATAAAAAATATTTACCAGGTTTGCGTGTACACACACGTAGTATTTTCCTTTGTGAGTCGATATGTTTGCTAGTGATCGATATTGTTTTTTTTTCTTCAGACTTTGTTATAAAAAGGTTACATTCTACTGTATTGAATTTGGTTATTTGAAAGTGTTTTTACTATGTTATATCGCACTATTTTCTCTTTACCTCCTCTGTGCGTAATATAATATTAATCATTATAGAATTACCATGTTCTGTAAACTTTATTGGCAATCATAATAATAGTTCATAGGAATAAAATATTATTCTACCCCGAGCCTTTGACTAGAATGGTTAACTGTAGACATTTTAATAATATCTATTTTAAAAAATGCCCGTAGCAACATTGGTTACGTATGTAACAAGCATTTCTTCATATTGCAAACATTACACAAGCATTGAGAGGTGATTGCTAATGTGTTAAGCCAGTAGGATGTCACTGCAATCCGAATAAAAGCTCTAATTCGTTTTGAAGCCATGGACGCAGATCGACGACATGATACAGGCCTGTAAGAAGAAATGTTAGTGATGTTGTTACGTATTTTCGTAAAGAGTCTGAGGAAAACCTTAAAACCCAAGAATAGTCTGGATGGCGGAACGTCTCGGCAGACGTGTGTTATCCGTGGAAATGCCGTCCTATTTATACAGAGCGCCTTTCCGCGGAAGGAGAAGGCCGTTCACCTACAGTCGTGAAACAGAATCTGTTCTATTTGAGTCCCGCTCATACGAATGGACCAGATAAATATATAGCTGTGTGCCAACTATCCTAACACTGGAATCAACAGATTCTTATACTTTTAAAGGGCCTTAACAGTTATTTCTTAACATTTATTGACAAGTACAGTAATGTTTATGGGCGTGTCTTTTTGCTGTCGGATTAATGAGGTTTAGGTTTGAAGGAATATTGAAGAGAATGGACCAAGACTTATCAGATGGCGTTTCGTAGCCGCGGGGAATTTAGGCCGTGCCCGGCCATTTTGGTGTGAAGTGGTGGGGGGCAAGGTCTTGCAGACTAGGTAACCGCGTTTTTAATGATCGGCTTAGAGCGTAGTTGCCTGGGGTATCCTAAGCGCACGACGACCTCAGCAAGGTCCTCCAAGAACAATTGTACGTAACCATTCCAGTGTGTGATTTGGTTTTACGTAATAATTAAGACCTTCAACACACTCGTTGTTATAAAATGTTTATTTTCCTTTATTTCGCGGCATGTTTCGTTATGATTGTACTATCCTCAAGTCAACTTTGGGATAAAATATAATTAAATATGCTGGGGTAGAAAAGGTCTTACGACACCACATCTAACAGTTTTTCTTTTTTATGTTGGCACATCTAATTCTATTCTGACCTCATAGATGGCATAACATACAAAGGTTGGCCTGAGTATGGTATAAATATACCAAACATGTCGCCACAAACATTTTAGAAGACCATTTTGTTGATGGTCTTAAAAGGTTAGAAGTAAAACTTGAGCAATCACCTTCCGTGTTTGATTGGATGACCTTCTGAACGCAATATCTGCGTCTGGTCAGTCTTGAGTTTACAATGTTATTCAATTTGAAATTAGAATTGTGTTGCAGTTACCGGATAAATTTTATCAACACGTGTCCTGATTTGATGTACTATCGTTATATTTGCCTGGGGGGACTGAGGAAAACTTTGAAAACCTTCAGTCATGACAGCAATAATAATTTTCAATTTCGTTTCCGTAGTCGTGAATACTCTTGGCCTCTTAGTTTTCTCAGTTGATTGCACAGAAATGACCACTGAGTTTATCGTAAAAAATAAATAAGGAAACAAATCATCAGTGTACTTGCCACTGCTTGCGTAACATACGAGCGTAAACTGAAGCACGTGGCGAGAGTACGCTCTGTTAGTCACATTGCCAGGTGATTAAAAATCGACTTATGTCGGAAACCAATGACGTACACGGAAGCAATGATGTTATGATATGATAAGGGACAGATTCATAGGTGACGAGCAAAGAGGGCTTAATGTATTGATAATAATTTCTTAAAATATTTTTTTTTCGTTTAAATGTTTTTATCTTTGGAAAAGTCAAATTTATTTTTTATAAGATAGTGTAATTGCGTCATATTGTGAATATTATATCAATTATTTATTTTAATCCGTCTGATCACAATATAATTTTTTTATTTAAAATTTCTTATAATTAAGATAATAAAATATCATTCATGTTCCATATCGATTGATCGAAATTGATTGAAATGTAAATCGATCAATCGATATGGAACATGAATAATATTTTATTATCTTAATTATAAGAAATTTTAAATAAAAAAATTATATTGTGATCAGACGGATTAAAATAAATAATTGATATTTATTTTTTATGTAACAAAATGTTTCACATATTCGTATCTGTGTTAAGAAAAACTCCGTAGTAAATTTGATTACGAAAATTATGTATTGCCACCTTTTTCTTTAAATACAGGCCTGCGCAATAATTACTACAACAGAAATGCATAGTTTTTAAATCTCTTTGCTCGCGCAGGACTTCAGGTCTCTACACCGAATGGCATTAGGCACACACCGACTAGAGTGACATCTTGTGGCATCGTATTCGCACCTCGTCTCCAATGTTACCAACATTTGTTTTTAGTTCCCCCTTTTACTGTCTACGCATGATACGGGCTTGTATCTGCTTCGAAGTGACGTGTGTTGACCCTACTTGGCAGAAGTAGGATCCCTGGCAGGTCTGAGCGACCTCACAAGGTCGCTGGCTCGTGGCCTGACGGCCTGCAAGCTGCAGTTCTCGCTGTTGTAGCTCGCGTGCCAGAAACCTTGCTCTAGCCCACTGCTTGGTTTATACGCGTGCACCCGGCCCAAGATGGCGACCACCACGAAGTTAGCCACGTCTGCGTTCCTCGCAAGGAGAACGACACTCAGTTCGAATCTCGACCAGAATCCTGTGTACGCATTTCTTGTCTTTCGTCGTTATTTCAAACGAGTCGTGGTTAACCGAGACCTTCGAACACGAAAGTAAATGGTCGACGTGAGATTTGAGAGGTTTTCACGACGGCTAGGATTATAATGTTCTTCTGGGTTATGGCACCAAAATCTAGAACACTGGTAAATTTTTAATTGCGTTTTATTTGATCCTTCTGAGAGAATGAGGAAAACTACGCAAAACCTCAGGGATGAAATTTAAAACCGAGAATTTCGAATCTCTTTGTACGTGTGTGTGAGAGAGGGAAAAATGTATTTGTATCACAGAAAAAATTTCCCACTTGTAACAATAACAAACAATTGAAGACCATATTAAAAGTTTCGGAAAATGAGCAAAAATTATTATAACGTGGATAATGATGATTTATTATTATTATTTAGTGTTCTGTCTGACGACAGGTCCATATGAACAGGATCCTTCCATCTTTTTCTCGGACTGGGACCTGTTCATATACGTTCTTGGCAGATGATCCAGAAGTGGTTTGCCATTGCCTTCTTCTGTGTGTGAATGGAGTAATTGTTGGGATGCCACGGAGGAAAACTCCGTGTTGCCTAGACTACGGCCTTGCCCAACACAAGTTATAAATTCGGGCACCGCCGGGAATCGAACCCGAGACCCCATGATTATGTTAATTTAATTTAAGATCAGCCAACAATTTCTAAATTTTGGCATATAACTTTGTTCGTTCAGAAATTGTTACACCGGTTGGAAAAGCATCTCGATGTTTTTGGTATTGACAGTACATTCACCGCGGAACCTGTCAGCTGTAGCGTGGGGGAACTCGGTTCCAAACATAATGCCACAAGGGCGTTCACATATAACATCGGAGCAACTATGGTATTTATTAATTTATACTATTCTTTTGTGTGGTGCTGTTCGTATAAACATGACTCTATATGATGTATTAAGTTATACGCCGCACCTTTTTAAACTGATGTTTGTCCTGTCCAATCAAAACCTGCCTTTGTGGTTGTTATAACCCTATGCATTATTTGGACTCGGTGCGACCACAAGATTTAATTAATTAATTAATTAGTCCGATGCGGCAAAACGTAAACAAGATTAAACGAGATAAATAAATATTACATTAGCCACACTCCATATGACGATCTGCTACCGCGTTGTTAGATTCCAGTGTATGACGTGAGGTACCCAGTCTCATTGGAGTTCTGGACAAATATACAACATTCCATAAGAAATATATTTGCCAATATATTTTAATGTGTCACCGGGATATATTATATATATCTATCTTTATCATTATCTATCGAATGTTCTGGTTAACACTTATGTTTATTTTCTGTGAGGTCCGACTTTCGACTGTTGGATCTGAGACGTACCTCTGATGATTTAGTGGTTTCCTCAGTCCCTCAATGGTACGATCGCCCTCTGCCACCTCCTTCCCAATCCCGAATACATATTCATCCTACTGTTTAACTTTGCACCATATACTTAGTGGGCTGAACACCGCAAATGAAGAAATGTAATATATATATATATATATATATATATATATATATATTATTTATCTAGTGTTCTGTCTGACGACAGGTCCATATGAACAGGATCCTTCCATCCTTTTCTCGGACTGGGACCTGTTCATATACGTTCTTGGCAGATGATCCAGAAGTGGTTTGCCATTGCCTTCTTCTGTGTGTGTGAATGGAGTAATTGTTGGGATGCCACGGAGGAAAACTCCGTGTTGCCTAGACCACGGCCTTGCCCAACACAAGTTATAAATTCGGGCACCGCCGGGAATCGAACCCGAGACCCCAGGATTACAAGGCCAGCGTTCTAACCGCTAGACCACCTCATCTTATTATTATTTAGTGTTCTGTGTGACGACAGGTCCATATGAACAGGATCCTTCCATCCTTTTCTCGGACTGGGACCTGTTCATATACGTTCTTGGCAGATGATCCAGAAGTGGTTTGCCATTGCCTTCTTCTGTGTGTGAATGGAGTAATTGTTGGGATGCCACGGAGGAAAACTCCGTGTTGCCTAGACCACGGCCTTGCCCAACACAAGTTACAAATTCGGGCACCGCCGGGAATCGAACCCGAGATTCCAGGATTACAAGGCCAGCGTTCTAACCGCTAGACCACCTCATCTTATTATTATTTAGTGTTCTGTCTGAGGACAGGTCCATATGAACAGGATCCTTCCATCCTTTTCTCGGACTGGGACATGTTCATATACGTTCTTGGCAGATGATCCAGAAGTGGTTTGCCATTGCCTTCTTCTGTGTGTGAATGGAGTAATTGTTGGGATGCCACTGAGGAAAACTCCGTGTTGCCTAGACCACGGCCTTGTCCAACACAAGTTATAAATTCGGGCACCGCCGGGAATCGAACCCGAGACCCCCAGGATTACAAGGCCAGCGTTCTAACCGCTAGACCACCGTGGCCACATAACCTAACTAATCTTTGTGAAAATTCTAATTGTACGTAACACTTTGTCGCCCCATTTAAATTCTCGTCGCATAGGTCATTCACTGTTTATTCGATTAAATCGCATTGGAAGATGCATTTATTTCGCGATGTCGGAACAGTTTCTAGAGTATGTTTATTAAGCGTATAACACTCTTAGTTAGTTGAATAACACACTCGTAATTACTCTTCTGTTTATTATACGTTACATGTAATTTAATAGACAATTTTCGTAGCCCTGTCATCGTGAAAGTAATAATGAGATTACCTAATGTTGTTATTCTGCTGTACACTATAGTAGCCGTCATTAAATTGCGTGCTTCAAGGTCAAGGAATAACTTTACTCCGTCTCCCCACCGTCACCACCGCCTTTCGCACGGCTGCAAGTCCTGAGCTGTCGTCAATCGCTTGGGTCCTCCTATTTTGTACGATCTCGCTGTGACCTTGAAACATGAAATTTGATAACGGCTACTATAACACTGCAAGACTTGTGAATCTGTGGAAATCTGGAGGGGAAGAGACCATCTGAGAGTCACAGTAGTGGGTTATGGATAATATTAAAATGTTTTTTTTAAAATAAAATATGATGTGGACATGTAAGCTGTGTTTTTCAGGCCAGATATGAATGTGGTTATCCGATATCAGTGTCTGAGTTCCAAACTGTTAAAGTTTTCTGTTGTAACCAATATTGAGTGGTTCATTCTACATGGTTGCGTGTCATAATTCACAACTGTCGTGAATATCGGTGCTATATAACCTGTGTAGTTGGTAAAGCGCTTTTAAATAAACGCTATTAGCATTAAATCTGATGGACTAGAAACGAAACTTTCCCACTTGGTACTATTCTATGTGCTTAATTTGTAAGGGTGTAGATTTATTTGAGTGAACAGTAGGTTGTTACTCGTGAGGGATATATCAGCTGTACTGTACAAGCCAGCAAGGAATGTTGTTCTCAACCCACGTTACAGGTCGATCTGGTACGCGGCCCTCATGTTGCATGGGTGGATCGCCTGATCACATAGGAGATACTATTTGCCATTGTCACAGAATGTAATGTTTCTTTTATGAATCATCAGCTGAGTGAGGATATTTAAGACAGTTGCCTTACTTATGCTTAATTTCATCGCGAAAGGATATTTTAAAGGAAATTAATGAGATTATTATATTATTAAGTGTTCTGTCTTACGACAGGTCCATTGCTCTGCCCAAAAAGAGCTCTCCAGTTGTCCCTATTCTCGGCTTCTCGCTTTAATTCCTGGAACGTCATCTTCTTTCCTTGTTTAAGATCGTCGGTTAGCTGTATCAATCTTCTTCCCAGTCCTCGCTTTCCTTCAACCTGGCCTTCGATGATATCACTCATTAACCCATTCCTTCTCATAATATGTCCCAGCCAGTTAGCTTTCCTTCGTGTAATCTTTGCTCGTTGACTCTCCTCAATACTTCTTCGTTGGTCACTCGATCCGTCCACCTGATCTTCTCTATTCTTCTCCAACACCACATTTCAAAACTCTCCAGGTATTTCTGTTCCTTCTTCCTGAGTGTCCAAGTCTCTGCTCCATACGTAACACTTCACTAGTTTCTTCATTAAGGAGATATGGTTTGTATTTAATGTCCATGCTAGCAAGTGGCTGCCTTTTTTTGTCGAAGAATGATTGATAATTACGTTTCACTTAGTGATCAGGCTCAATTTATGTGTGAATATTCAAAGGAAGTAGCCTTTGGATCACCGTTATCACCACAAAAATCCGCAATTTGATTCCGGTGAAGGAAATTAACACTCGGACGTCTAGAGAGAAGAATTTATCTCCAGACCAATTTTAGATCGCTGATATTCGAGTTTTTTTGTACGTAATAGTAATTTACCTCCTTTAAGTTTCATTTTCGAGGGACAATCGCCGTGTGAAAAGTTAAAAATGTTACCGATTTTGTTTGCGGCCGTTCCATTACACAATTTTATAACGTTTACGTTATGTAACTTTATTAATCTGGTAATAGTCTTGTAATTAGCCTTGCAAACCTACTCGCTATCAGTGTGTAAAATATTTATTTTTATTTTGTTTCAGGTAAGTGGAAACATAAACTTCCAGTTTCATACGAATGGCTCTTGTATCATGTAAGTACGCTTCAGTTAGTAACACGTGATGAGAATTTTTTTTTATATAAATCTGATTAACCTAATTTGGGCGTGGTAGGACATGGAAACGTAGGAATGTAAAATCGACACTGGAAATTTACACGGAACTTCGAAGAATCTTAGCATATAACTTACGCCAGTTTTTAAGTTATCTTAAAGTCTTCTTTTATTCTTAAACACACGAGACTTACTATCTAGGCAGTGCCTGTTCGTACGAAGTTCTCGAAATCGATCGAGAGAAACAGCTAAATACGGAAATCGAACCTGTATCGAGAGTATCGATAGTATCGATTCAAATCCTTCATTTGTCGTTTTCGGCACTACGAAATGATTATGTCCAAGGTTTGTTGTCTTCCAATATTTATTCTAGTTTATTGGTCAGTTTTAGTCTATATAACGATGATGTTTTAACGTTTTATATTCCGTAACTGTGAATGTATTTGTTTATTAAACGTGAATAAACAGTTCTGTTGTATAACTTGGAAATGTGGCCAAACACGAAAGCAGACAGTTGTCCACACCTTGCAAATGTCTAGGACAGGACATTGATTTACTGTATGGTCATATAGATACACAGTTTAGATATTCAAATGAAGTCAACCAAGTATCAGTAAGTGCTTACACCCAAACTATTAAATAAGAGCTTTCTGCTATGAAAGAGTTTTAAACCTATGGTTCGGTATGGCAACGTAAATTCTGTGTAACAGCTTGTTCCTACACCACAGAGCCATTGAGACTTGAATATTGTCTGGTTATTAAAAATAATGACGTGGATACAAATTACAAAGTCACAAGCAATAACAGAGGTGAGCGTGTTGATGTTTTTGTTTAAATTTGAATCTTTTGCGTCGTCGAATTTGAGATAATGGTGAAAGTTTAAATCTTGTCTTGAGTTTAAATTATTTTGGTGTTTTATTTAAAACCTTTTGATTGAGGTATAACTTTTTTTAAACGACCTAATTTGTCATTTTGGAGGAATTGAATTTGTGAATATCATGAAGATTTCCGTCTTCTGGGTTGTTGTTGTTCATCGCCCTGATGACGGAGGCAGTATGACCTCTGAAACGTTGGTTAACATCGACCAGACTACACAGCGCAACAACCCAGAAGACAGAAATCTTCATACTCTGATGATGGAGGCAGTATGACCTCTGAAACGTTGGTTAACATCGACCAGACTACACAGCGCAATAACCCAGAAGACAGAAATCTTCATACTCACCGCTGTGAGAACCTCAAGTCTTACATGTGAATATCATGTTTTAGTATATTTTTTATTTTCACTTTGAAGAAGTTTGTCTCTTATCTATGGATATTAAATATTTATACTTTAGTTTGTGGTTTGGAGACAGCCGCTATTCTGAACTTTAACCTACTTTGTGTCACGTTTGAGGGATTGTATTTGTAAAAAATATGAAATTTTATTTATTATTTCGAATTTGAAGGATTTAATCTAATTCGTACCGACGTTAGTTTCTTGTTTTATGATTTGTCGGAGTAAAACCATGTTTTATACTTTAACTTACTTAGTAATGTTTGAGGAACTCTCCTATATGTTTTATCTTTGCTTTAAAAGTTTAAATAATTTTAAGGTTTCGGTTAATTTAAATCTTCCTTTGTGCTTACTACCATTGAATGATGTTATAGGAATAGCCCACATCGCTGACGTCATGGCTGTTTCATATTTTGAATGAAAGTAGTTTTGCCTTTTCTATAAGACAGTTAATTCTTGTTCTTATATATTCTTTGGAATTACATGTCTCTTCTAAATACAGAATGAGTCACAATTAAGCTCTAATTTAAATAAATTATAACTTTGAAATGAAGGGAGATATGGATTTTATACGAAGGACATCATAATGGAGCAAAATTTAAATTTGATTTACGATTTACATTTTTATAAATGTTATTAATTATGGCCACCGTGAGCTCATTTTAGACTCACGATTTATTTAAATCTGGATCTGATTGTGACTTACCCATTATTATGTCTCACGTTATCATCTGACCATCATTAAGGTTTAATGTATTTTTTTAACTTTTAAGGGTTTAATCTGCTTAGCTGTGTTTCTGTTTAGGCGTATCATATGTGTTGAACGAAAACCTATCTGAAAAGTGTCCTTAAAGATTCTCTACACGAAGGTGTTATTTTATAAAGTTTTCAATTTAATCCTTGCGAAACGAAGATATAGTCGAAATCTTTGTCTCAAGACAAGAAATCGATCCAAAAAATTAAGCGTGGAAGTTGGCTTCCAATTGTGGTGTTGTCTAAAAGGTGTCTGACATGTTAACAGATACAGAATGTGTGCAAGTTCGCGCTGTGTTGTTGATCGATTGTTCCAACAGGATATATACATAGCAACGCCCATTACGTACTGACAGACGTTTAATTATCGTGCGGGGGGAAAATTCAAGATCAACAGTTCGACATTTAAGTCGTGAAATGTCCAATTATAGAGATGTGACAGATTTATAAGGACACACGTGCCTTCTTTCTTAGCGTTTCGTATTTCTGAAATGCCAGTTAAGTAGAGGACGAATTAGATTTTCAAAGTAACTATGTTTAAATCGCAAATTAAATTTAGCACAGTGAACTTAAAAGGGAAATTTTTTGTTGCATTGTAACAGGTGGCTTTTGAAATAAAAAAAAACAGTCTTGGTTTGCGCGACTGCTTCAACAGATATCCAGACAGTATTTATTTTTATCTCTGTGTTTCCGTACTTTCAGCGTCTGTGTTTGCTCATTCCTTTTACTCTCTCCTGCATTTCTTTCTTTCTTCCATTATTATACGTTGTATTATGAACAGAACAGTTCATAGCAGGAGAGACAGCGCGCTCCTGGGACAATACGCGATACTAAAAACCAGCGTTGATGTGCGTGTTATTAGAACTAAGAAACATAAGAATAATGCACAGCGCACATGCCAAAACGAGAACAAACGAGGGGTAGTCGTTGCATCTGTCAACAAATCGAATTGAAATTACGCAATAGTCGATTAATCAAACATCAATTCATCTAGTATTCATTGTCCATACTGCAAGTAATGGGCTAGGAACGTTGTCACAATAATAATGAAGAGTTCTCAACCTTGTTCCTGTCATAGGACATGGTTATGTACAATGCATAGGATTTCCCAAACAAGCCTGTGATTGTCCGTTAGTCTGATACCATTCGAATCAGTGTGTCCGTTAAAATAAATAATGGAAGTAATACAACACCCACTATTTTGTGGTGATATAGTCCGCCATTTCGAGATATGTACTGTAAACAACTTGAACCATGTGTTCTAGCGATTTACGATGTGAAAGTTCTTGAAATGGCTGTCTGTTTGTGGAGTCACTGTGTTAAATATTGGAAAATATTGACTCGACCTCCATCATGTAGGCGAAAACGACACCGCTCGAACACGGTTAGTTTGTCTGCTTTGCGTTGGAAGTCTGTATTCCTCTTTCCTGGCTTCATATTTTAGGAGTGTTTTAAATTCTTAACAAGATCTGAGCTGATCCTATGCTATAGTAAAGAGATTGCCACTTCTAGCATACTGAGAACTGGGAAAATGAGTTTTCATACAAATCTCAAAAATTCACTGCAGAAAACAGGGGGAAACATTCAAAAACTGTAAATTTTTTAAAAATATGAATTTCCCGATCGGTTTCTGCCCCAGAAAATGAATAACGTAGACTTAGTTGGGAGATTTTGGGCTTATTTCAGAATTTATAAACATTTGGTTTCGACCACCAGAGATTTCTAGTGCAGTCTGAATTGGATTTTTATAAGAATCGCAAAGAATTTTTTTTTCATCGTCTGTGGGGACTGAGAAATTTTTATTTCCGTAGAATTGCAAAAAAAGTAACTAAAACCGGAATATTTACAAGTGTTTGGATTTTCTGAAATGAATGGAGGTATACAATATATGGAATAAAAATAATATAAGTGAACTTAAATATCTTCAAGTGTATTATACTCGTCTCAGTAAAAAGGTCGAGATTAGATTTGAACCTACTGCTATTTAATAGTCTCGTATTGTATGCCTTTGGTGTATTTAAATATTGCTCATAAGTTATTTAAACACTGTGATATCTATCACTTTTGAAATACTGCACTCCCGTAGACATATGCCGCTGTTACAACATGGACAATATGGTGAAAAATCCTCAAAGCTAAAATAATATTAGTGTTTAAAATGTTCTACATGTGTGAAAGAATTTTTTAGCCTTCACAGTTCGTCTGAAATGAGAGTTCGGTAATTTGATTTTGTGATGTTGGCTACGCAGCAGGAAGCCATCTTGAACTTTCGTTTCGCTTCCCTGCCTAGTCAGGGATAAACAGCTGAAGAGTTCGTGTGTTTTGTCCAGCAGCTGGGACGAAAGATGGTGCGCGGTTTGTGTTGGGAAGGTGCGTATTGTAACTGTTTATTACAGCTTGCTAGTTATACATGTATATATTAATCTCAGTCCGGTTTGTGTTATACTGAATGACAGTCGTGGTAGGTTATGTATAACATTTAAAACTTCTTTTATTTTTTGTAGCATTTTACATGAATGTGGGACAACTTCGAATAAAGCCAGGATGAAACATGATCCAACGCCGAGCACAAAAAGTGAGTAACCTATCGAAAGCAGCTCTGTTGTGCAAGTAGTCATATTCAGTTTGCCATAAATAAGTTTTTAGAAAACCTCTCTTCCAAATGTACGTAAACAATACGCGTAGCGTAGAACTACAGCGACCTTGGCATTGACCTCACTAATACTATCTATTGTTTTACTGTTAGCATTTTGTAATGAATATGACAGTACTATTTATGTATTCACGATCAGTTGTCCTAACCTGCACCATGGAATAATAATACAATTTAACATTTTCATTTTATATAACAATTGCAAAAATATATTTGGAAATCTGTAGAATGCAAGCAGTATTTGTATATAAATTAATAAATATGTTACAATGTATGGAAACATTTTGTTGTGAAGTTATAGAATAATCACTATAAATTACTATATGACAATCACAATTGTGTAAGACCTTGTGTTAATTCTACAGATATAAATTATGTGTGATAACGAAGTGACGATGAAAACAGTGAGTTTACCCAGCATTTCTAGGTGGTGTCAGAACAGAACAGGTGGTAGTCCATATTTGTTTCCTGTAACAACTTTGCACATAATTGTTTCTATAGTACACACGATGCATACAAAAAAAGGTGTCTGTAACCATGTGACAATTATAGAGATACAAGAACTTTGCCAATCTCGAACACACATGGCACAGAATGGCTACACACTCATAATTGCCATCATAATAATATTTGTTCTGTAGCTTTTATGTTTATGTTGTGTTATACAAATAATCATATACAAATGTAATTTTTTATTTGCAGGATATAGCAGGAGAACCAGTTATCTCATTTTGAATTGTCAGATTTTACAAAATTGTGGAAACTACCACATCAATTATAAAACGATGCTTATTAAGCAGATTCTTAAAGAGGATAATGTGTTAATCAACGCACCTCAACGCCTTGGGAAGTTGACAGATTTGAACATGGTCAAGTGTTTTCTAGAAATGTAAATAAAAAAGAATGGGTTACCAATATTACCTGATTATAATTTATTTGTTGGCTATGAATTAAACATAAGTATGGAAAATTTAAATGTGATCATGTTATTGATTCCTATGATGCTATGATTATGTGTAGTAAAAAAATGATACATAAATGTTTTGAGCAATAGAGGTACATGTTAAAGAGTGGAGAATTAGACGGTGAGAGAAAAAACTGTAAAGTTGTGGTGACGTAAGTATGGACGAGGAGGATGTACGTGTTGGTTTAAGATTACCCAAGTATTTATCCAGGCACTTTTGATTCTAAATTATTTGTTGTAATAGATGAATGTGATTCTCCCTTTACTACAGAGTTAAGAAATAATATTTCAAGCATTTTTGAGGTTAATGGTGGTATAATCTCAAAAGTTATGAGTTTGTGGCATTAATTACAGGAATGTCGTGTGTAGCTGGGATGTGCCTGCCTGGTCTAAATAATGTAGAAGCATGTACATTTTGTGAAGATAATTTGTTGAGTTTTATTGTTTAAGAGAAGTGGAGATCACAAATGTTCTTGGTGGATTTCAGATTGAGGTTAAGGTAAGCTAAGAAGCTCATGACCAATACATTGGATTTTCATGTCCTGAGAGAAACGCTGCCATTTATATTATGCGGTCCATTATTCATTTGTTGAAATACAAAAAAAGTTATTGGAAAGATAGTGGATATATTACAAATCTTGAAGAGTGGTTGCAAATTGACATTTTTGAGGCTAAAGTAGAACATTTAATGCAGAATAAAACTATAACCAGTATGTGTGAAGAGAAATTAACATTAATACATAAAAATGTGGGTGAGGCATTTACAGTATCAGGTTAACTTGTATATTTGTTTAATCAGCGATTAAGATGTGCAAAACACAGTGTAATATTGAATGCAATCATGAAAAGGCACTTTGTTGCCTAAAATGTTTTTGTTTATTATGTATTGTAAATGTTTTATGTACTACAGTGGACATTAAATTGTGAATTTTCTGATCTGCTCTTGCATGTTTTTTGTTGTTGTTATTTCATGTTTTGTGATATTTATTTTCTTTTGGGTGATGGAAAATGGTGTAGAAGATTTTTGTATAACAGTTTTGTAACGCGTAACGTTTAATGCCGATTATTCTTACGCCATAGTTAACGTCTAACTTTCAATAACCAGTGTTTAAGTTACAGTGTCCAACAGATGAAATTCAGTTGATATTCTGCCTAGTCAGAATCTGTATTAAATTAAAAAATGTTTGGAAGAAATTAGATGTTTGTTGGTCACTCCTGGTCCGGCAAAGATGACGCAACGTTACTCGCTTCTCAGATTGTGGGTCACCAAGTTCGCATATTTTGAAATGCCTTGTTTTTATTCCGTGATAAACGTACAGAGTTATTTCAGGTTTTTTTTACGGCACCTCAGTGTTAATGTGGATCCGGTTCTTGAATGCAGAAATGACCATGAGCTTCTAATTGGTACTACGCCGACCCTCGTTAGAAAGGTATGTAATTTTCTATCGACTGCGTAAATGTGTGAAGCGCTGTCTAAGGCCTTAGTGAAATTCGTATATGTAGTGAAGTAATATGAAGAAGTGAGGTTAGGTAGTATCGACATTTGTGAGAGTTAATTATGGGGAGAATGCTGAAGTGAATTTCAGAATTCCGTCCTCGGTTAGGATCTTTTATCTTGGTGACGTTTCTCGTGATTTTAGTATGATTTACGATTGGGGGGGGGGGCCTTAAAAAGCCAGGAGCCTGTATCCGGTAGCATTGAATACTTCATATCGTATGTACGTAATATTACTCCATGGGGTGGTTGAGGCAGTAATGTGATGGTCTGCGGTTTGGATGTTGGAGATTGTTCCCTGTAGGGGGCGGGGGGTTTTCTTAGCCCCACTACTTAACAAAATGGTTCTGGATACAATTCTGCGTCTTCATAAATGGGTACTGAGGATGATGGTAAAACTGCTGAAATCGTACAGAGTCGTCAATATATAGCGCTGCTACGATTCAGATTCTGAGCTGTCTTTACTCGCCTCTGTTCGTCGTACTATTTTGCTGTGACCTTGAAGTATGGAATTTTGTGGCGGCTGCTATAGGGCGGAGATGTAAGGAGCGTGGTTTTTACACTCCCTGTACCACTTCCAAGGGAAGTTTTTATTATTGCCATTTGGCATTAGTATTATAATTAGGGTTAATATTGAGACTGTAAAATAATTACTAATGTGAACTGACAATTCAACCAGTTCAGTTTAGGGATCAGTGAATTCCAGTAGAGTTTTCACCGAATATTGGGAAGTGGTTATCTTCTTCTCCTGGAGATTCCGGGTTCGAATGTCTGTTAGTGGAAGTCTGTTTGAATCGTATGAAATGATCGGGATCTTCTACGTCCCGCGAAACGCAATTTGTATTGTGTTGTGGTTATGATGTAAGGTTTATTATAGGTTATGTTAAACTGTTACAAATTAAATTTTATTATTAGGGTCGCTCACTCGGAACCCCATTAAGGAGCTGTGTTAGGCTGCCCCGATCATTAATACAGGATTTTGAAGTTCCGTGTTTTAATAGAGCATTGAAAATTAGCCTGACTTTATTTGTTGAAATTTATTTAAGAATTTGAAATTAATAAGTTTTGGACTACGCGACATAATGTTTAATGACAATAACTGACGTATATGTATTTTGTATGGAACACTTTTTTGTGTTTTGGTTTACTGTGATGTAAATAGTTATGAAGTTATAAAATTCTTTAAAGTGGCAGTGATCAGAACTCGGACGTGCCTACACGAGCGTTGTCTCTTGAGAACTTGTCGGAAAAGGAGTTTTTAATGTGACGTGTTAATTTAAAGAGTGGATTATAGCGCATTGTGTCTTTAACGCAATCAGAACCCGAAATGAACACATGATTTTGCTTATAAGGAAGAATTGAAGACAGACTAGGGTTTTCGCTGACCACACACACGCACGCAAAATCTCTTTTCCACATGTCGTAAAAATTTGCTACTAAGCAAAATCTTGAAATTCATTTAAAATATGGAGAACAAACAGGAAAGTTACTGACATCAGGTATTTCTTCCCGACTGTTCGTGATATGGGTTCTTGAATGACTGACGTTTTGGAACACAGTCACGTAAAGTACCAGGAGTCAAACCGCATTTGGAGAAATTCTATTATTGAATTTTATATTCTTAAATCAGTTCTACCGATTACGTTAGTGCTGTGGCATGTGATTGGAATGTTATTGGATCAAATACCGGCATCGTATGTCCTGACACGTTTGTTATGAGCGTCACAATTTCCGTAATTCTTTCTCGTCTGCTGCTTTTGAACGGATGTGAAGCTTGGTGCTATGTTTCCTGAAGTCCCGTGCAGGTGCAAACTAAAAATAAGAAGCAGCAGCTCAAGAAATGCGAAGAGAATGAAATGAGATAAAAGGGAAATTATGATTGTGTGGTTTGAGGTTCTGACGGCGCTGAGTCCGAAGATGGCTGTCTTCTGGGTTGTTGCGTCGTGTAGAACTTTACCGACGTTTCAGAGGTCATTGATGCTTAGAACGTTACCGACGTTTCAGTGGTCCTTGATGCTTAGAACTTTACCGACGTTTCAGAGGTCCTTGCTGCCTAGAACTTTACCGACGTTTCAGAGGTTCTTACTGCCTAGAACTTTACCGACGTTTCAGAGGTCCTTGCTGCCTAGAACTTTACCGACGTTTCAGAGGTCCTTGCTGCCTAGAACTTTACCGACGTTTCAGAGGTTCTTACTGCCTAGAACTTTACCGACGTTTTAGAGGTTCTTACTGCCTAGAACTTTACCGACGTTTCAGAGGTCCTTGCTGCCTAGAACTTTACCGACGTTTCAGAGGTTCTTACTGCCTAGAACTTTATCGACGTTTCAGAGATCATTGATGCTTAGAACGTTACCGACGTTTCAGTGGTCCTTGATGCTTAGAACTTTACCGACGTTTCAGAGGTTCTTACTGCCTAGAACTTTACCGACGTTTCAGGGGTTCTTCCTGCCTCCTCGTGGAGGCAGCAAGGACCTTTGAAACGTCGATAAAGTTCTAAGCATCAAGGACCACTGAAACGTCGGTAACCTTCTACGCAACAAGGACCATTGAAACGTCGGTAACCTTCTACCAGACTACACGACGCAACAACTATAATATGATTGTGTCAGTTCAGACTTAATATCTTTATTATTATTTTGATTTTATGAGGATTTTCTTACAATAGCGTCTCTTGGAGGATTCTTAGTTTAATGTTATTTTTATATAAAAGGTCAGTTACCTTAGGGTTTCCATGGGTAACGTCTGATTTTAAACCACAAACGGCTTTTACTACTTTTATAATAGTCTCACACAACATGTCCTGTAGATTCTAATGTTCCTAAGCGAGATATCTCGTGCGTAGCATCGAAAAGTATGGCGAATATTAATCATTTCTGTTGTTGAGAAGCCATGTATAATTTTTACTGCTGAAAGATTACGGGACACACAAAGAGATGTCTCGTGCATAACATGTCAGCAGAGAGTTGGGCGGACGTGTAAACAGACTGATAGGCAGACGATCGCGTCTGCGCAGTGGTACGATCGCGTTGCATTATGCATTTGTTTCTCAGTAAACTGCAGATTGTCGAAGTATTTCACTGACTATTTTTTTCTGCGAGGAATTTGAAGCGTGCTCATTAATCACATCTTGACAGGTAAGATGGCTGATTTACATTTCGTTTCGTTGAGTCATAAACTCGCGGATAGCCATTGTTTTAACTAAATTTGGCTTATAAATGGTCGAGAACATCCGATCTAGATGTACATTAAAGTTGACGCAGGACGTTAATGTTCTGGCGATACGAAATGGTACACTTTGTTGTGAAAGCAAAAATATAATAAAAGAAATAACTTTTGAAATAATGAGAGAAGTTGACGATTCGATACGATGGAATTACGAGATGAAAAGAGGTAAATTTTTATCTCTGGGCTCAAAATAACCCAGGGCCGGTTCTTTCGATGGGGATAAATATCTTTAATATCTTTCTTACAGATTTTCGAAGTATTATTCCAGAATTCATATGGAAGATATTGCTCGCTTAGTGGGTTGTTCTAATTTGGGACGTTTTGTAGAATGTGTTATATAAAACGAGATGTGGTACAGTGGTTGTAATAATCGTTCTTGGCGTATGTGGATCAAAGTTGTCGTGACCTATTTTAATCCAATATCCTAGTGTTCTGCTGGCTGTACTGAGGAGAGGAACGATATATGTCCAAAGATAACCATACCCTGGTTAGGATTCGAACTCGGTGCTTCTCAAACATTAGTAATATGATACACCGCTGTGCTGTCCTGCTCAATTTGAGTAGGAGAACTGACGTTTCGGTGGGGATCCCGAGAATGAACTTTGGATTTTCCAAAAATTATTTTCCTTGCAAGATATTTCCCATTTCTCTTTCTTCACTAGGCGCTTTTGCCTGCGATTATCCTGGTCGAAATGGATTCCGTAGTCCAACGTTTCAGAGATTTTGATTTCCTGAAGATGGAGGCAAAGAAGGTCTCTGAAACATTTGACAACGGATCCATATCGACGCGGATAGTCGCCAGAGAAGAATTTATCGCGCTGTAGAATATTTTAACAGAAAGTTAAGATATGTCGGACAATATTTTTTGAGGGCACTGTCCTCTTGACATCAAAGAAACACAATCGCTTAATGGACATCCCCCCCCTTCATCCATGAATTATATACATGTTTGTATGCGCATATAGTGGAGAGTAGGAAATAAAAAAAAATATGAAATTTTATGTAAAATTTAGCATCACTTGTATTCAGGAATACAAAGTAATGTCGGCGCCGATGTAAGGCTGACTAGAACTAAGCTCATCTGCCGGACTGTTTTTCATGAGATTAGAAGCTCTTCAAGATATGATAGGCGCGTAATAAATCCACGTCATTTGTTGATTATGTAGTTTTGTTTCTTAGTCTGGAGGCTTATGGAAACAATGTTAGGAAAGTTGAACTGTTAAGAAATGTAAGGAGAACCATGAAAATATAACTATATTTACTGTATTTTTACGATTTTCCAACGGAGGCGTGTAGTGTACACGAATGAGTCCTAATTTAGAAATGTTCACTCACATAGCCAAGAAAGTTCCCGTCTGTTATGGAACACCGAATGGTAATTACGATGTTTACAAGAGTTGTCACTATCTTCAGCTACAATGAAACGAGTCCATAATCTACCAACATTTTTTAATACCAATTTTAATATTATCTTCCTGTTTATGCCTAGACCTTACAAATGATCTCTTCCTTTCAGATTTCTCCACCAAAAATTTGTGTCTTTTGTAATCTTTTCAGTGCGTGATGACTCAAAAGTTGTAAAGGACTCCAGGATACGTCTTTTATGTGGATGACACAGAACTTGCAATCAGAACAAAGTGTTTTCTTTGTCTTAACTCGGGGAGTTCGATGGTTTTCTATAATATCTATAAAACCACGCTTCTGTTATGACAACAGAAACTTTTTTGCTATTTTAACCCTTTCGTTGTTTTTATTTTTTTATTTGTAGTGTTCTGTCTGACGACAGGTCCATATGAACAGGATCCTTCCATCCTTTTCTCGGACTGGGACCTGTTCATATACGTTCTTGGCAGATGATCCAGAAGTGGTTTGCCATTGCCTTCTTCTGTGTGTGAATGGAGTAATTGTTGGGATGCCACGGAGGAAAACTCCGTGTTGCCTAGACCACGGCCTTGCCCAACACAAGTTATAAATTCGGGCACCGCCGGGAATCGAACCCGAGAACCCCAGGATTACAACCTTTCGTTGTAGAGTACAATAATTATTAATTAAATCTACTGGAAGCTGTTATGGTCCATTTGTTAATAATTAGGGAGGTTCAACAGTTATAACTAACCAGCTATAAATATAATACTTCAGTTTAAACATAACAGTAATTGAGATCATGCGATAGGTTTTTTTTTAAAAAAAAATTTGAGTTGCTTATATATCAAATTTTTTTCTCTGTATGTCTGGCAACAAGCGACATGTGTCCTGCGCTAGAAACCCTGTAAAAAATGATGTATGGGATTACAAGGCGTAATTTCAGTTCCAAAAACAACGTATTCCATTTCTACACCAGGTCACAATAACGTTAATGCTTTTATGGACGTATTTTTCAATATGTCCAACACTGAAAATAAAGTACTGATATTGAACGTTATTGAAATTGTAGGTTGAGAGTTATTTTTCATCTGTGACTTCTGTCCCCAGCTCTAGGCTTATTTAGTGTACATTTCCGCGCTTTGAAACTAATTAGTGTTATTGCCGTCCGGGAGAGAGAGAGAGGGGGGGGAGTTTTACAAATTGCGTGTGAGGACGTTGGGAGGTGATACAGGTTACAGAAAATTGCGTTTCTCTTCATTTGACTTTTATGTTTGAAAGTAATTCTTAACTTTCCCACTAGAAAAAGTTTCGAGAGGTTTCATTTTAACTTGTTTATAAGATTGTGAATACATGTACCGTCTGTTTCGTCTTCAGAGCTGCTTTTAGTTCGACGTTTTGCGGTAGAAATGTCTGGATTTTCGGTAGAATAAAATCTTCAATGCTCTATATAGAGAACGGAACACGATGTATTTTCTATTACATTTTTTTTTAAATGAAGATGTTTAGAAAAGAGTTTTGGGCAGTAAATGTTTTAATATATTAAAATATATTAAAATCACAATAAAGTAATATAAGATAATTAAATGGTTAAAATATTATCCTTTGTTCCATATCGAGTACTCGATTTACATATGGAACATTCTCGACATGTTTCGGCTTTCATAGAGCCGTCATCAGCTGTATGTTATAAACTCTTAATTCAATTACTAATTTTTAATTTTTTTTCTTATCATTTCATTGTTTTTTAACATTGTATCAACATTTGTTGTTGTGTTATATCTCATTGATACAATCGTATTGTCGGAGTAATGTTAATGCTGCGTATATTGGTCTGTGAATTAAAGGATTCAAAACCATTAATGAAATTGAATATAGAAAACAAAATAAATAAATTAAAGTAAACGTATAAACTTACCAGAGAAGTAATATCGAAGTTGTAAGAGGAGAGATCAGAAGTACATCGTATCGGAGCGAGGTTGGTTAATATATTTTAATACTATTTTTAAATAAAATCACAATATGACGCACCTACAATATCTTATGTTTTAATATTAATTAAGATGTAGCTCGTAAGAGAATAATAAATTCTACTAATGTTGCAGATTTAAAAAATATAAGAAAATACCTCTGTAAAATTATTTGTAAATCTGATAATAGAATTAGTGACGTATGATTGGAAGTTCGAGATGGGGGGAGCACGTATTGTACAGAAGGAGATTGGCGCTTTTAAAGTTACTTGTGGACTTGAATTAGTTTAAAACGTCACTCTTAAATAGACGACGAAACTAATATTTGTTTGGATCAGTGGTTTGTAACACGGGATTAAGTACCCCTCAAGGGGTAATGTTGCATATTTGAAGGGGTAATTAGTCAGGTTTACACTTCGATTAAATCGTAGCTTTCATTTTGTCTGTTGCTAGGATTTTTAATCTCTAACATATATAGATTCGTTTAAGAAGTTGGGATAATATTGGGTTTACTGACATACGCTCGTACTTGGAGTAACTGAAAATAAACAGTAAAATTTTACCTTGTATTTGACCATTTATGTATCTGTGTAAGAAATCTAAAATCGATGATAAGTTGAGACAAATGAGGCTACCACGTTTTGGGTCTAGTGACTCGAAATGAAACGCTAATTCGGGAACAGGTCTGGCGGTAAGAGACGTTACGTCATGCGCGCTAAAACGGCTTAGGTACGCGGTCACCATGTTCTGAAGTTGATTCCCGCTGTGTTCCGTGTTTTAGCCTAGAGTAGTCTTACATTAAACATGAAGGTTCGAGTATATGTTGGGACCAGTTTAAAGACCTCGGTCCTAGAACAGTTAACTTAGGGGACCTCAGAGTAGAACAACTGTGTTGGAATTAAAGGAAAAATATATATATGCCGAGTATAAAGTTGTATTTGACCATCAGAAATCATCAAATAACGTGCATTAGCCAAAATACGCACAATATTCTTATGTTATGTGGGTTTAAATATCGTATAAAATTTCATGGACTTTGAAATTAAGAGTCATGGATATTTTACTATGACCTTGTGAGAATATAATTCACGCCATCGGGATAAATATAACTGTTTAAATTAGGCCACGACATGTTACTTAATTACGTTGTAAAATGTCCGAATTAGACTTTTAAAAATATGTCAGTCCTACTTTATGTTTTTTTTCTGAGCTATAAACAATTAAGAGTCGCGGTGAAATGCGATAATATTCATTGTCGTCACATTATGATGTTTTACAAGTGATCTTCTGTGTTTTTATTGAAAGATAAAGAGTTTAACTGTGCTACACGCTGTGAGCGCGTTTGCAGCACTAAGGATTTTAACGTTTGTAATAAATTATATGTTTTGTAGACCAAGTTAGTGAACCCAGAAAGCAGTCCCGTGATTATGGCCGATGGTATCTTTCTAGTGTCTACTGGTTTTGCTGACGAAGAACATGTAGACCCCCTTGCTTTACCTTTCTTACCCTCCCTAATCGTCCAGGTTTTTCATTCGCGGAAGCATTTAGGAACGTTCTGGCTTAATCTCCCCGGACTTACTATGGGTGGGGGGGGGGGAATCAGCTAATGATGTCAGAATTCTCTGTTCTTGCTGCAACTGAAAGTGGAGAGACAACAGCCCCTAATTACGTGCTTCATATTGCATGAAATCTGATAAGCCTTAAATCTGATATACCGATAGATTTCTCGCCGAATTATTGATTATATATCGTCATAATAACGTTACTAATGTCGTTTTGTATCGAAAGAAGTAGGCCTATGATAAAATAATGTAATGATTACGAGGATAATCCGAATAGACACATCACAGAGTCACAAAGCGTTGTTTGTTTTGTGTAATTAAATGTTGGTAATGTTGAAAATGCGTTTTAAATTAGTTATTATATTATGTTTCTCGTATTTTTGTACTTGTTTGCCTTTGTAGTCCAGTTTTGTCGTACTGACCGGCACTTAGCCTAATTTTATCGCGGGCTTCGATTACTAAATTTAATCGAATATTAATCGATAAGTCTCGATAATTAATCATAAGGAAAGAAGGACGGATATTTCAGTTTTGCACTTTGTGGAAGTAACGCGTAAAATGCGTTCGGCACTCGCCACTGGGTGTTGACTACTTACAGAAGGATTTTTTTAATTCCTTTTTACGTTGCGTTCAAATGAAATGGCGTGAGACAAAATGTATCGATAGTCGTCTAATGGCTACACGATTATTTCGAAGTGTCACAGTGTTAGGTTAGGTTAATTGTTGTTAACTGCGATTATATAATGTTAGTAAGGAAATTAAGACGGCTTATAACGAGCACAGCGAACATTATCTCTACGTGTTGACACGCAAACACAAGCTGTTATAATTTAATAGTTTACGTGGTTTGGTGAGTCGTAAGAAAATTAACTATGTTTTTGTTGTATGCCGCTAGATGGAACCGTTGAGGTTATGATATAACGTGTCTGGTTTTTAAGTGTCATAGTTTGCAACACTGACACGCACTGTCACTAACGCCATCACTGGTAAACTATAATCACCATGCGGTATTTGAAACTGGGTTGGTCTCGCCAGTATTGAAAAATAATTTGAACACGAACAAATCGAAGTGACGTCTGGGCTTGTAATGCAGTAAACTGTATGCATGTCTACACTAGTCTAGCAGTGCACTGAGCCATGGGCTGCGGATGGTAGGGGAAGTGTAGCTTGGCGATTCGCCATGGGAATGAGATGGCCTTGCGAACACTGCTTAGCTTCCTGGGGCCCGTGGCCTGCCCTGACCCGTGGCGCCATCAGTGGCACTTTATTACAGGGATGCGTCCCAATGTTGATGCTGTGTCTTGTATTTACATTAGGAAGATCCTTTGTCATTCTCCGTTGGTTTAGCCAGTGCGACACTACAGATAATGTTAGTTTTGGAGAAGAAAATTAGTTATTCTGATGGACGTTGTGATTTTTGATTCGTTTAGCGTTGGAAGTTGCGAGGAACTGCACAGGGGTGGGGAACCTGTGGCCTTCTAGGTCCTTAAGTGAGGCCTTTTGACTGAATCCAAATTTTACAGAACAAATTCTTTTATTGTTATTAATACATGCTGCAATCAAATATTCAAATGCTTTCCAACAAAAGGCAGACACAACAAAGTCATTAAAAGATTAGTTAACTTTGAAATTAACAAATATTTTTCAATTTTTTGTTGAAATTATTAAGTACATAGTAGTTAGATTTTTACAAAATAATGTACGTTTTTAAGTATATCTAATTGAAGTTTCTTGAATGCGGGCCTTATTTGATTACAGCTAAATTAATGCGGACTTCCAACATGAAAAGGTTCCCCACCCCTGGGCTAATCAATGAAGTCTTAGTAATTATTTGTAGCTGTTATTGTACTCGAACTGTGGATGTTTACAAAGAACGTTTCGGTTAAATACAAGTTGCTTTTTCTTCAGATCTGAACTTATTTGTGCCCTTTTTAATCAATCTGTACGCATAAATCAGAATTTATTTTACAGAATGTTTCTATGAACTTTTTTTTTTCTCGAAACGTTTACACGTTGAGATTCGAATTATGTTTTAATCAGATCTCAGATTTTTAATACAATTATATTTTAATTAGATTTCAAGCAATCCGTGTAGAGTCCCGATTATCCGATTTCAGCGGGATCGAAGTACGGTCGGATAATCGAAAATGTTCGATAATACGGAATACCAATGGAAAAGACGAGAGTAAATAATTCATTTTACGATATTATTAAATTACTTATAATAAGCCATCAAATAAAATATCTTACAAACAAAAATATTGTTTCACGATGTGTTAATTTTGTAAAAGGAAAAGTATACTTTTTGAAGGAATTGGGTATTTGGTTCTGGGAGTGTGATTCATTCTACATGCTGAGTCGACTGTTGATAAAATGGACATTTTAGTTTCTGATGTAAGACAAATGTAGCCAGATTTTACCGGCTATGAATAATAGCGGATATACATGAATTCTGCAAGCCTTAAAATTTGACTATTTTTAGAATGGAAAAATAAAAACTGTAGTAGAATTTTTTTTATATATCTTAATTGCGTCATGCTTGTGTTCTTCAATACAATAATTTTTGCAGATTTAAGGCATCTAGACGCAGCCTCCAAATTTAACGGAAGAAGCCTGAAGGTTAAACAAATAAAATCTAATGGGTAGAACAAATCAGTATACACAGGGCAGCAAGTGCAACAGATTTTAAATTTTAATTGATAGACCTGACGATGATGGGATGAACATCGAAACATGTCGTCATTTTAAAATGTAACAATATCAAATGAAGAAATGTTATAATTTTATGTGATTTTAACAATCTATAAGCTTGTGTAAAGACGGTGAATAAAAATTATTGTACTGTAGTAGAAGTTAGACACGTATAAATCATTCCGTCCATAATTTTACGGGAATAATTTCATTCATACATATTTAAATAATACAGTTTTTCATTCTTCCACGCCCAAGTTTGACAATGTTATATTGATATTTCACATCTAGAACGTACTTTCTCAAGTCTGAGTAACTTATTTCTTTATTATAAGCTTTGTATGATCAAATGTCATGGCACACGCATGTTACTAAGTCTCGGAACAGTTTTGGATTGTAATTCCAACCCAATCGTGCAGGTGTGTTTGCGCGGGACACATCTCACCCCATGTCCCAGTTAGGGAGATGTTCAATGGACCAGCCCCCCTGCAGATAGAATCATTTCAGACTAATAATCCTTGGAAAATAACTCCATATGTTCTCACCAGACGTGATAGCGGACATGTTTTCATAGCTGAAGAAAATTCGATACAGTATCGAGCTCATTGTATGCAAATTATATTTCTCGTATTAAAATGTATCAAAACGTATGCAACATGGAGAAAATGTGTTAAGTTTGTTTACAGTTTTATGTATAAATTAATTTACGATTGTGGGAAAGTCATTTAAATATGACTGAAAAATTCATCTGTTTGAAAACTAATTTTGTATGAAAATAATAAGGTGGTTACCAAAAAAAAAAAAAGAACGTCTGTTCACAATAAACAAAGAACGAATAAGCGTATGTACACATTTTAGCAAAAACTAATATACATCTGTTCACCTACATCTTGCGTATTAATTTTTTTGTTTATTTAACAGAAATTTATAAGTTATGTGGATTATGGAACGTCGAATGTGATGATGATGACTTCTCAAGGACAAAGAAGGAAATCGGTCATGACTTAATTTGAGTTACTTTCTGTGTGTGTACTGAATAAAACATGAAGAACTCCCCTCAGGGTAGCTAATATTCGTTCTGAAATTTGAAACCTGGACCTCCTGAAAATGAAATAAGAATGCCAGCATCTTAGTAAATTCTAATGATATGAGACTTGACACGTAAAATCCCCAAAGATATCAGATTATTGTTCATTATCCTTCCATCTGTGTAGCATATATCGATTCTTCATATTTAAAATCAGATATTTATCTTTCAAACATATAAAACATATGGCAGATTTAAACTTGAAACTTAAAAACATTACGCACAATTAATAAATCGAAAAGAATGTTTATTTTTTTTAAAAAATATTTACCAAAAGCTACTTTCAGTTGACTGGCGTCACATTTTGATAATTTTACTTGTGATGCCATAAAGATTCAATCGTGTGTGAATTTGTAACGTGTATTGTATTAGATTTCATTAGTCTTAACGGAGTTGTGGTATGGCAACTTGTCAGTGGATACAGAATTTCTCAGATTTTATACATCTCGCATCTTCCCCGTCAGGAAACAACCCCAACCCCGCCACGCTCCATACATTTTCTCTGTGAAAGATCAATGGATTATCACAGTTGACCTTATGGCCATCAATAGTAATGCGGGCAAAACCAAAACAAATTGGGTTCAAGACCCGTTCTGTGTACGTTATGGGGGATCATCCCATTTCTTGCCTGGTTCGGAAACTTATTTGCCTTGTTTCTTGAAAGGAGAAAAGGGCAATCTATTGCTACGCTTAGTCTGGGTCTGTCGAAACTGAAGATAACGTTTAAAGGACACTCGATGTCCCTTCAGTCCCACCCACCGTGTTCCCGAACATTGCAGTGCTAGGACCTAATGAAATAAATTTCGTTTTCGAAACACTCATTGTAGAACGTTTCTGTTTTCCTAAAGTAAAGTCTTGTATGCGTTACTCTCTTGTCTTTCTTTCCGAAAGTGACTTCTCAAAATCATGGTCTGGTGGTTAGTGAACTGCTACGTATTCGGGAACTCTCAGGTTCAAATCGAGGAAATAAGACTGGCAATCCTGATTGTCTGCGGTTACGCTCAGTCCTTGCAAGAAAATTCCTGGCTTGTCACCATAAGTGTTAAAACGACGAAGGTTTGAAAAGCGTGACTAGGCGTGACGAGATGTGACCACAAGTGTAGAAACGTGACGAAGATTACTAAATTTACCTAACCTAACAAACTAGCCTAACTCAAACTAATCTTACCCAAGCTAACCTAACCTAACCTAACCGAACCTAACCTAACTTAACTCAACCTAACCTAACCTAACACAACCTAACCTAACACAACCTAACCTAACTTAACTCAACTCAACCTAACCTAATGGAACATTTCTAATCTAACCTGTGCTAACTTCATTAACGTATTGCAAAGTAGCCTGTGCATTTTTTGTGCAGAACGCGTACATTAATTACGTTAAACTAAACACACGTTTGAAGCTTATGTGTAAGGACCTTTGTAGGTTATTGACATTATCATTAGAATGATGTTGCGCGTGGTTTGATGCGAGCAGTTATTGCCATAAGCCTACTATATTTCATAATGAGTGTTGCCAAGCCTTGTGCAATATAATCATCGAAATAAACATGATTTTGTCTTTAAATATTGAGCAGGGAGAGAGACGTGTGTTCATTATTTTTACTTTTCAGGCATGCAGAAATTTGGAGGGCAGGTACTCTCTTACCGTGATGAGTGAGTGGTGCCTGGGTTTCGGTTGTTTGGGGGGGGGGGGGGGGTTAGAGTCATCCACAGCTCCTAGCTGGCAAGCAGTCTCTTCTGTCACAGCGCCAACAGCTGTCCTGTGTTTGCAAGATGGCAAACTTCCCAGATCACCGCCAGATTATTTCGATAATTTTAATACGATATTTTCCTGTGGCGTTGAGATCCATATAGGCCTCGTATATCATTAGTTTAAACGTTATTATTCTACGTAGGTCAATTTCATCTTTGGTAACAATTCCACCTACGTTTTCACCCGGATTTTATTAAGTTACCACGAATTTTATTTACTGTTTCCGGAATTAAACGTGTTAGTTACTATTTCGGGACCGAATTGCCAATATCGTAAATGAGACACCGAATTACAAAATGTTGCTTACTACCCTGTAATTGTAGTTGGTGTTTTTCGTGGTTTTTCACAGGCAACGATATTTCTCCCTTCTGTTTTCTACTGTCTGGTTTTATCACTTATTATACGTAGCCATTAAACTCGTTGCTGAAGTGAAAGTTAAAGTGTAGAAGGGGCAGCGTTTGTTCCAAGGGACGAAGCAGGCGGCTCGCAGACACATTTTGGGTTTCTCGTCGTGGCAGTCTGGCCCGAGTGTCTACGCCGAAACCACAGTTCTGCTGTTGAGCAGTGCCTTCCGACACAAATTAATTCCCGATTACCATAAATCGGAGTAAACCACAAAGCAAGTTGCCTGCAGGGAACAGCTCTGACTGTGGTAACCGCGTAAACAATAGACTAATCGTGTAATTGCTTAAGTCCGAGCGGATTCAACAAGGAGCCTTTACATTGGCTCTCTAGAAAATTAGATTCCAAAAAATTAACTGCGTTAATCCCGATAAAGTGGAGTTCTCCATCATTGGATGACAAAGGTAGACGCAGGGTATGAAATCACGTAAAAATTATTTCATTTTTGTAGTTAGAGGTATTGTAATAAATTTTTTAAAATTTTAGTTCTCTAGTTGATTTATAGTGTTAATAAAATTTTAAAAATACGAATAAAGGCGCCTCTGTTATAATACGTTTATGTGAGGCTTTCTAACTTCTGCAGGAAACATATATTACTGAGGTGTGGTGCCGTGTATTCTGGTAGAAGTTTACCGACGTTTCGGAGGCACTTCCTGCCTCCACCATTAAGGCGATGATCATATAAGTACTTATATTACCAGACAAATTACAACATTTTTTTCTAGAAATTGTAAAACAGAACTCCCAGTTTTGGCTTCAACAGTGTTTCGACAAGATATCGAACCACATTCAAAATTGTAATAGGCCCTAGATCGTAATCTAACGGCCTGCGTATTTCGGAACACGTCACGCTGGTCCTATTATATTGATAGACATCATTTTTCTGTATCTACTGATCTTAACTTGTCCTTCTCATGTAATAGGATACGTCTATCGACATGACTAAACTGCAAAATTATCTGTACTCATTAAAACAGCAATAGTACTGTGTCCGGTACATTTATCAACCAATAGTTGGTACAAGTTCTGACTTCACTTTCTGTCCATCATTAATGGGCTCAATTAATATTACTGACGGGTAGACGGGAAAGGAGTGTGAGAATTTGTTTGTTGTAAGGTTGGTATTACTTACTCAGTGACACTTTGGACGTGTTTTGTGCTTCAAATTACGTCCTCGCCCATAAGTTACATACAAAAGACGTTAAAACTAGGTGCTACACAAAAAGTCTCATATCTGCATTCCAAAACACGCAAATTCCATCACGGCTTTAATTGTTATTATTCATTGTTAATGTTCCCATAAATACGATTAGTTGTTCGTATATTGTAGATTCTTTTATAAGTGTGCTGAGATTTACAATGAGAATGCAATAGTACTCTACTTTTAATATACACCGTCTCTTCGAGTTCATCATCTGGATGTGTTTCTGCTGTTAATTTGTAGAAACACTGACATTCTCACAGATTATATTTCTCTCGCTTACATTTTTGACGTAAATACGTCTATATTTTAGGGCCAGTGTCATTCGGCAAAAATGTTACGAAAAAGTGTTACGAAAAAGGGAAACGAAAAAGTGTAACTTCATTGTTATTTTATCTGCTGAAGGCGATGGACGTTTCCAGCACTTAATATTACATTTGTTTTCTTTCCGTTTTCAAATTTTAATGTTGCTTATTACTTAACGAATAGAACGTGTATCAGGAATAGGTTGCGTCAATTTTCGATCAATCTGTAGAATCTTAATTTTTAATGGTGGTTCTGTTTTATTTTCAGGTAAGTGGCATGTGCTGTTCTTTCACGGTGTGCATTGGTAAGTGTACGACGCAGCTAATAGTTGCTCAGCTAGACAAGTAATTCCATGCGTTTTATGGAGCCCGAAGTTTCATTACTGTGCTTACAGAGCCTCTGTCCGGGGACAGGTTAATGTAATCTCGACCACGTATTCTGTATCCTTAAAATCCATTTTAGTATTTTATTAGATCCATGCCTACATTTCCCAAATGTTTTGTAACCTCCACGGTTTCTGACATTTTTCTTCCATCTATGCCTAGGTCTTCCAAATGTTCTCTCACCTCCAGGTTTTCTGACATTTTCCTTCCATCTATGCTTATGTCTCCCAAATGTCCTCTTGCCTGCAGGTTTTCCTCGTGATACTTTGTACGCATATCGCATCTTTGTACGTTAATTAATAAAAGTAACAGGCAAGGCCGTTTGCTTCTTGGCGTCACCTACTTTGCGGTTCGGACTTACGCTTTGACTGTCTGGAAACAACGAATGCTAACCGTCGGACTGTAACCTCCGGTGTTCATAACCTATTTCTCAAGATGCACTTTAATGTTTTCTGTCTGTTACTTACCGGTGTCGGTGATGATGATCAAACTGTTCTGACATATTTTTATTGTTTCTCAATACCTCCGACCTCATCGACATAATTTTTAATATGCTACGACCTTATTCTGTGTTCTTCCTCTCCGACATTCTTAAAAAAATCTTTCCGTCTTTTTGAACACTAAGCAATTGAAGAGTGTCATTGTGCAGACTCTCGAATGTCTGTGTGAGAAAACCATTCAGAAATCATGAAGTTATTAGTCTAAAGCAGTGGTATTCAAAATGGGGCACGTGAAATTTAAAAAAAATATATTATTTTATGATAAACACTGAATAATCAGTAATGTAATTTATTTAATTTATTTTAGATGTAGATTATATACTATGTATAACTTGAATTATACACCAACAACTTTGGGGGTACAAAGTTGAAGAGAAATTATATCTGGGGGTACGCGAAGACATCTTAGGGGGTACGTGAAATTTAAAAAAAATATATATATTATTTTATGATAAACACTGAATAATCAGTAATGTAATTTATTTAATTTATTTTAGATGTAGATTATATACTACGTATAACTTGAATTATACACCAACAAATTTGGGGGTACAAAGTTGAAGAGAATTATATCTGGGGGTACGCGAAGACATCTTAGGGGGTACGTGAAATTTAAAAAAAACATTATTTTATGATAAACACTGAATAATCAGTAATGTATTTTATTTAATTTATTTTAGATGTAGATTATATACTATGTATAACTTGAATTATACACCAACAACTTTGGGGGTACAAAATTGAAGCAAAATTATATCTGGGGGTACGCGAACAAAAAATGGTTGAATACCATTGGTCTAAAGGTTTTTGACGAAGGTTTGTCATTAAACTGATGCATATTCTTCGATGTTTTCCTTCGCTAGTTAATAATACGCTGTTTCGGAAGTTGATTTTGCTTTCGTCATCACGTGAAACATTTGGGACGATTAGATAAAGATTTTCTTTGTAGGTTGCGTAGTTTATTCTCATTACAGACTCAGAGACGGTGGAAAATAAAGAATAAGCAAGTGTAAGGTTTGTTTTCGAAGGGAACGTAATCGGTTTTATGATTCAGTATCTCGTTTTCATATTGTTCGGTTCGTGTGAGCTGTCAGTTTAATGAAATGCGTTCAGGTTTTGTGGTAACTTACGTTTTTGCGTGATGTTGTAACCGGCGTGACCTCTATGATGCGGACCCCCTACAGACAATCACGCTGTGCTGCCTAGTTCAGCTGACCTTGAAACGGCTGCATCTGACCTTTAAGCTACTTAATGAGTAGGTTTGTTTGTCAGTCCCGTGGTAATCAGACGCGTATTTTTAGTAGTGTGAATTGTGTACATAATAGACGCAATCAGTTACTCATTAACACTAATCTAGACGATTCGTTACACTGATTATTCGTTCATTTAGAAACTTTTTTTAAATTTCTGTGACGGAGAGAGGCGGGAATTTACCCAGACGCTCTCTGCGAGTGTAAGCCTGAACTAGATGGCTAACAACGCCTGACTGGCTGGAGCTACCTGTCGATGCATTGTATCTGTATTGCACTGTATGAAGTGAGACTGGACTACGAAAGTAAGACAGATGACTTTTTTATGTTTTACTTTTCGAAGTGTTAGCCTGGCTGACACGGCTAACATAACCTCCGTCGCATTCAGATGTCATTTCCATGACCATTAACATCCTTAACCTAAGATAGTATAATTGCGTCATATTGTGAATCAAATATTAAATTAATTATTCGGTTTTGTCCGTCTAATCACAATTATATTTAAAATTTACAAATAAGGTAATTAAAATATCATTTTATGTTCCACATCGAATAATCGATTTACATTTGGAACATTTTTACAACATGTTTCGGTTTCATCGAACCATCTTCAGGTGTAAAATTATATCAACAATCTTAAAACTCAATTACAATTTCTGTTGTGTAGCATCACCAAAAAGCTACACAACAGAAATTGTAATGTTCCAAATGTAAATCGATTATTCGATGTGGAACATAAAATGATATTTTAATTATCTTATTTGTAAATTTTAAATTTTAAATATAATTGTGATTAGACGGACAAAACCGAATAATTAATTTAATCCTTAACCTATTCGAAATTTGTGGTCATCTTTCCCTGGCATTTAACACTAACATCTGTGGAATAATACACCAGAATGAATAAACCCGATATTAATTTTACGTGGATTAAAGTTCAACTAATAACGTCTGTGCAGAATCGGTCCAAGGAATAGTCAGAGAGTTGAGTTCTAATTGATTTAACTGTGCTCTGTGGTCTTCGTACGTTACGTATGGCGGTAATTTACGCAAATTCTGAACGAAGCAGTCGTGGCCTATTTTATAGTGCCGTGACATTTTGAGACAGCTCCTGTCACATCTTTCGTTCTGTCCTTAGTGCCTTATAAATACAATCTGTCCTGTCTTGAAAATAATAATTGCAATTTAAAAGTATACGTACGTATACATACACGCGTATATCACGTTAACTCTTAAAGTATGAACCACGTGACACTACTGTTGCAATAACAAACCTCATGCATATTTCCTGTCCTAGCTGTGGTGTTGGAAATGTTATTTTACTCCAATAAAACGGTGTAGTCCTATGACCCAACAGTGATCCTCATGGGGACCGCCGTGGTATTCGAAATGGAGACGCGGCAAAAACATTCTGTATGAGAATTTGCGGCTTTAATTAGGCTAAATAAAATCCCATTGCTTAATTTTGTTTTGAGAATATTTTAAACTTGCGGGTTTTTGAATGGCTTATGCTCGCTGTCGATTAGAACATCAGTTAATCAGTCACCTGGTTAATTTCTTAATGTGTAATGAATCTGTTGGATAGTTAATTGTCTGATTTTACTGGAGTTGTGTAACTAGAGGATACATGATAATGAATGGTTTATAAAGATGTCAAAAATGGCGATCGTGGCCTATTTAAATACGTAATATCCAGGAATTCCCTTGGGGAGACTTGTAAGAAGCCGAATGGTTAATTAGCTCATGTGCCATACATTTTTGGTCAGCTTATTGGTTGGTCAGTTGATATATTAAGCAGAGAGGTGGGGTAACTGGCTTTGTTTTGTTCAATTTATTGCAGAATTTAGTTAGGAGATTTCTAAACGCACGTACGTCTGTCACTATTTTAATTTCTTTAATAATTATTTTATTTGTAAGCCCACCTGAAGATGGTCCATTTAGGACCGAAACATGTCGTGAAGTAGATTAATTAATTGGTGAAATCAAATAAAGACAGTTATAAGGACGGGTGTTTTGTGTCGTTGATTAAATATTAAATTTTTATTCTAGAGATCTGATCGCTATTGGTGTTACGAATTTGTGTGTGGGGCCTGTCTAAGGTATTTAGTATGGGATTCAGGCAAACGTGAAGAATCCGTGACTGTGACGTTGCTGAATGAGAATCATATTCGTAGCTGGACAGAATAGTGATCCTAAAAGACACGGCTTGTTTCCAGCATTTTTATGGCTGAAACATCTTTTCTGTCAGCCTCGGCTTCGCTCAGTGCACTCCGATCTCGAAAGCTTGTCAATTCTGATGCAGATGAAATTCCAGTGACCATTTGTAGACGTAACTGTTAATTGCTGGTAATTAGTGAAATCTGTTTATCTTTTGTACAAGAGATTCCAGTTTAAAAATGTAAGTTATAAGTTTAGTTTCTAAATTCTGGCTTGGTTTAACCAACGTGATGTCACTCACGAAGAAGTAATGTAGTTTTATTATACCGATATATGTTGGATATGTCCCAGTATCTGAAATGCTTTTGGTATAGACATTTCGGGAGTTGTGTCTAATCTCGTATTCATGTGGTTGGTTGTCATACTGTTAGGTTTCTTTTGTTAGACCACAAATTTTCTATTTGATTAAAGATTATTTGCGATATATTTGATCTAACCTTGGACCTTTCAAATACTACTCTGGTTTGATAATATTCTCGTATTGTAGTAGTAGACTAGACGGACGGACAGAAAAAATGGTAGCATGAACAAGATAAGAACCACCTCCCGAAACGTCACGTGTAATAAGTTCATATTTAGATGGCAACCAGTCAAATTAAGACAGTGCCCACAGTGAGACATGAATCCGCGTGTTTCGAGATTCTCACAGCGGTGAATATGAAGATGGCTGTCTTCTGGGTTATTGCGGTTGAGTGGTAGGGAAGGTTTTTGCAGACGTTTCAGAGGTATTTGCTGCGTCCATCATCAGGAGGAAGAAGAATTATTTATTTCAGTAACATTAACAAGTTGATATTTATAATGTTTAAGCAATGTTTTCTTTGCGGTACGAACTGAATAATTAAATATTAGACCAGTTTCGGCTTCAAGGGGTTAGCCAACCACAATTTTGCTGATATTCCTATAGAATCTATAATACACATCCATATAATTGCGAATAGTCAGTTATTCGAGTGAGATTTGAAGATTAAATTTACCGTCGGTGCGTTTGGTTGTAAATTGTTGAGGATTCGAACCAAGGACGTTCGGAATGGCGTTCATATCTCGCATGCAAAGAGCCGAACAGACTTCGAGACGATAATGGTATTTTGAGCAAGGCCATCTGACTGTTCTTGGTGGGCAACTTGCTCTAAATCAGTGCGTCGTGGAATAATTACTGTCGTACGTATTCATTTTCCATAATTGAAACGCCCTACCCGTAAATTTAATCTCTGGAATGGAAAACGGAATATTTATGCCCATCTGAATGCATTACTTATATGTTTCTGCAGACACGTTAGTAAATAATTGATCGTCGTGGTCCATTGCTAATTATAATGATAACCAACACCATGATGCATTACAACTTAAGAAGCTAATGGTTACTCAGCTGGTTAAGAAATGTCTACTCTTTTATGGAATCTGACGGTTCATTACCATATTCCTAACAGACCAGGTGAACCAAGTTTGTATCTCATTTCTTAAAATAAATTTCCATAGTCTTCAAAATGGTCTCTTCACTTCAGGTTTTTTTTGAGAATTTTTATACGTATTTATCGTTATTTCTCTTCTGTGCTCGTCAAATGCCCTGACTATTTAATAAATAAACAGATTTACGCACATAAATGTTAGGTTAGGTTAGATTTTAAATTAAAGTCCAGTGTTCGGTGTACCAGAATTCTAGATGTCCTTGGTTTGATCTTTGGCAATGGAACAGACTTCCGATGGGCTCTTTTAAGTTACCAGTACGTGATTCTGTCTCCACGGAGTGGACTTTTTTGAGAAACGGATATTTACTCAACTAGTCAACGGAATTCGTAGATTTTTGTAAAACTTAGGTTTCAATACCATGTTTATAGAAGCTTGCCACCGGAATTTATTTTGTGAAAGATGAAATTTGAAATCCGGTACCCCTCTAATACGAATGAGGAGTGCTAACCAATCGATCACGGCGTTACTAAAAAAAATTGATTGGTAATTCACGCCTTCTTTAAACGCTTCCGTTTTGTGTGTGGATGTAAAGTGAGGATTACGACATTTATCTATTCCCCAAAGATTTAACACTATAGAAACATAGACAGTCTCTTATTTTTAGAATCTCATGCAATTTAGCTGGCTTCATCATAATCATCGGCTCGGGAGAGGCTGAATACTAATGCATTTTTTGCCTAAAGCAAATGGCGAAGGAATCTTTAATATATTAACTTCCCACGAACATAAAAGTATTTTTTAAAACGATGATGATAATGGTATTAATAATGTAGTGTTTGATTCGTTATTGTCAGGAAACTAAATAGTGATGTAATTTCGCGTGGCGGCCATGTTCTTATTTTGAATTTTACAAAAAATGTCCGTAAACGAGTGTTGAATATGTTTGAAGACTTTTAAGATATTTCACTACGAAGCCTCTCCCCCTGAGTGTCTACTGTCCCGCGTGTAGTGGGACATTTTGAAGTATCTTCGTTTCTAGGGAGAAAGGATTATTAAGGACTCTGGGTTATATCGCCTTCATTTATGTATTGTAACTTAAATGTTCGTGAGGTATGATTTCTAAAATTAGCTCCGGCTCTCGTAAGTTTCTACTTGGGCTGACTGTTGAAATATAATTTATAACCTGTATTTGCTTTTAACTAAGTGCCACTCCCTGGACCTGCATAATTTCTCATTATGGCCACTTGGCAGCAAGGACGGCCGGTATTTCAGTGTCCTGTAATCGCACTTGTCAAGATTAGTCAGACGAACAGATGTGCCAAATATCATTATTAATAAACACAGAAATAATGTAATATTTGAGTACAACGCGTGTTGTTCCCTGAGGATGGAGACAGTAAAGACCTCTGAAACGTCGATTAATTTATTCGAGACTGCAACATCGCAGAAATCAGTAATCTTAAATGTTAGGGTGATTATGAAATCGAGGCTGATGGGATGAGTGTGACATGTCCAGCCGTGAGCTGGGCAGAGACATTTGCGTTTAACTTTATCGGTGAACGTGGTTATAAATCTGAATTTTAACAGGAATAATTTTGGAATTGGATTATTATTTGTTGTTGAATATATTTACGGGTCTAGCGGTTAGAACGCTGGCCTTGTAATCCTGGGGTCTCGGGTTCGATTCCCGGCGGTGCCCGAATTTATAACTTGTGTTGGGCAAGGCCAACAATTACTCCATTCACACACAGAAGAAGGCAATGGCAAACCACTTCTGGATCATCTGCCAAGAACGTATATGAACAGGTCCCAGTCCGAGAAAAGGATGGAAGGATCCTGTTCATATGGACCTATCGTCAGACAGAACACTAAATAATAATAAGATGAGGTGGTCTAGCGGTTAGAACACTGGCCTTGTAATCCTGGGGTCTCGGGTTCGATTCCCGGCGGTGCCCGAATTTATAACTTGTGTTGGGCAAGGCCAACAATTACTCCATTCACACACAGAAGAAGGCAATGACAAACCACTTCTGGATCATCTGCCAAGAACGTATATGAACAGGTCCCAGTCCGAGAAAAGGATGGAAGGATCCTGTTCATATGGACCTGTCGTAAGACAGAACACTAAATAAAATATTTACGGGGGAGAAAACACTTTGGTTGTGGGTGAAGGGAAGGGATTATTTTAAATTCATTAGTTTTATGTTGGATGGATTTGAGTGTTTATGTACAGACGAGACACGAAGCAGTGAAGGAATGGAATAATTTCGTAGGGTCAGATCGATTAATACAGAAGGATAAATCGACAGAACACGTAGCTTATGGTGGAAATAAGACACTCATAGAGTATTTTGGTAGGAAAACGTCGAGAAATGTCAACAACGTTCTTGGTCTAAGGGCAGATCTGAGTACAGTCATGTACATTCGGATTGCGTAGTGGGTTTTAAGTATTTGTTAACAGTTGATGGGTTTAACGTCTGCTCACGGGCTGTTGGTGGCAGCACCAGTGAGGAAACGTGTGGTATCTAGGCGCTGAAGACTCCTATTTTTAGAGGAAGTATCTCTTCACCTGCTTGTGGAAATCAAGCACTGTAGCTCAGGAACACTTGCACTTGTCAAGTCTGGAGCTGCGTTTTATATCAAGTGAATGGAAGCCATGCTTACGTCTTGATTTGGAAGGTTTCTCGGCCTACAAACATATTTTCATTGGCTCTCAAATTATAACACAATTTGTGAAAAATTTCTTATTTATTTACATTTGAATTAACAGTCTCGTGTTTACGAGTACAACGAACCCTGTGTTCCTTTGTTTATTTAATAAGTCATTGTACTAGATTTTATATGAAATACGTGTAGTAATTTCTGTGGTAAAATTTTGAGGTAGCATTTGCCCTGAAGTAATCGTACTGAGGAAGGCAGAGGAACTTTGTCAGCCGACTTATCCCAAAGGAGATTTGAAAATGTGACCTTCAGAATCTGAAGGAGCTATTAGTCACAGGCCACAGAGAATATCGATCTATGTAATAATCAGTTTTGAGCTTTATGGGATATTATAACCTTTGACATTGTGGTATTGTTCAGGGAGGCCTACTATATTTTATTTTTTATTTTTTAGTGTTCTGTCTGACGACAGGTCCATATGAACAGGATCCTTCCATCCTTTTCTCGGACTGGGACCTGTTCATATACGTTCTTGGCAGATGATCCAGAAGTGGTTTGCCATTGCCTTCTTCTGTGTGTGAATGGAGTAATTGTTGAGATGCCACGGAGGAAAACTCCTTGTTGCCTAGACCACGGCCTTGCCCAACACAAGTTATAAATCGAACCCGAGACCCCAGGATTACAAGGCCAGCGTTTTAACCGCTAGACCACCGTGGCTCCTGCCTACTATATATTGTCCTTTAATTAAGCAAGGAAGAAATTACGTTGATTTTATGTTACACGGCATTATTTAAATTTAAATTTTGTATTCTGCTTTGTGTAAATAACGCGTTGTACTTATCTGTAACTTATAGTGTGCATGTACTTCTATACGACAGAGTAAAACAGTTGTTAACGTTTTAACGCTTCGTAGCTTTCGTAATTAAGTGAGTAAAGATTTTTAATTTGTATACGCAGTTTTGTGACGATTTTCAATACAGATGTGTTCTTGAAACATTAGATTTCACGTCATTCTTGACGTGTTCGTTATAATACGTTTTAAGCACGGACGTTTTTGGAATGCTTTGAAGTAGTAGGTGTGTTCGGGAATGTCAGGGCGACAGTTACGCAGCTGTGAGGTCGCTGAGACGCACGCATTGAGCTGGTACGATGTATCCGCGGCGAATACTGATACCAAACGCTGGTCAGACCGTGGGAGTGCGACCGCTTGTCTGTACGGTGTCACGAAACGCGAGACCGCGTTGGGATGCGCCAACACTCCCTAAATTTTGCTGCAAGCCTCGTAGTGACGAATGGTTCATGTGGAATGTTAGTGTGTTTACCATAATGACCTTGCTTTTCGCCGCTGATAAAGTATGAAACTGTAGATTATGTGATTTTCCGGGTAAATAAGTCTTAATTTTGGGGACAGAGGTATAAGGTCTCTCCGTTAACTTTGGTTACAACCAACGAGTGTGTATTATGATATGGATTATACTTTAACAGATACATGTAAAATATTTTGTATCCATAAATTTACCTACAAAGGGGGAAAATAATTTTAGTTTCCTTGGTATTCGGTTATATGCAGGTCGTAAATACCTTATAAATATAAGGGGAAAATATTATTTACTAATAATAATTAAAGGAAGTACAGAGATACGGTTTTCCGTTCCAGGGCAGTGGAATCTGTAGGCATGTTAATCGCGTTATATCGTCTTCACTTACGGCGAGTGTAAGCCGAAACGATCTGGCTAACAACGCCTCGCGGGGTGACCTGAGTCAACGATACGTTTTATCTGATATGTACCCTTGTACGGCTTACCACTGAACCATGAAGGTAGGACAGAAGAAATTGGTTTTTCAAATTTGTCCCCCAGAATTTCGATTCTCACCCGAATTTCGTTATTTCTTTGGTTTTACATTCACATTTGTCATATATCGTGAAGAATATTTAATACGTCTGGATAGCTGGAGCATTATCACAGTTCCCTGTTGGGAATCGAACTGGGGAACTGTGAAGCTCTGGACTCAGATCAATTTATTCTTCTGTGGTTTAATTATTAATATGAAGACAGTGACCTTGACGTCTCCAGGACCTCGTGTCGTCCTAACAGCATTGCGCGTGGTCGCAGTAATACTTGGCTTCCAACGTAGGGCACTCCTGTGTCTGTTATCCGCCAGTGTTCGAGAGAAAGCATCTGTGAGCCTTAAAGTCATTAATACGTTTATAGTGTACTTAGTACACTTTTCACAGAAATATTATAAGATAAATCGACTCGTGTTGTTATTTAATATCGTTTTAGATAACCCCCCCCCCCCTCGAATGAGTTAGTTGTTTTATAATGCGGAAACAACTTTTGACCTCGTGGACATTATCACGAATTTCGTCCTCATCAGTTTTCTGTTCAAGTAGTTGTTCATTGAAATGGTACCATTGAGTCCATTTTGTATTCTCTTGGCGGTGCGCACACCTCGTTTGAATCCTGTCCTCTGCATATGTATAGAAGGAAGGTTAGAGCATGACCCGTACGAATGTTTAGCCTTCAGTTAATGTTGTTGGATTAATGGGGCAAAACATCTGCTACCTGTAACATTTCTCATGTAGACTGGTTTACGAGCCTTAAGGCGTGTCCATATAAAGTCCTCGTTGCATTTAACATACATTTGTAATTTATACGTCATTTATTTGAATCGAATATCTTAACTGCTATTTAAGCAAGGAAACTGCCAGGTTTAGAGGTCTACTTCTTCGTCAGGATAAATTTCCGTGATTTTTCAGCCAGTTGAAAATACACGCGTGATATAATTTTAATTATGAGTTTTCATGTTGTCTTAGGGAATATTTTTTTAATTAAGAATTTACGTTTCCGTCGTAATCTTGCCCATTTATGATAACTTACCAAATGCTTCATTCGACTTACTAGTATCTGTTACTCCACCAGGACTCCTATATTATTAATTTTAGGTTATTAATGACGATTAGTATGCAGTGCTACATTGTTTGTGTCTACAGACAATCTGTGTACTGCCTGCGTGTCTTGAGAAGTCCGCTTGGGCTACGTTACACTCTTTCATAAAACATGCGTCTACCCGGTAACACTAAGTGTACGCAATACACCGCATTACAGGAGACTTTATATTTATTTAGTGTTCTGTCTGACGACAGGTCCATATGAACAGGATCCTTCCATCCTTTTCTCGGACTGGGGCCTGTTCATATACGTTCTTGGCAGATGATCCAGAAGTGGTTTGCCATTGCCTTCTTCTGTGTGTGAATGGAGTAATTGTTGGGATGCCACGGAGGAAAACTCCGTGTTGCCTAGACCACGGCCTTGCCCAACACAAGTTATAAATTCGGGCACCGCCGGGAATCGAACCCGGGACCCCACGATTACAAGGCCAGCGTTCTAACCGCTATACCACCGTGGAGGACAATGTTTTTGGAATAGGTATACGCGGAGTGCGCATGCGCCCCTCATACGTCTCTGCGGACTTTCTATGGCGCTTGAACAGTATTAGCAAAATCAGACGAGAGAATTCGCTCAGTTGCCACGTCAGATATGAAAACGAGATCAACTTTAATATATAATATAACTTAGGCTTTGTGTTGCCGTTTTGAAAATAACGACTGTAATGTTATTTATTCAACTTCAGCCGCGAAAACGTATTAATAAGATCAAAATTGATTCCAAGGGCGTAGCTATATTAAAATCCGACAATTAACTGGCTTATTCATTCTACTTACAGATTGCCTTGAAAGTTGGTCAGCAAATTCCAAGATTTTATAGAACACAAATGTTTGTATGATCGGTATTAGACCATTTTCTGAGAAATTTTTTGTGTTCAGTCCAAATCTTCACACGTTATTACGAAAGATACGTTTAAATACAATCCTTCAATCTACAGGATGTACCGAAGTTATGTAATGGTTGTGTGTATTACATATTTTTGGAAAATTATGTATATTTGTCTTCTAACTGTTGTGTGTGCTAAATTTTAAGTCCGATAGTACTTATATTTATGTGTTACGTGTGATTCTCACAGTGCACGATTTATTACGTAACATCGTTAAACAGTTGATGTTTGTAATGGTGAAATGTTTTCGGATTCGAAAGGCTAAAGTACCTTAAATATAGACCACTTAAGTGATTAAAATTTTTGGGGATGTTCAACATACAAGGATTTGTTCGTACCAGACATTGCAGAAACGTCTATAATTTTAAAGTGTCTTTAAATAACGATAATAATAGGATATTTTAAATATCTTTTAACGCTAGTAAATTGTTTCAGGTTATGTTTTATGGTTTATAAATTACCCGTTTGATGGACTGAACAAATATGCAAAAGTTAGCGATTTAGTAAGAAAATAGGACAAAAAGAGACGCTGTTTTCTCTAAAGTTTTTCTTAGATTTATACCCGTATTCAAGCAGTAAAGACGGGACTTTCAGACGAAGTTATGCATTGAGCTGTTTGGAGTAGCTACCAGCAAATTCATTACACAAATTATTAATTAAAAAAGAAGCTAAGTGTTTTTGGGAGGGAATGGATTTGGGAGGAGCTGTTGGAAAATACTTTAGATTTGGATTCAAGGAAAACACAGGGAAGGAAAAGTGGAAAACAGACAGTAAGAATACAAGGAAACTCGACTCGTATATCCACTGCTACTTGAAATGTAATGGTTTTACGTACTCAACCAATAAATCCACTGCTCTAATGTTCTATCGGGATTAAGACTTTTTTCTTAAATTTATTTTTCGTTAAATACGCGCTCCTGCTGTCCGTAACGCTCGAAAATGCAGGAGGGGTGGGGATCGGGTAGCAAGACATGTTGTAATCTCAAGCTCCGTAATGTAAATGTAAATTGTGGGTGTCTTCATTAGCTTGGCTGTAAGTCGCTTCAGTCCCACTGAACAAACTGTAAGCCGCTGTTCAAGAAGCTAACTGCGCTTGTAGGCATCATTAGTATTCCGTTCACCCGTTATTTCGAAATTAAAATTCATATTATACGTTATAAGGATTGTTTACGCAGCGAAGCACGAAATTTTTGTAGAATATCGTATCTGTCCGTCTGTATTTCAGAACCTAAACGCATCGACGGATACTGATAAAATTATGTGTAGTTCTTAAATGATACTCGTGTCAAAATGATATTCCTGTCTGAAGGTAATTAAAATGAGGACTTACTCAGTTAGTTTAGTTGTTAGAAAAAATGTTTTGAGATTAGGACGTATTAAATTGAGACATCAGTGGGCCTAATCCTTGATAAATTGAGGAAAATGCTGTTCTTAATTGCTTTTAACAGTAGCGTAGGTAGGGCGGATTACAGAGCAAGTTCAAGGACGTTCAACTACTGTATGGGAAATCCAGCTAACAGCATTCCTGTATTGATTATTTTTCTTACAGTTAACAGACGATCTGCAGGTATCTGTTCTTAATGTTTAGTATCTGAACTGATTTTTTTTTAATGCAAAAATATGCTGTGAACGTTTGTGAAGTCTCTACACAGTTTAATACAGTACAATTTGATCCTGAATATGGCTGTATTCTGGGTTGTAGCGCCGTGTAGTCTGGTAGAAGTTTACATACGTTTCAGAGGTCCTTGCTGCCTCCATCATCAGGTCTCATCTCATTTATAACAGAGTAGGTGGGGTACCAGTCACAGTTTAGAATATCGTTCGTGTTTTCGATAATCGTAACATAATTTTTATACATTTTGATATATATAAATTATGTTCAATTGGCACGAACAATTAATTTTAACAACTTTTGAAGTTTACTACAACGTTCTTGAGGGGCTTTCTGGTGTGAATGACTCCGAAATAGTCCCAACTGTCCCCCCCCACGAATAAAAGTAATTGTCCACTCCTCTTGTAGACGAACCCCCGATGGACAGGACGCTGCTTCGATCCCAGGGACGGTCTGTTTGTTGTAAAGGAGCGAGTGATGTCCTGGTGTTCTGCCTCGGCATTGTAAATAATTAAAATAGCTCTCATTTAGATTCAGTAGCTGTGAGAATTGTTTTTAATCAGTAAATTTAAAGGGGCATGCATTGTGTGCGTTGAAAATTTGGTTTGTGGTATTCTGGGTTGTGACGACATATAGTCTTTTATAGGTTGTTTGCATCTTCAGGGTGGAAGTGACGACTATGTGATATGTTCCTCCAAAACTGTGGTAAAGTTACACGGCGTTATAAGCCCAGAACACGACAATCCATGGGCGTCTGCCTTCATGTAGGTTTTAGTTCCTACGTAATTTCAGTCTATTTAAGTGTTCGTCTATTTATAGTAGAAACTTTTCAAACTATATTTATTTTGTACAGTCTATACACAAACGTTTGAAGTTTATTGGTGTTGTAAAAAATATATAATATTAAAACATTTTGTTGTGTAATATATTATATTAGCGCTCTTAATCGTAAATACGATTTTACACAACAAAATGTTTTAATATTATATAATTTTTACAACACCAATAAACTTCTAACGTTTGTGTATAGACTGTACAAAATAAATATATTTAATCAAACACAAACATGACACATATAAGATACAAATTTTCAAACTATGTTTTCTGTGATTAATTATCATTGCTGGGTTACTCGCAAATTTAGTGTTTGTTATGTTCCAACATTCAGTTCAAGAACACCTCATAAAAATTTTTCACACAAAACTATTTCACTATGTTATACATCAATCCATCCACGCCTTTTCATTATATATTTGAAACTCGCTAAAAATATGTAACGAAACGAGAGATCATCCTTATTGGGTTAGACATTTTAATATCTGGATGTCTGTTTATTTCGCCACTGATGTCTGACAGCCGAAATGGAACCTCGGCCCTTCTGTAGTCTGCATTAATGTGTGACGTATTTCCTTTCTATGGTCTCATCGTATTGATTTACTTTTTATGACGAATACTTTTAAATATTTTATTTGGAAGAGACGAGATTAATTGTGATAATGATTCAGCAAATACTGTTCAAGGAGCCATTGGGAAATTTACCGCGGAAATTAGCATTAGAAATGTTTTTATTTAAATGTCTCAGGACGCTGTAATAGAATGAACTGGATACCATTTATGTATCACTCGTACCTTTCATCACGCTCCGGGCCAGTTTTTATCTACAGCTGTGGTCTAAACCCTATTAGTAAGAAAGACAGACTGTCTTAAAATGTGTCCTTGTTTTTTGTTTTTGTTTTGTTAAATGGGTCCAGCGGTGTTAAACATGTTGATGAATCTCTTACGTTAATTGACGGTTAAACTTATATTCAATCAACGGAATTACGCCCACTGAGACATTTGTGTTACTATTTCAAATTGAATACGTCGATTGTATTGAATGATTTAGATCGTGGAGAAATCGTTTTCAGATTATTCTAGACGCTTCGGATAATATTAAAATAGAGTACTGGATCAAAAATCGAGATTTTTATTGATTTTATGAATGTTTCTGAATTATAAACTGAAATAATATTAGATTCTTAAGGTCTGTTTGTCCTTGCAGCTTGTATCAGGTAATGTTGTAAATGGTTACAAAAACATATGACAGACGAAACCATCTTTCCGGACTGCGTTTATCTTATACGAGTCGTAACAATACGAAAGCAATTGATGGCCGATGCGTCTATATTATCAGAAGGAAGGGACTAAAGAAATGAGACGAAAATAGGACTACATTTCCCATATCCTGTGTTTTCATCAACCATTTCTCTCTCCCCCCCCCCCCCCCCCCCCCACCCATCCTAAACCCATGCGTTGTCTAGCTTGGTCAGCGTTTTCCAAGATCAAAACCTCTCTGTGGAATGAAGTGGTTAAGTTTGTGTGGCCCCATGCTGGCGGGTTGATAAGCAGGGGTGATCAAATTGCCGCTAATAGGCAGAAATCCACGATATTTAAAAGTTGTAGTGCGCATAACTTTTTTTATAATCAGTTTTAAGATCGTTACTGTTCGTGTAATCGATACAAGTTCCCATGTGGGACATTCGCATTTATCACAAATCATTACTGTGATATGAAACTGATATGGGAGACCAAGAATGCTTAGAGAATAATAGTGGGGAAACTCGGAGGATAATCTCAGGCGGGATCTATGGGAGATAGGAGTTGAAGGAGACTGGATTTTGTTGGCCCAGGACAGGGTCCGGTGGAGGGCTTTGGTTAGTTCGGTGATGAACCTTCGGGTTCTGTAAGCCATCTGGTTGGTTGGGTCCACTATTTGGGAAGCCTGAGGGGAAGAGACCTCTGGGGAGACCTAGACGTAGATGGGAGGATAATCTCAGGCGGATTCTATGGGAGATAGGAGTTGAAGGAGATTGGATTTTGTTGGCCCAGGACAGGGTCCGGTGGAGGGCTTTGGTTAATTCGGTGATGAACCTTCGGGTTCTGTAAGCCATCTGGTTGGTTGGGTCCACTGTTTGGGAAGCCTGAGGTGAAAAGACCTCTGGGGAGACCTAGACGTAGATGGGAGGATAATCTCAGGCGGATTCTATGGGAGATAGGAGTTGAAGGAGATTGGATTTTGTTGGCCCAGGACAGGGTCCGGTGGAGGGCTTTGGTTAGTTCGGTGATGAACCTTCGGGTTCGGTAAGGCATCTAGTTAGTTAGTTAGTGGGGAAACTCGTTAAACGTCCTCTTATACACCGAGAGAGTGAAGTGTTTGAATATCGTTGCAGGGTAGGTCCTAATTTCGAATCTCGGCCCGGAGACTGAATATCTTGTGGTTTTCTTTAGTCTCTCCACGAAAATGTTGGGATGGTATTTTAAATTAGGCCACGTAACTTGCAATTATTTGTTATTCAATAATCATTATGTCTTTCGATTCAGTATAGTCTCTGATGTTGATGGTGTCGTTAAATAAACAATAAATATGCCGTTTTCGTCTGTATAATTTTGTGAACACTTTTTTAAAATTACGTTTGACTTAAATTCTTTTCTCGGTGTAAGAAGTCATAAATTGGAGTTATACAAACCGATTGCAAAATTATTGTTTTGTGATCAACACATTATTTTGAATATTAGTTTTATTGACAACTCCATGAAATATTTATATATATATATATATATATATATTAATATATTCATAAGTATTTAAATTTATTTTATTTTCTCGGGATATTTAAAAGAAAATTACTCACTTACTCTTGACTGCGTTGCAGATTTTATATTCAATTATGTTATGATGTACAAATTTATTTTTACCTATCATAATTTCTAGATCAGTGTCTTTGATAGACTTGAAACTAATTTTTGCGTTGTGATGCGTGACATTGTCTATTCGATCACCCACCAAACCACATTATCAGCACACAGAATTACTTTAATTACATCCTAATTTTACGATACTTATAAAATCTTGGTGGCTCAAATTCTGTGGCATTTGTCATGCAAACAATTATTTAACGTCCTCGCTAGCTGATTTTCTGGTGCCCACATGAGGAGGCAAGTACAGTTTGTATGCATTCGGGGCTCGGCCGTTCCAAGGTGGGGCCCATCGCGTGTCCGGAATGCATTGAATCTCGTTGAGAAGTCCGTACACACGCGGACTATGCGCCTTTTACATTTTAACTACTGTTACCAGGATGTTGTAGGATGTCAGTTTTTAATTGGATGTTGTAAGTTACACATGCGGAATTTTTTTGAAAATGAGGGGATATTTTTTGGGTCACGTGCCACGAACAGAAACCCTGGAAAGGTTTTTCAGCGTCATGAATTTTAGTGTTACAAGAATTAATTTTTGTTTGTATTGTTGTATGAATTAAGATCAGGACAGAAGTTGACCGCCTTAAACCTCTAAAACTAGAACACATTTGCATTTTGCGCCAAACGACGACATCTGTTTACAACAAGCATCTACGTACTTAGGAACGCGTAGTTCGAGGTAACGTACACATCGGGGTTTACGTATTTATTTCGCAGATAGCGAACGTGACATCTGGGTATATGGTTAGACTAAAAGCACGCTTAAGATGTGATATCATTGTGACGGTGTTGACACCATTACGACTTATTAGGGATTCTGTTAGTGAAACCAAGGTCTTACTTTGAAGTCTGACATTTCGATTCTGCTGCCAAAAAAAATTTAAAGATATACGAGGTCTAGATCTATAAAGTAAAAGGTCGGGCGATTTCTGTTTTCAGATATAAGTTCTTTAGAAATTTTGTTTAGTATCGTATTGTACGCAAACAGGCATATGACAATTAACGTTAATTAATGTATAATAAAGTAGCCGGAAATGTACAAACAGACGTACGCTTATCTGCAGTTTCTAAAATAATGTTTTTTACAGGTAAATTAAAACTTTTGGAGTTGGTAGGCCTGATTCACTACTACAGTTACCACACATAACATAAGTTAACAGCACCTTTTCCTAAGTAAATAAGTATACACAAACCAAATTTCATCAGTTTTAAGAAGTTTTTAAGGGATAAGCCATGTTGTGTGCTTAACGTTAGGTTGATAGTCGGTTTTCTCAAAAAATTTTGATTATAATTTAGATAAGATAGTGTAATTGCGTCATATTGTGAATATTATAACAATTATTTATTTTAATTGAGTTTTAAGCTCTTAGATATATTTTACACCTGATGATAGTTTTATAAAAACTGAAACATGTTGTGTAAATGTTCCGAAATGTAAATCGATCAATCGATACGGAACATGAATGATATTTTATTATCTTAATTATAAGAAATTTTAAATATTGTGATCAGACGGATTAAAATAAATAATTGTTATAATTTCGATGTTTATAAAAATTCCGCTACATGTTTCGACCACAACTGGTCTTCTTATGATAGTTCTGTTTAAATATCCTGTTGCTGACTTACGCACGTTATTTGGAATGTGTCTTAAGCAGGTTGCGTATTTCAGTAGGCTGGACAGTACAGGTGAAGTTCCTGGTGGAACGTTATAGTTATTGGAGGTTTTATTAGGATTTCAAAAACGTGTTTCTTGTTATTTGGGAGGACTTAAAGAGAACCTCCTGAAGATGGCAGACTGCGGTAGTAACAAATACAGACGAGGTTATGGTGACCCTTCTTGTGGGAGTCTGATTTCGGTAGTAGTTTGTGAAACTGCCTGTAGGGGCTACTGACATTGAAATTATTGATTTATTCATTATATTTAAAAAAAGTTTCTCTGTTAACTTACGTCTGTTAAGAACTGTAGTCATAATAGACCTAATTAGTTTTTTAATTGTGTTCTTAACGGTACAGATATTAATAATAAAATAATTCTTTGGTTGCTTGTTTAATAATTACGTAGTACATACAGTCGCTTCAACTTACTTCCTTTGTTAACCTTTCGTGTTTTGTTCCATTAAAGTGAACGCTGTCCAATGCAACTTTGTCAGGAAACCGACGGTATATCTCACGTTCGAACGCGTGAGGACCTCAACAAATAAGAAGATATTTCAGTGTTTTATTGTTTCCTTGTGCTGTCAGTTTAATTTGAAACAAGTGATTTCTTTTAAACACGACGTCTAAGATCTTCCTGCACATTTGTAAGTTAAAAATTGTCAAGTTTAAAAACTAAGATTCGCAGATGATAGAAAAAGATTCTTTTAGTAACAGTTATTCGGTGTAATTGGCTATTTACATGTTGGTATCCAGTCTACTGACCACTATGGTTTTTATTGGAGTGTGTAATTTCGTAAGTAACAGAATCTGGTCTGGCAACTTAATAAAACTGCCTCGATGCTGCAAAATATACCAAGAAATCCCCATTTGTGTCTGAAAACAGATACGAAGATTAATGGCGTCTCTCTCTTCTGAAAATTGTAATTACACTTTAATAAATATTGCATTCCCAAGTTTTGAACATTGACGCCACTCGACGCTTTTGGTAGTGACGAACTTGGTCTTGCATAACATTTAACAAGGATACGTAAAATTTGGTAACACTTCGTCTCGTCATAAACTGATAAAATGATTTTTCTAAGACGCTTAAAATTAATTTAGGAATTAATAAAATTACAACACGTTGGCATACGAACGTCAGTATCTGGGTTGAAGATGTTTCATTACCACTCATCTTTGCTTTTAGTCATTATGTTTCTTGAGTTGTGACAGATTAATTATCTACCGAAAAATTTATAGATAATCAGAGACTTAAACTTACCTGTATAATCGTCGCGAACTCTGATGAACTGCGTCGGGATTTGAAACAGAAACTTATCAATTGAGTTTCCGCCTGATAAAATTAATCTCACGAGTGACGCTCATTCCAGACGTAATTCTGTATGGATGTGTGTGTGACGCATGGAATTTGTACGCAATGAATAAAAAATTTAGTGCCACAAGTCACAAAAAGGTCATTGTTCCCTGTAAGTCCAATCTTTTTGAACAGCTATATACTGTCTGAGCGGAGAATTGACTCGAACTTGTACCTGTGATGTCTTGTTGAATACTGTCCTAAAAACATTGACCCTTACTTAAAACATTTCCACTCCTATTGTGATTTGCGCGATGTTTTATGTTATGGAGGTGTTACGAGTGACCCAAACTAATACACTAAATTCTATATAAAGTCTAAATTACTAAATGACCCGAAAATTAATGTAAAAGTGTCTTGGCCAAAGTTTCTGTACCGAGTATTAGATGGGTACTTCTGTTTGGAATGGTTTAAAAGTTACAAAAATTTACATATATGACGCACGGAAATGACACTTCCATCGTAGCCAAAATAAAAAGATTTATGATGGACAAAAAGTTAGCTCATGTGGTTTGCCCAAAAAAATCGAACTGCCAGGCCATTGACGTCGATATATGAGTCATATCGATTCAGCGATCACTCGATTACTTCGACGTGATGGTCCTGGTGTGTTGTTACGTTTTCAAAAGCCACTGTTCTTGGTTAAAAATTAAAGTACAGATTGCTCGATGTTGATCAAATTTGGCAGAATCTTACTTTACGTTATATCTTCATGCTTAACTAAGCGAGATTTGAATTTCTCACGGCGGTGAATATGATTTTAAGGTAAATGCAGTACCTAGACGAAATTACTGTGGATTTTGACGTAATCAATGAACAGTTACTGAAGAAAATTTTGTTGTACAATGGGATACTACCTTAGATATTTATAGAGTTTAAAAGGAAGCCTATTATTGTGAGAGAGTGAAGTTTTACGTAATATTTTTTTTTATTGAATTTAGTTTTTGTCATAAAACCAGCTGGAATAATGATAGACTAATAGTTCTTGCGAAATTGAATGATTTGAAAGAAAGCTGGTGTTTTGTTTCGGAGTCTTTCGTGAACTGCATTGGACCTTAGAAGCCAATGCACTTCATCTTATTAACTGCATTAACCACAACAAAAACTTTCACGCGAATGTCTGATAATGTGTGACATTTCATCCCGAGATTTGTGTGGAATGGGTTGGGTCTTCTGAGGGTGTGGTGGGGTGGGGGGGGGGCACAGCAAAGCACGTGGTAAGGCTATAAAGGGGTGTGTTCCCAAACTCAGCCAGCTCGCAGGCCCCTCCTTCCGTCACCCCTCAATGGGATGGCATAGTTCCCCCGCTCGTAGCCTTGCCAGTTCTTGGTTTGCCTGGCAACAGTCAGCATCGGGCAGCCAGCTGATGTTGCGGAGTGTTGAGGGAACATGTTCATCCCAGACACGCTGAGGAGCTGTATGGTGGAGCCCGACGTTTCGACTTACCTTCAGGCGCCGTCTTCAGGCCAGGTGTGACGATAATTATGTGGATTGTGAATTGTGGACTGGGAATAACCATGGAAAATATTTCGCTTCGTTGTGTTTATTTTTGTTTTGTTTTGAACGACGATTTTGGGGTTTGTAGGAGTTATTTTTTTGCGAAATTTTAAAGTCTTGAGGAATTTGACAAAGAAACTGTTAACCCCGTCTTTCCAAAATAAAAATACGACGTCATAATTGTTTAATTTTTGCTAGGAGCTTCGGGAATTGTCTGTTAAATTTGCGGAGCTTCGTACCTGTTAAGAGCCTGACCTAATACGAGGCAGATGTGTGTTCGTGAGAAGGAAATGTGTTAGTCTGTTTGTTGTAAGGAGCGAAATGTTTGTTTCCTTTTGGGAAATAATGACGAGGGAGAGGTGGAGAGTTTGGCATCGAGACGTGACTGGCTGTCCGCTTTGGAGGCGTGGTTACGGCGACTTGACACGTGTTAACGTCTTTCTAAATATTACGTTGTCATCTCTGTTTTATCGCCATATGTTATTTATAATTCTCAAATTAACAAGACTTTTCTTGAACGCTGAGAATCAGAGAAAGAATATATAGGGCATGATTCCTTGGCTACACTAAAATCATGAAGCATGGAACCTTGATACAGTTTTGTACTTCGTAACCGTTTGGAATAACCATTTATTTTAAACGTAAAATATTGAGATGATAAAGTTGCGTCATATTGTGATAAATATATATTCGTTTAAATCTTGTCAGTCTAATCACAATAAAATTCCTATTAGATATTAAAATATTACCATAATTAACATTTAAATATTTAAAATATATTAAATGATATTCTCTATCGAAATGTTCGATTTACATTAGAACATCACTTTTTACACGACATGTTTCAGTTCTAAAAGAACCATCTTCAGGTGTATAAAATTATATAAACTTAAATATAATTTCTTAAATGCAACTTTTAGTCAGATGTTTATCAGAAGAAAACATCATTTGAAATCTGATAAACATCTGACTAAAAAGTTGCATTTAAGAAATTATATTTAAGTTTATATAATTTTATACACCTGAAGATGGTTCTTTTAGAACTGAAACATGTCGTGTAAAAAGTGATATTCTAATGTAAATCGAACATTTCGATAGAGAATATCATTTAATATATTTTAAATATTTAAATGTTAATTATGGTAATATTTTAATATCTAATAGGAATTTTATTGTGATTAGACTGACAAGATTTAAACAAACGTAAAATATTGTTAGTGTCGTAACATTGATCACATAAATTAGTTCTGGAAACTGGAAAATAGAAGTGATTTGTAATACCTAGGAGTACCTGGTAAAACCATCAGAATTGATTTCGAGAAATAATTTGTGAACTGACTCACGATATGGCGTAATACCTTGCAATTGTAAACACAATAATAAATCTTCATGTCTCTTAATATCAGGGAAATTTCTTGTTCAGCTGAGTTGCTATAAAATTTAATAGAAAGAACGACCTTTGTGAACATACGAAGTTACTAACATCTTGTGGATGGCAGTGTTTCGATCTGTCCTGCCGCGTAGTATTTTTGTCCATTGGCCAACGTTTTAGAGGAACGTACTGCCTCTATCTTTACATCGCCGTGAGAATATCAAATGTTCCAAAGGAAATGTCATTGTGTTCCAACTTCTGCAAACAGCTTAAAATTTGGAACGTACTGCCTCTAAGCTCCATAGGTTAAAAACCTTTGGTTGAAATGTTAAAATATATTTTTTTATGTTTTATTTTAAGGAGTTAATCAATGGTAATTGCGTAGATTTGTGGTCGCAAAATCTGAAGCAAAGAGACCACTTGGAAAATCTAAGACTAGATGGTAGGTTAGTTCTACTGTAAAATTCTTTCTTAAAGACGCGGGGTCCTTGAGAGAAATCTGGACTTACCTTGTTAAGAATAGTAATGACGTATAATTGTGAATATGGTAGCGTAACAAATGTTTGGATTTCATAAAAGGCGGGAAACCTCGTGGTTAACTTGACTGTCTGAGCTACTGTTAGCTTCTTAAGGGCTGTACTTCACGGAGTTGGTTCTAGACTGTTAAAAGTATGTGGAGTTAGATCAGTTTTATGAGAGAGCATTCTGTGATATTCTAAAGTAATGCCTATCATTTTTAATAGCCCCTGCTTTAAAACAGTAAAATACAGTGTTTGATACATATTCTTGCCTCAGAGCCATCTTGGATCGGAGAATAATATTTACATTGATCTGTGAAGCAATTTTTTACATTGCATTATAACAAATTTATTGTAGGGAATTTGAGTAAAATAAAAAATATAGCAGTCTTTATTAGACGCCAGTTGTTATAGCTTACTTTTTATGGGATATGGCATCAAAATCACGTAAAAACAAAGACATTAAACCGGTACCACTCTTCAAACCGATGGGACCGAACTTGTCTAATTAATATTTAGAAATCGAGTCCGTACCGCTAAGAGAACACAACACTTCACCATTACAGACATCAGCTAGTTAATGGTTTTTAAGGAAATTATCGCTGTTTACAGTGAGAATCATTGAAATTGTAAGTAGAGAATGAAAATTTACTGATTCTTAAAGCAACTGGTACGAATATATACCATATGGTTTCGAAGTGTTAAACGAAGACCCTGGGTTCAAGTCACCAAGACTGTCATTGCTCTGTTAGCCTTCCAGGTGTTCCTTGTCCCATTGGGGACTCGAGCACTGGATGCTTATTTATAGATGTGAGGCTAAAAAGGGACATCAGACTTAATGTTCTCGGAGCACAAAAATATCTCACCAAAACGTAATAAAAATTTCGCGTGTTCTGGTCTACAATTACGTTTTACAGAAATTGTACACAAAAAGATAGCCTATTCAGTAGTGTTCGGTTTGTGAGTAAATTTAATAAATATTTGCTGTAAAATTCTCTCGGGTGACCAACCGTGCCAGTGTTGGATTAAAAACTACCAATGTTTTTGTCTTCAACTTTGGGTTTTTAACTCGACATTGACAAGGCTGGGCGCCAAAAGTATTTGGTAGCATTTATATTCCGAGGGTGTTTCAAATCTTACCTAAAGAAATATTTGTATAAACGTTTGTTATAGATTTTTAAATGGATTATGTAAACTATTTCATTAATTTAAACTTTCAGTTTCTACCTGTGAATTGCAACCTATATAAGTAATGTCAGATGTCATAGTTTATAAATTTATGCAACAATTTTATGAAGTAATAGGATGGTTGGCGTACTATTATCGTAATTTCTTCAATACTGTTTAATTTAGATACTGAACGTTGCTCTTGAATGATTGCTATTTATTATTTATTTTCGAAAGGTCCATGGTTAGTTTCACGGGACAAATGCCAGCTCGTATTACCTATATTTATTTTGGTTTTACTCAGTGCTTCCTAGCCGTGATACTATAATTTTGTAGCCAATTCCACCACATACCTCGTTTAGAAGCAGTGATACTTTTAGTTTGGGTTTGATTTATTTTCGAGGCCATCTCTGAATCGTGGTTTTTCAGTAATAGGAATTTACGTTACCATGGAAACATATTAACAAGATGTTTGTTAGTATGGTTATATATACCCGTGGATGTACTCAGCGTCAGACTCAGAACAAAATCCATTCTCACTATCGTGAGAATATAAAATCTCACAAGGTGTTTCTTTAACTTAAAACTTGCAGGGGGAGATTCATAAAGACATCATTGCTTCTTGTATTCTTCAGAATTAATTATTTGTAATAAATCTTACATTTGCCGCCATATGTGCATGTAGCCTGCCAAACTACAAAGTGCGGTTAATTAATTAATATTTAATTAATTAATTAATCTTGTCCGTCTAATCACAATTTAAGATTTAAAATTAAGATAGTATAATTTACGTTTTATGTTTATATAGTGATATACGCATTTAGTATGACAGCTATTCATAAGATGATAGAGTTGCGTCATATTTAAAATTTAAAATTAAGATAGTTAATATCTTAATTTTAAATTTTAAATTGATGATTAGACAGACAAGATTAATTAATTAAATATATATTTTCACAATATGACGCAACTCTATCATCTTATGAAAGTGTCGTTAAATAAATTAAGAAGGAACGTGTCATAATTTGTAATAGTTATAATACTGTGTGTAATCGAACGCCAGCGAGTGTAACTTAACACAGCTGATCTTTGCTACTGTAAATCTAAGAACGAACTAAGCCCTGTCACATTTTCAAACGTGAATTTCTTTTAGATATGCATTTTAATGTAGCAAAAGTGAAAGTATTGAAGTTATTCCTAACCGATAATAATTTTTTTAAATGTTAATTGAATCTGAACTGTTATTAAAATAGCAGAAACTTATATACGAATAGATATTTGCGTTAACAGCGTCATATCTCAGCTGTGAGTGATTTTAGCAACACTTCTTAGTATAGACTATAATTAATATGCCATGTGTGATAATACCTGGCCATTACTAGCATTCACACCTCGTAGAACCAACTTTCGCGTTAAGAATGAAATACCGGTTTGCCGTTATTACGTCAGCAACACGAATTTGGACTTAGGAAACCATAAATGTAAACAGATCGTAGATGGATTTGCTTGCAGTGAAAGTGTAGACTTTATAATTATCAAACCTTCATTAAATTTCGTTTTAATCATCAGGTACGTTCAATACGCTTATGTTTCCATGACAAAAAAACTCTACAAGTTACAGGTTAACGTTATAAGTAAGTTAGGCCTAAATATTTTATATAATTTTATCTTATCTACACTGAAAATTTGTCGCCAAATGTAGCCCCTTATTGGTCTGATTATTTTTTAAAACTGACCACTCAGATTAATTTATTGCAGGTAATGTTAAAATATTATTATGTTAGTTTTTATTTAAAAGAATATTATTTAATTATTACAGATTATTTCTGTGGCAATGCATAGGCTAATTTATATTGTTGAATAGTCACTAATAGTACAACAATTAATTGATTTTGTAGCTTAAATGCGTCATGTTTGTGTTGATTAAATATATATTTATTTTCATAGTCTATACACAAACGTTGTAATTAAATGATGTTGTTAAAATTATATAATATTAAAACATTATGTAGTATACAATATTATATTTATACTACATAATGTTTTAATATTATATAATTTTAACATCATTTAATTACAACGTTTGTGTATAGACTATGAAAATAAATATATAATTAATTGATTATGGGACATGTTGAATCTTACGCGAGACGAAAACAAATTGTTATCAGAAGAAGCAGATAACGTGTGACGATATAAACTGTTAATTTAAATGTTATTTCATTATTTGAATAGGTAACGTAATATTGACTCTCAGGCGAAGTAGCAAATTTGGTTGGCAAATTACTAGTCAGTTATAAGAAATGTGAGTGATATTTCTAAGGCTGTTTGCCCCTGTAATTTTGTAGGTTTTTGAACTTAATACTTTGATAAGTTGGTATAGTTGCGTCATATTGTGAAGATATATATTTAATTAATTATTCTTGTCCGTCTATTCACAATTTAAAATTTAAAATTAAGATAATTAAAATATCATGTGATGTTCCTTATCGAAACATTCGATTTACAGTTAGAACATCTTTTTTTCTTACGACATGTTTCGGTTCTTAAATGAACCATCTTCAGGTGTTTATTTTATTTAGTGTTCTGTCTGACGACAGGTCCATATGAACAGGATCCTTCCATCCTTTTCTCGGACTGGGACCTGTTCATATACGTTCTTGGCAGATGATCCAGAAGTGGTTTGCCATTGCCTTCTTCTGTGTGTGAATGGAGTAATTGTTGGGATGCCACGGAGGGAAACTCCGTGTTGCCTAGACCACGGCCTTGCCCAACACAAGTTATAAATTCGGGCACCGCCGGGAATCGAACCCGAGACCCCAGGATTACAAGGCCAGCGTTCTAACCGCTAGACCTGAAGATGGTTCATTTAAGAACCGAAACATGTCGTAAGAAATAAAGATGTTCTAACTGTAAATAGAATGTTTCGATAAGGAACATTACCTGATATTTTAATTATCTTAATTTTAAATTTTAAATTGTGAATAGACGGACAAGAATAATTAATTAAATTAATACTTTGATTGCACGTGAATTTTCAATTAAATATGTTGCAACACACTTTTGTTTAATTAGAACTGATCAAGTGAAGACGAACTTGTAGTCTTAGACGGGCAAAAATATCAAAGATTATTTGGTTCTAAGACGTTTAAGTGGCATTGGTCTGTTTAAGAGGAATTCGCCGGAAAATACTGAATATATTCAGCACAAATGTAATTTAGGATAGGTAAACTCGGCTGGGGGCAGAAACCACGTACCTCCTAGTACAACTTAACACATTTCACACTGTTTTTGGTTATTTAAAATAGTGACTCGTATTAATTTATTAGGTTTTAGTCAAATATCAGTATAAGACTGTATTTAGTACGTGGTGGTTTTAATTCGTCGACGTATTCCTTTTGTGTAGTGTAACACGATTTTCACTTTTTCACGACGGTGATGATAATGTTGATGATTTGGCTTCTCACGCAGTGTACACTCGTCGGTAGGTAGGTGGGTAGATGAAGGTAGGATGTTTCTCCGAAACTTTGGTATATCCACCAACGAGTATACAAGGATTTACAACTCAGAACATCATCCTAACGTAACATATATCTTGATGTCCCAAAGAAAGCGTGCTCTTCTGTGACTAACGTATATTGTAGTAGGGTCTATAGTTATTATTATTTATATCTCAGTAACTAATTTTTTAACTTTTAAAACGTAACATGCCTTGTAGTGTGACACCTAAAGATATCTGACCCGAAACGTCGCTTGCAAACGCTGTAGTCGAATCGGCTATAAACACCGACACAGAGCAGGGTTCAGTACAGGAATAGCGACTGAATTTTCGTGTTTGTTTTATTACGTCATGTCCGGAAGATGGTTTTATAAGTAAATTAAAGATTCAGGTTCGTTTGTTTACTAAACGCTACGGATTTCCTGCTATAATCAGCAACAACCCAGAAGACAGTCATCTTCATATTCACCGACATGAGACCCCGATATCCTGATTTGGTAAACTTTATTAAATCGAAGTGAATAAAATAATCGATATTTAATAATATAACTATTAAGTATATATTAAATCTTGTCTGTCTAATCACAATAAATTCTTATTAAATATTAAAATATTACAATAATTAACATTTTAAATATATAACATCCGTCTAATCACAATAAATTTTTATTAAATATTTAAAATATTAAATGATAAATATTTAAAATGTTAATTATTGTAATATTTTAATATTTAATAAGAATTTATTGTGATTAGAAGGACAAGATTTAATATATACTTATTATATCACAATATGACGCAACTTTACCATCTTATGAATATAACTATTAATGTAAAACATGAAATACGCTCACGTAGAGCGTGTCAAGCATTGAAGGAATGTTTGTCATCGAATCGCTTATGAAACTGCGAATTCTTAACGTGTGAACTGGTCTTCTGAACGCGTTGTTTTACCCTGCAGAAAGAGTACCTGGTGCCCGTTTGATAGTAAGTTGAGTGGCGTAAAGATATTACTCCGTCCGATCTTGGGAATCGAATCCTGTCCTCCAGTTCATAACCAGCCCTTTACTAAGTTATGTGTTCTGAAGATTTCTGTCTTCTGGGTTGTTGCGCTGTGTATTCTGGTCGATGTTAACCAACGTTTCAGAGGTCATACTGCCTCCATCATCAGGGCGATGAGTATGAAGATTTCTGTCTTCTGGGTTGTTGCGCTGTGTGGTCTGGTCGATGTTAACCAACGTTTCAGAGGTCATACTGCCTCCATCATCAGGGCTATGAATCGCCCTGATGACGGAGGCAGTATGACCTCTAAAACGTTGGTTAACATCGACCAGACTACACAGCGCAACAACCCAGAAGACAGAAATCTTCATACTCTGATGACGGAGGCAGTATGACCTCTGAAACTTTGGTAAACATCGACCAGACTACACAGCGCAACAACCCAGAAGACAGAAATCTTCATACTCTGATGACGGAGGCAGTATGACCTCTGAAACGTTGGTAAACATCGACCAGACTACACAGCGCAACAACCCAGAAGACAGAAATCTTCATACTCTGATGACGGAGGCAGTATGACCTCTGAAACGTTGGTAAACATCGACCAGACTACACAGCGCAACAACCCAGAAGACGGATATCTTCATACTCTGATGACGGAGGCAGTATGACCTCTGAAACGTTGGTAAACATCGACCAGACTACACAGCGCAACAACCCAGAAGACAGAAATCTTCATACTCACCGCTGTGAGAACCTCAAGTCTTATGTGTTCTGTCTCAAGTTAGTTACAGCCTATCAAGAACGTCTTAACAAGTGGATGATCGATCGAAACCCGACAAGGTTCAGTGATCAAAGTTTCGCTTTGTTACACTTAAGTATGTTGATGATTAAGTTGTAACGCTAATTAGTGCTGTAATCCTGTTTGGGATTGTCTCCCATGGATCGGATTAAGGCAAAGTTTGGTACCGAATTTACAGAATCAAAGACAGGGCAGTCCTCAAGAGGATTTCATCTGCTTTTCCCATCAGAAAGGTCTTCATGTGATCGTTGAATGGTTTTTGGTTTTGGCTCCCAGTTGATCGGGTCTTTGTGTTATCATATAGGCTCTCCAGTGTAAATTTACTTTCCGTGGAATAATCGAACTAAGAATGAACGCTGCCCCCTGTGTATAATAGCCAGTGTCCGTCACGCTTTCAGACTGGGCGAGTGTGGCGTTCTTGCGATGCGGAGAAAATTTAAAATTTCTGACGGTGGCCACTCTAGTAGCAAGAAAATGGAAACAAGGCGATGGTGGGGCCTACGGAGGTGTCTGTGTTTGGCGGGAATGTGGAATCAGTCGCTGTGAAAATGTTTACATATGTAATTTAGTTTATAACGAAATTGTATAAATATTGGACTTTCAGCGCTATTTGTAATTTTAATTTGATAATTTTACTGGTTAACACAGAAATACCGCCAAGGTGGTCTAGCGGTTAGAACGCTGGCCTTGTAATCCTGGGGTCTCGGGTTCGATTCCCGGCGGTGCCCGAATTTATAACTTGTGTTGGGCAAGGCCGTGGTCTAGGCAACACGGAGTTTTCCTCCGTGGCATCCCAACAATTACTCCATTCACACACAGAAGAAGGCAATGGCAAACCACTTCTGGATCATCTGCCAAGAACGTATATGAACAGGTCCCAGTCCGAGAAAAGGATGGAAGGATCCTGTTCATATGGACCTGTCGTCAGACAGAACACTAAATAAAATAAAAAATAACACAGAAATGGTTAATTTCCGTCAACTTCGACTAGTCATTCTGCGTTAATAAATGTAATAATATACAAGTATTTTTAGAAACTGTGGGCATACAAATCAGTGCTGAAGAGCTTGTTTGTACCTGCAAAAGATAAATTTACCGGAGGATGGAGAAAACTGCATATTTTATACTCTTAAACAACTATTAAGGTGATTAAATCAAATTTGATGAGGTACGTAAAATGCATGCGGAAGATGAGAAAGGCTTACACCGTTTTAATAATATTAAAATTAATTTAAAAGAAGTATGAGTATATCGGTCAGATCGAATTGGGTGGGACAGGACCCAGTGATGGGGTTTTGTGAAAACGGTCATGAACCTTCTGGATCCACTGACCAATTGAGTAATTATGAAGACTTTAGATTATGTTTACACGTTCATAGTGTTAGTCATCAAACTCAATTCTTTTATTTATGGGTATTTTTTAAACAACATTAATTAGTTGTTTTTTGTAATGGTGAAGTGTTTGTTTTCTTTGCGGTACGGACTGATTTATTAAATGTTGCTTAGACGGGATTTGGCTATAAGTCGTATGCGTCTGAGCATTTTGATTTCGAAGCTTTACATTAATTAATTTTGAAGAATTTCGTCTGCGTTATTCTCACAGAAAGGCAAAGTACATAATCAGTGATTATGGACGAGGTGGACTTTCACATAAGAAAGTTTACTGCCCCATAATGTCTCATTTACAGTAACATTAGAAGTTTCTAGTTTAATAAATTTAAGTCCTTTCTTATGATAAACTCCATTTCTTTGAATTACGTCCAATATTCTGATTTCTGCACGAAAAGAAAGTTCAATTACATTATCCCAAAATTAACGTGGCGAATGCAAATGTGACACATATCGAGAGGAACAAATGTTTTTTTGCTAAAACTGATTTTATGTGAAATCTTTGTGTCTTACGGACGATTTGCATAATTTTTGCTCTCCCGTCTACCATTCTCAAGAAACGCCATTTTAAATGTGTATTTCTGAAGATATGTAGTGTTAGTAGTTCGATTCTTCGACTCTGTTCTCGTATTTACTGAAAATCTGAAGACTCTTTCATTAGCAGTTGCTGTAAACTTTCAGCTGGAACACATTTAGCACAAAACTCAGCGAGGGGAAAACGAATCCTACCGAGATGTATTGCTCCAACAGGGTAGAAAGTATTTGTGTGGGTGAAATCAACAAAATCATGTTAAGCACGACGTACATACAGAACAACTTAAAATACAATATTAAAAAATACAATAAAATCTGGAAGAAAACATCATTTGAAATCTGATAAACATCTGACTAAAAAGTTGCATTTAAGAAATTATATTTAAGTTTATATAATTTTATACACCTGAAGATGGTTCTTTTAGAACTGAAACATGTCGTGTAAAAAGTGATATTCTAATGTAAATCGAACATTTCGATAGAGAATATCATTTAATATATTTTAAATATTTAAATGTTAATTATGGTAATCTTTTAATATTTAATAGGAATTTTATTGTGATTAGACTGACAAGATTTAAACAAATATTTATTTTTGTATGTTTAAAAAATCGCAGAATTTGATGTATTTTTAAACAACGATATTTTAATACATTGTCTTGTTTGACGTTACGGTTTGTTAAAGTGGTTTTTTTTCCGATACCAAAGGCTACTTTTTTGTAGCAAATAATAAATCAAGAAGATTGTAATAGTATATGTTTTGAAATATATAATTTGTCGTACGGATTCGTGGGAGATCGTCAAAACTTGCCACGAGCAGTGTAACCGTTCTCAATTCATTCATACATTTCTTTAATTCGTATACAATCGTAAGGATTTGTACGTCCAGCAATCATACGAATTCGCATCCAATATGAACGCAGCTTAATAGTAATTGTGGTGATTCTTTCTGATTTAAACACCGCCTAATCCCGGCATCCCCGGATGGCCTTAGGAATATTTCCGGGGGGGGAAAACTATATAGAATACCTACAGCTTATTCGTTCGTAAAATTATTTAGGAACACTGAATTTAATTCGTTGTGTATGAATGATCAGATTAAATTTTGGAATTTGAACCAGGTATATTCCGAAGGGTGAGCTGTAGTGTGTAGTCTTGGAAGTAGTTAATGTCCAATTGACATCGTTACCACCGTCAAAAGGTCAGATATCAGATGCATTCCTGTGGGTTAAATCTGTATGATCGACGAATCATGAATCTCCTGTGCAGTGGTTTGAACCTTGTGAGTGTAGAAGCTTCAAGGCGTTCTGATATTGGCTCGCCCTGCAAGGGAAATCCTCTCTCTCCGCCGATGTCCCTACCCACTCTGTTAACTGCATTAAACTCTGTTCCATTTGTGCTGTAGTAGAAAAAGGAAGACCATGGTTAGAATATCTCTTAATTAAGTCATAAACCATTTAGAAAACGAGATGATCTTATGGGAGAACGTGTTCCTTAACGCTTTAATCACATATTCTTTGTAAGACTTGAGGTTCTCACAGCGGTGAGTATGAAGATTTCTGTCTTCTGCTTTGTTGCGCCGTGTAGTCTGGTCGATGTTTACCAACGTTTCAGAGGTCATACTGCCTCCGTCATCAGAGTATGAAGATTTCCGTCTTCTGGGTTGTTGCGCTGTGTAGTCTGGTCGATGTTTACCAACGTTTCAGAGATCATACTGCCTCCGTCATCAGGGCGGTGAGTATGAAGATTTCTGTCTTCTGGTTTGTTGCGCTGTGTAGTCTGGTAGAAGTTTACCGACGTTTCAGAGGTCATACTGCCTCCCGCATCAGGGCGATGAATATGAAGATTTCTGTCTTCTGGGTTGTTGCGCTGTGTAGTCTGGTAGAAGTTTACCGACGTTTCAGAGGTCATACTGCCTCCGTCATCAGAGTATGAAGATTTCTGTCTTCTGGGTTGTTGTGCTGTGTAGTCTGGTCGGTGTTAACCAACGTTTCAGAGGTCATACTGCCTCCGTCATCAGAGTATAAAGATTTCCGTCTTCTGGGTTGTTGCGCTGTGTAGTCTGGTCGATGTTTACCAACGTTTCAGAGGTCATACTGCCTCCGTCATCAGGTTAACATCGACCAGACTACACAGCGCAAGAACCCAGAAGACGGAAATCTTCACATATTCTTTGTTTGCGAAACCTTTGTGTGTAATTAATGTTTTCTAAGCGTATAAGAATTTGCCAAACTTTGATTCATCCGTATAATTAGACTTAAAATCGAATGTTATTCTTAAAAATAATATTTAAGATGATGTTAGAACGGTATGTTAGAGACGCAGGGCAGTGTGTTGTCTCTCAGATCATACGACCTCAATTTTGTAATACAGGGTTCGTTTCTTAGATTGTAGGATGTGTAGGATTGCGGTAGGTTAGATATGTTCTGAATAAAATTCGTGTACCCCAGTCATCGGCAGTGTTGCCTTTTGGTTGATGCAGCATTGTCCTTTGATTAATTACCAAAACGGGAAATTTCATTCTTGTTACTGCCTGAATGTCGTTTTGTGTTTTATAAAAGGAGCTGGATTTTGCGTGAAGTTCATTACGTTTTGTCTTGATGTCATTATGGCTCTGTTATGTTAAGGTAACGATTCTCATCGGCTTGATCATTGTGTTCGTAGGTTTGAATCCCGCTAGGAATTGTAATGCTTGTATTTATTTCATCAGATGATGATGTTGCAAACCTCCAGTTCAAAATAACGAAATGAATTATAAAGTTAGGCCCAAAATGTACCTACCAAGTTTAATTCCATATTTCACCTGGACGATAAGGCATATAAATGTCATTCAAATCCCGTTTAAATAAGCATCTCAGGGCTTTTATGTTACGATGTGTTAAATATGAGAATCGGTTTCGGTCCCTGTTGAAGACTTGCCGCTTTTGAACCGAATCGTCCGAAACCGGTTTAGGACACGCGGTTTTTTTATTATTATTATTATTATTTTTATTATTTTTTGGACGAGGTTTGAAATTGTGTGTCTGACTGGTCCAATTTTAACACCAAATTTTGCCTGGAACGTTCATATGATATTTTCTTGGCTTTCGTGTGATTGAATGTACTTTTTGATGATGGATATCCGATGATTGGTACTGTACAAACTCAAAGGAAAACAAGTGGTGAGAGTACTACAGTATGTCAGCATAGTTTTGTCAAATTATAACCACACTTTGTGAAGAAAATGTAGTTTAATCTTGGTAGGTATATTTTGGGCAATTCTGTATGTTAAGTTTATTTGCTTTGAACACATCATAGCATAATATCTACAAGATTCGATCTGTGGCCTATCAAGACACAAAGACACGGATCTTAGTATGGAGACTCGTTTCTAATTAATAAAATCTTCTCGGGAAATCAGCCGCGTTAACTGGTTACCGTAGTAAACAGACGTTTCGGTGACTCACATCAGAACGCTGATGAGGACAGTTGGTTCCGAAACGTCGGTTTACTACGGTAACCTGTTAACGCGGCTGATTGCCAGAGAAGATTTTATTGATTGTACTCGCCGCGAAAGTCTCAAATTCTATATGGTTTCTAATTGGTTGTAGTTATATAAACTCGAATAGACGCACTGCGATTGGTCGCTGAATTAGCACCGATATTTCATTAATGCGTGGCTTTATGTGTGTCGTAATGAAGCCGTAATGTTTTGCGACATTCATTGGTGTGTTCCATTGAGGTCTGATTACATTTGTGGGACTCTAGACTATTCGTAGCCCGCAGAGTGTATTAATTAACGTTTTCCGATATTTGCTTTAGAATGTAAAATGTACGATGTTGAGGGTATAAAGAAATTAAGGAGCCGAGTTTCTCAGACCGTAGTTTGAACCATCGACCCTAAAAGTCGACGTTTCATCGCTGCGTGTTATTTCTCGCATCCTGGTTTATGAATAGTTACATAGAGGTCTCTGGGGCTTCGTATTGCCTAAGAACTGTATTTGTATCCCGAATGCATGTACCGTATGACGTATTTTATCTATTTTAAGACGCTTTATTATTTCGTAATAGGTTTTGAAGAAAAAATCTCTATAATATTGATCCTCAGACGCCATCAAATGTAAGACGCAACTCGATTTAAGAAAATATGAAAACGTTTAAAAAAAATTGTGTATTAAAATTTATGTATTTGACAGCGTCTGTATTATAAGGCGTGTTACAGATTTCAGAACCATAGAAATGTTTTAACATGATTACTCCTTTTACGTGTTAAGATGTATTTAGTAAAATTATCTTTTCTGTTATGTTTATTATTATTTAACATTTACGTAACTTGCATTCATGAGACACTGCAAATAGTCTGAATTAAAAGAATTGACATTAAACAGAAAATTAATTCAGAGATTGAATTTTCTCCTTCTAGAGTTTTTTCGCTACTCAACTTTTTCATTCGAAAATTTCCTTGTCATCGGACGATGAATATCAGACTGCGTCGTTGAGTAACCCGAAATTTAATAACGACTGTGATGAATGTGTATCAGTTTTAAGAGTCTGTTCAATTGCGAATCATTTGAGAAGATTATTATGAATAGGAAATTGGAAAGTATGTCAGAAAAGGCTGAACAGAGTCTGAGGAAAACCACGGAATACTTTGGGTCAGGATAACCGTGTGACTAGGCTGAGATTTAAATTAGTTGAGCTTGTGTGATATACTAAATAGGAACAGTCGAATGATTTTTAACCAGAAATTATAAACACTCTTCTTGATTAAAAATGTCTGTGAGTCTAATTTGCTAACTAACCAAGAGATTGAATATTTGTATGTGTTGATACTGTTAACAGGCGAGAAATTAAGGCGTGCTAGTAATGAACAAGAAATATATTCGATATATGAGCCCTTTATTTTGCAGTTGAACTACGTGAAATGTAAACCACCATCAGAAATCTTAAAATATAAGATTATAATTGAATATTATCACCGAATTAGAAAACTGTGTTGTTTCAGAATATTACGTCATTAATTTATCTACCACTATTGTAATAATTTTGTTTAATTTTCTTTTATTAAGAAGCGAATATAAGTGAACGAGAGAAGACAATGAAAATATGTCTTTGAGTCGAACTGTTGTTGCACACCCACATAGACGAATGTTGCAAAATTTATATTCTGTAACGGGTATGTTAAGTAAGGTAGGTTACTGCCGGCTAAGCCAAGCCTCTGCTGCTAGTCTGTCCCAACAGGTTTTATAGTTTCTGATTCCATTTCCCCCTCTGCTCTGTCTTCGTGACGTGCGATTATTCTTAGGCGAAAGGCCAGACTTAAAAGTGTTGATAACTGTAGGCGAAAGCTGACAATTATCTCTTAACGTATGAATCATAATGAAATTATCAAAATTATTGCATAATTAATAAATACATGGGTATTTTTGTTTATTTATGATAATCCACGTATTAGTGTTACTTAGTCTTGTGTTTTTTAATTGGTGTCCGACATAATCTTCAGACAGAAGATTCGAAAGTTAGAAGATGGCTGTCTTCTGGGTTGTAGCGATGTGTAGTCTGGTAGAAGTTTACCGACGTTTCAGAGGTCATACTGCCTCCGTCATCAGGGCGATGAGTATGAAGATTTCTGTCTTCTGGGTTGTTGCGATGTGTAGTCTGGTAGAAGTTTACCGACGTTTCAGAGGTCATACTGCCTCCGTCATCAGAGTATGAAGATTTCTGTCTTCTGGGTTGTTGCGATGTGTAGTCTGGTAGAAGTTTACCGACGTTTCAGAGGTCATACTGCCTCCGTCATCAGGGCGATGAGTATGAAGATTTCTGTCTTCTGGGTTGTTGCGATGTGTAGTCTGGTAGAAGTTTACCGACGTTTCAGAGGTCATACTGCCTCCGTCATCAGGGCGATGAGTATGAAGATTTCTGTCTTCTGGGTTGTTGCGATGTATAGTCTGGTAGAAGTTTACCGACGTTTCAGAGGTCATACTGCCTCCGTCATCAAGGCGATGAGTATGAAGATTTCTGTCTTCTGGGTTGTTGCGATGTGTAGTCTGGTAGAAGTTTACCGACGTTTCAGAGGTCATACTGCCTCCGTCATCAGGGCGATGAGTATGAAGATTTCTGTCTTCTGGGTTGTTGCGATGTATAGTCTGGTAGAAGTTTACCGACGTTTCAGAGGTCATACTGCCTCCGTCATCAAGGCGATGAGTATGAAGATTTCTGTCTTCTGGGTTGTTGCGATGTGTAGTCTGGTAGAAGTTTACCGACGTTTCAGAGGTCATACTGCCTCATTCATCAGGGCGATTTTAAGTGCGTGAGAATATGCAATATCAACATGTCAATGAAAATACAACACTACTTCTACTACTGATGATGATGATGATGATAAAAGTCATTATAATGTTAGTAATTAATCAGCAGTGTATGTGAAATTATCGCAGTGCCCTTTAATTTTGACTGCATAAAGATAGTCGTTTTAGAATTGTAATTTATAAACTTTTCGTAAACTTTCTGAGCGTTAAAATGGATCATCTTTAAAATATGCAATCTAATATAACCCTTTATTTACATGTATATTGTGAGTCAGAAGTTTCTCTCAGATGCTTTATTCACATAAATCTGTGACTGTCCTACTCTGTGGCACAAGTTGGGTGAGAAAATTAAAAAAAAAAAATTTATTTCGTTCACAGATTTATATAATCGTAAATAAATAGACGTTCACGGAATGATATTTCCTGAAAAGTAAAAATTGCAGTGAAGAATTGAAAATGTTTCTTAACATTTTTCTCGATATCTTGTGTTCCAGTCATCTGGCATAGTCAAATTAAAAGATTCAAATATGCTAATGTAGACAGATCCATCTGAATTCGTAAACACGAAATCAATCATTTACGTATTGCGTAAATTTCCCCCTTATTTTTAGTTTAATTAACGATGGTGTCACCAGCTTTATTTTAGAGTCAAATGATAGGATAATTAGTGAATAATGAATTGGAAGAAAGTTGTCATGGCTTAAGTTAGGATATTATTCCGGAATTTGCGTGGAGTCACGGAGGAAATACACGGAAAATTCTAATCAGATTATCTCGTTGCTTGTACTGGTGTTTGAACGCGAGAAATTCCATACAAAAAGCAGAAATATTTACCACTAGAACGTGAAGTTTGGTTGGTTTTTGTTATGACGAGAAACGTAAGTTGTGGTGTGTCTTTAGAATCTTAAAGGGATAATAGTTCATTGTTATTTCTTATCTTTACATCGTAATAACTTTCAGTTGCGAGATTTTGTTTATTATAGCGAGAAAGGAGGAGATAATAAGGATTTGCAGGGGTTGGTAATAATCGATAGTCGACTATGTGTTGTGAAAACTTCTCGAAATGTCTTCGAGATAGTAATCTTGTCGGATTTGTAAGGGGGTTCCCTTATATTACTAAGAAAGGGTGTTCGTTTTGAGAGTACGTATAAATAGGCTAACACATGTAACTGCGTATTACTAAATACATTTAGGATGTGTGTATTGTGAAGCAGTTCTGAATATATATTTTTGTCAAGTATCCAGATAACTGAAATACGTAAAGATCTGTGATTTTTGTTTGTTGTTTTGTGCAGGTTTTTATATTGAACCTCAACTTGAGGGCAGAAGTAGATTTAGGATGTTTGATAAGAAATTTTTTTAATTTGTTTAATATATATTAAATGTTAATTATAGTAATATTTTAATATTTAATAGGAATTTTATTGTGATTAGACTGACAAGATTTAAACAAATATATATTTATCACAATATGACGCAACTTTATCATCTCATTTGATAGGAAAGTACTTGCGAATGAGGAATAATGAATTATTCTCGGGCTAAGGTGGTTTAATGGAGAAAACATCATATATCACGAGGAATGGTACAATCCCAACACACCAATGTATTTACAAACTTGATTGAATGTTGTCTAAGACAATATTAGATATACCCTAAGAAGATAATCATTGAATAAAAATTTTCTTGGATATTATCCATCGTCTAGTAAATATAAAACGTAAAACGACGTTTCGGAGATGGGACTTTATCTCCGTCTTCAGGTTCCTACACAGTTGGGCCCACTAGATAGAGCTAATCCCTATCTCCGGACCGGAGATAGGGATAGAGTCCCATCTCCGAAACGTCGTTTTACGTTTTATATTTACTAGACGATGGATAATATCCAAGAAAATTTTTATTCATTTGACTCTTCACCATCGTCAAGAAGTTTTAGATTTGATAAGATAATCATTGTCTGTTTTAAGGATTATTCTATCGCTTGAAATTGTTGAACTTTTTCTCATTTTTTAAGAAAATAAAACGTATACGTTGAAAGCAGTTGGTAATAAACAACTGACGAGCGTGTTTCGTTCCGACAGAGGGGAATCACTGAAAAGTACATAGGCCTTCATTTTTAATAGTATTTATACTGTTCACTAACAAAATTATTATACTTAAATAAAGCTTACAGTAGCTGAGATAAAACTGTGTTTCGCCTGCGTCACTAACTTACGGGTAGAATGAAAAACATTACCGACATAGGAACTGAGGCAAACGAGATTGAAACTGTTGCTTTTGGGGGAAAATGTTTGTAGTATATGTTGCCTTCTCTTGTACTTTTCCCGGCCAGCAGTCAGAGAAGATTTTGATATTGGTTGTTACTAGTGAAATTTTGTTCCAGGAAAATTATTCTGCAGTTATTTACTTAGTTGTCCGAGGAAGCTGTGATTAAAACACGAAAGTCTTATAATTGTCTGGTCGTGTGGTTTATAATTCAGCCTCGTCTTCTACTCGACCAACTCAGGACTCTGAAGGGCTAGGAGCGAAGCGTATATTGTTTTGTCAGATTGCTTTACGATGTACTTACGTACATGCATTGACTACCTGCTCACCAGCAACCAAGCAATACCGGTACCATGCTGGCATGATTTAAAAACCAGAACCACGGCGGAGTACTTAGGTAGGGCGTAATTTTCGCACTGGTGATTAATGTACGCTCCTGTGTCTTGTATCGCTCCGCGCCCCCTGGTCTACAGGGCCGATGTCGGCACAGGGAAACAGGGATTTCGAGAGCTGGAATGGGTTTTCGGCGTGGAATGAGATGTTGGGGGAGCAGCGGAAAGGCTGGACCCTGTTCCTCCTGGCGGACATCGGAAGGGAGGCGCTGGAATCTCGCTCAGTTTACGATGAGAGAGTCCTCTTGGCGACAAAATATGGACTCTCCTACCGTTCTCCCTTCACTTTATTTATCTGCTGATTGACGTGGCTAACATTAACTGCTGATTAAATCCGTGTTTAATGTAACATACATATCGGGCATGCTCTGTTTTTAAGATATAATCCCGCGCTGAGCTTGTCGGACTGAGAAAATCACGATAAACTGCTCGTATGCTATTCCTGAGTCAGTTAATTGTCGGAATGACTGGCGGTTTCATCAGCTGACCGACTAGTACGCTAATCATGAGCTGTAATTAACTTGGCAGCTGATGCTTATTAATCAGCGTTTTGACTAATTGGTTCGTTTAAGGTCTTACCCTTCGGTTGTATAAGTAGTTGGCTGTTTTAACGACCACGGAATTCATGTTAAACCAGACATGTGCTGTAGGTTGCTGGAGAATTAATAATGGGTTGAATCAACTGCAGAAGTTATTTTTGGTGTTTCGTATGAAGGATAAATCATGATCGGTGAACTTGCAACGGCTTAGAATTAAGTATCCGTGGTTTATTATCACAGAATTCGCGTGGAGGGACTGAGGTAGACCACGAGAAATCGCGCTTAGGATAGTCCGTGGCATAACGTGAGATGACTTGCGTGGTGTTTTGGGTTGGAGACATGTATCGTGTGGAGACGAAGCAAGGGGTGCCTGTTATAATGTACAATGTTATCACTTTTGAATGTAGTAAGGAAGTGATTAAGGCATGGTTTATAAGCTTGTTAAGAACTGGTGACATATCTGAACTGCCGAGAAATTTATTGAAACTTTGACAGTTTTTTTTAAAAAGAGATGTCTGACTTACGTACAGGTTGATATAGTAATAAGAATTTTCAATAACACATTTGATATTTGTATTTATTATTCGCTTAACGTTAGGTTAAATATGAAATTCAGGCAGGATGATCGAGGTATATCGATACAAGAAAATACGTGACCCTTTGTGCTCGTAAGTTGGTCTCTGTGGCTGTCTTCGTGAAGTCGAAACGCGTAGCACTTTTACGCATAACACTGATATTCTGTCTCTTTAGTATTGCTCTACAAATATCTACAGATGAGTTATGTAATACCGTGCAGGTATATTGTTTCTAAGTTTTGATGAACGGGGAGTTCTTCTGCGTCCGAATTATGAGCGCAACACATTTTCAACTTCTGCGCACATGAGATCACGTTACTTAGTTACTTAGTTGGTTTTTCAGGTTTATTTATATTCCTGTGGTTTATTATTTAGAAACGCTGTCAGTAGCTCATACTACGGTGTGTGGCGTCGAGTGATAAAGTGATTTTAGGTAAATGAATTCGAAAGGATATATCAAGAAGTGTTCATGGCCTGATTTTAGGTACTATCTCGGCAATTGTCTGGAGGTACTGAGGAAAACCTTCAATCAGGGTAGCCGATCTCAGGACCGAGATCTGAACTTCCGACCGCGCGATTTTGAAGTTAGTCATAATTAGTCTGTTGGTTGCTTTTTTGGATGTGTAGTTTGGTAGAGAAGTAACGTATATTAACAGTTAACATTCAACGGGAAGGGATGTCATTGCTTATAGAAACTTCCTTTGAGCAGGATGTAACCTTATGCGGGTTGGCGCTGTTTGTAATTATATATTGCTTGTAAGTTTGAGTTTCATGTGAACTAAATTTTCTCCCTCTGCGTCTGTCTGTCTGTTCTATTGTCAGGCTACCATTTGCTGCACAGGAGGATGTGTTCTGATGCTGCGAGGTTAGTGATGGATGAATACTGCCTGTTTTATAAATACCCTGTAGTCACCGATGTTCACCCACTGCCTTTCACAATATTTTATATTTATATAAATGCTATTGAAACGTTAAGAAATGCTGTATTTGCTAATTTGGGTCGAGTAAAAGTAAAGTAAAGTTTGTCCCACTATACGCCATGTAGGCGTTTGGGGGGAGTGGAGGTATAGCTCCTCTCTTTCCTGACCTCGGCACTAGATGGGGGTGAGTGGTCAGCATCACGCCCCGGCCGGCTTTACCCTCGGGAAAGGACCCCGGTACCCATTGTAGAGGAGGCTGGGTGGGCCCCAGAGCCGATCTGGACGCAGAGGCTAGAGGAAAAATCCTCTGCCCCCGTCGGGGATCGAACCCCGGTCGTCCAGCCCGTAGCTAGTCACTATACTGACTGAGCTATCCCGGCTCATAATTTGGGTCGAGTAGTAATTAGAAATTCAGATAAAGTTTATAATTATTTCGTTACATGTAATTATAAGTTGTTAAAATGAGAGTAGTATTTAATGTGAGCGTGAAACGAAACATTTTATTTTAATTAAGTACATTGGGTTCATACGTTTGTTGAATATTCGGTACTCAGCAGGACACCTAATCGATACTTGTAGTTGGTCATATATCGCTCCATGGGTTCACCTGTGGTCGACTCCGAAGCGACTTTCGACTCCGAAGCGACTTTCGACTCAAAGCCTTAGGTATCGATTCTTCGCTACCGACGCCAAGTATGAAGTAGGGAACTAGATAAATCACGCAACGTCTGGTGACTGTGTGAATAACAACTGTAATGTCTTGTGTCAAAGCGCCTGTTAAACGGGAGATTATAAGAATTCTGTAACAGGTATTTATTTAAGATTAATTATTGATAATTGTACTTTTACGGTTTATGCTGGTTATGAGAATTGTGGGTAGGAACATTGGTTTATTAGTGACTTGTAGTTATGAGAGCAACAGGATTATTAATTCCGTATAATGCTACAGAAACTTTATAAAGATGATCTTTGTTAAACAACGGAAGACGAAAATAAACGTTTATTCTAGTGGTTAATGATTGTTGGAGTTACGATTAAACACATCGAACGTTTTAACCTCTAAAACCTAGATGTAACTGCGTGTCCCACTAGTTTTAACAGTCAATAATGAATCTTTATTTTTGTATTTATGGAGTTTTTGTGATTCTCACTGTAAATTGGGATTATTTGATTAAACAGATTTAATTAGCTGATCTTCGTAATGGTGAAGAGTTGTGTTTTCTTTGCGGTACGGGCTGGGTTCTTAAATATTATTCAGGCTAGCATCGACTTCGAAGTTTTCAAGAAACATGAGACTGGCGAACTGCGTACTACCTGTCTGTCCTCCACGCTTGAAATCAACTGCTCCCTTGCTGCTGCGTTCGAATGGTGAGGGGTTGCAGGGGGTGTGGATCGGACATTAGAGCAATTGAAAGGAACAAGGAAAGAGAGAGGCTAACTTGGTCTCTCGTCGTCCTTTTGCAGTCTACGCTTGGCTGAAACAGAAATAAATCTTGTCAAAATCCTCTTCGTATGTCCGTCCTCTGGTCTCTCTGTCCACTATACGTTAAAAATCTACGAGTCCCCTGATAGAACTCTCTAAACCTACATTCGTATTGTACAATGCTTAGTGATTTAGAGGTTATGTTTGTTAATATTCTGTAAGTTTATAATCTAGCGGTGAGATGCAGTACATCACGTGACCTGCGTATGTGGGCTCGTGCGTTGGTAGTCACACCTTCGAATCCTATTGGATGTCAAGTTTTTTAGTGTTATTTTGCAGTAGTAAATACGTCACAGTGCTATTGTAGTGTTCTTCTCCGGAACAGATTTGTTTCTTGGATTATTTTATAACGTTGTATCCTGTGTAGAGTTTATTTATTTTCGTGTTAGACATTAGTATAAACAGTACACGAGGATAAATATTTTAGGTAGTGGTTGTGTCGTATCTTAGATCAGTGGTATTCAACCTGGGGTATTCAACCTGGGGTACGCGTACCCCCGGGGGTACGCGAAGACATCTTAGGGGGTACGTGAAGTTTAAAAAAAAGTATTGTTTTATGATAAACACTGAATAATCAGTAATGTAATTTATTTAATTTATTTTAGATGTAGATTATATACTACGTATAACTTGAATTATACACCAACAACTTTGGGGGTACAAAGTTGAAGAGAAATTATATCTGGGGGTACGAGAAAACATCTTAGGGGGTACGTGAAATTTATGATAAACACTGAATAATCAGTAATGTAATTTATTTAATTTATTTTATATGTAGAGTATATACTATGTATAACTTGGATTTTACACCAACAACTTTGGGGGTACAAAGTTGAAGAGAAATTATATCTGGGGGTACGCGAACAAAAAAGGTTGAATACCACTGTCTTAGACTATCCTTACTCGTGCTATTTTCCTAGTATAATATTTCATCTCTGCTAACAAGTAGATTAAATTACACGTATATGACTTGAGATATTAGAGGAGGGGATGTGCCTGGGGAGACTGAGGAAAACCAAAGGACCGTAGATTAGATACGAGGGCTTAACTCAGCATTTGAACCCGTTACATGACGAATACAGATGTGAACTTGAATGATTGTCGATTTTACCTGTAATATTAGTCGAAGTTGCTTTAAGGGAAACACGAAAGTCGTTGGAATGGAATATTTGATATGAGAATTATCATGGAAGTGAAGAGATAAGGACGAGTACATTAAGAATGTATTGCGAAGCGTTGTTATGTGGGTGTGAAGCCATTTGTAGGGTGTTTAACGGGATGCTGAGGGAGCAATTTGGAAGTAAGAAGGAGAATGTAACATGAGGCTGGCGAAAAAGGCACGACGAGGAAGTTCATAATTCCTAGGTCCTCCTTTGCCGTGTATTTTTAGGATAATAAAATAAGGATAATGACATTTTACGGAGGATGAAACTGTTGTGATTGTCATGAAAAGGCACATACAAGCCGCTGTACGCAGATATTACAACAATAATCTTCCTGTGATGGTAAAGTTGCGTCATATTGTGATATAATAAATATATAGTGTTTAAATCTTGTGCGTCTAATCACAATAGATTCTTATTAAATATTAAAATATTACAATAATTAACATTTAAAATATTTAAAATATTAAATGATGTTCTTTATCGAAATATTCGATTTACATTAGACGATCATTTTGGTCTAATGTAAATCGAATATTTCGATAAAGAACATCAGTTGATATTTTAAATATTTTAAATGTTAATTATTGTAATATTTAATAAGAATTTATTGTGATTAGACGGACAAGATTTAATATATAATAATAATCTTCCTGCTTCTTCAAAGATACAAGAGCATACTAAGAGGTTAATAAGTCGATTTCTTTCGGATTTGTGCCGGAATAGAACCACTGATTCTTCTACGAGGTTCCATGGGACTCGCATCGTATCTGGGCTTGGTAATAAAAAATCTCGACCTCTGCCAGGAATTGAACCAGGTCGTTTAGCCGATAGTGTAAATCGCTGTCTTTCTGTTGATAGCGAAAATTGATGAGATCAGCTGGTCATTTGGCAAGTGACCTTACAGTGTGAACGGGTCAATCTAAGGCAGACGTCACTTTCTTAAGGCTCCGTGTTGTGGCACGCGTGCAGATAAGAAGTACATTGCATAGCCTCGGGCCCAAAATAGCATTCGAGCCAAGAAAAGCTGTGAGGAGGAGATGTGTGTTGGTGGCTTCATGCTGGTTTCATAGAACCAGGCGCGTTAGCAGAAGGGTATCTGCTTCGAATCTCGATCAGGGAATCATAACTTTAAGACTTCACGTGTTGTGCGCACGATTTGCGTAAAATTGTCTCGTCTCCAAAACCACGTGACGGATATTGTTTGTAAAGTTTGTTTGAATGTTTCTGATGATGGTGCGTTGTAATATGTAAAACTGTTATTTTAGACCTTGTGCGTTGTCTACATTATAAAATTGTAGAACCAATTTTCGGAAGGTGGATTATTATTTCGTCTTCAGGTTAAAAGGGCGGAAGAAGCCTGTGATTATTACTGTAAACAGGGATTATTTCTTTAAACAGCATTAATCAGTAGTTATGTGTCTTGTTTCCTTTGGGGTACGGATTGAATTCTTCAGTATTGTATAGACGAACCTTAGCTTTAAAGGGTTCGTAATATTTTCGTAAGAAATGTGTCCGGTTAATATATTTTGAACATTTCTGTCTTCTGGGTTGTTGCGCTGGTCGATGTTAACCAACGTTTCAGAGGTCATACTGCCTCCGTCATCAGAGTATGAAGATTTCTGTCTTCTGGGTTGTTGCGCTGTGTAGTCTGGTCGATGTTAACCAACGTTTCAGAGGTCATACTGCCTCCGTCATCAGGGCGATGAAGATTTCTGTCTTCTGGGTTGTTGCGCTGTGTAGTCTGGTCGATGTTAACCAACGTTTCATAGGTCATACTGCCTCCGTCATCAGAGTATGAAGATTCCTGTCTTCTGGGTTGTTGCGCTGTGTAGTCTGGTCGATGTTTACCAACGTTTCAGAGGTCATACTGCCTCCATCATCAGGGCGATGAACAACAACAACCCAGAAGACGGAAATCTTCATACTCGCCGCTGTGAGAACCTCAAGTCTTACTTAATATATGTTCTTTGACGACTGTTAAACGTATCTTGCATATACGGAATGTCACAAAAAGATGTATACGCATTCAAGAATACATTATTCCCGTAGTTTGTCATCTATATGGAGATGAGGACATGTGTTGTTAAAAAGACGGGACACCCCCACGTTGCCGTTGTGATGTCAGGTCGTATCTTGAAAAAAAAATTCTCGACAGGTGGATAGGACTCGGAGGATCTGTTGAGTACACCCCCACGATCGCCAGATTTCACCCCCGCGGTGTACAGCTGAAAGCTAGAAACACTTACAACAGATCTTCGGTAAGAAAATGCAGTCCTCCCAACAACTGCTTTAGAGGCCGTTCGTCAACCTTGACACGAAGCTGACGGTGGTCATTTTGAACACCTCCGCTAGATTTGTCAATGCCGACGTATGTAATGGTTTAATTTTGTGATAAATACATGTTTATTAAACTCTTTCTTACAGTTCTTTATTGATTACGTGGGTAGGCCACATTTGGACACTTGGACATCCCTTGACCTGCATGTATAGTTTTCCATTTTGATTTGTGGCTTCCAAAGAGTACATTTTCAAAATTTCTATATGTCCATTATTCCCCTTTTTAAGGGATTATTTGTGGAAATTGAAAAAAAAAATAGACGAATTTACGATATTTTAATTGAACTATCTTTGGCGCTTATATACAGTTTCATCACACGTTGGATTAAACGTGTATCTGCAATGTATCGTACACTGTATACGCCTCAGTCTTGATATTTCGGACACCCGCGGCGGGATTAGATATGCCGTCTTCCCGCGCTGTTTGAGGTGGCCTTCCTCGGCTCGTCTTCGGACGAAGAGTTTTATTTTTTTGTAGCCTCATTCTTCTAGGAATAGCTTCCGTAATTATGAACGGTCTGAAATGCGCCGGGTTTGAGGGACGCACATGTGCACGGGCGATGAGACTCCTCTAGCACGGTCGCTGTTTTAATTTGCATTAAACAGTTAATTTCAGATGTTAGAGCCGATACATGCATGAATATCTGCTAACGCTTTGCTGATTATTATTAAATAGCGTAAAATGATATTTTCTCTCTAAAAGAATAATAAAAAAATATTTTTTTTAGTATAACGGTGGTCTAGCGGTTAGAACGCTGGCCTTGTAATCCTGGGGTCTCGGGTTCGATTCCCGGCGGTGCCCGAATTTATAACTTGTGTTGGGCAAGGCCGTGGTCTAGGCAACACGGAGTTTTCCTCCGTGGCATCCCAACAATTACTCCATTCACACACAGAAGAAGGCAATGGCAAACCACTTCTGGATCATCTGCCAAGAACGTATATGAACAGGTCCCAGTCCGAGAAAAGGATGGAAGGATCCTGTTCATATGGACCTGTCGTCAGACAGAACACTGATTAAAATTATTATTAAATAAAGGGAAGGATATGATATCGTTTATTTGTCAGAGTTAACGGATTAATTAACCAGAATTTAAGATCATTTTAAGGTGTGTGTAATTAAAAATTTACGGAATATTTATCATGATGTCGATGAATGTAAGATTTGTCTGGTAAGAAGTACATTTTATAGAACATGATCGTGTTAAGGTCATGTTTAAGTAGGGCGTTTGTTGAATTAGGCAGGAAGAGGGAAAATAGATTTAAACAGAATTTAAATTTGTTGTGAAGAGATTAAATTGTGATGTTGTGAGAGAGGAAGCAGTGTTAGGCTTTTATTATTGCGGTTATTAATTGTGGGTTTTAAAGTACAATCGAATTAGAAGTTGTATTTAAGAGATACGAGTTTTACGCGTGTGCCTCACATTCTGGACAGCTTATAGTTGTAGGAGATTACGTATTAAATTATGATTAAGCAGACTTCTAAAACTAAAATGGGCTCTGCCCATTTTTGCCACTTCGGTAATGGTTTTCTTTTCGGTCCGACAAAAAACTGTCCCGACTGACTTCGCCACAATTATTCCTTTAGTAATTCATTATTCATTAATCGTCATATTATTCGACTCCATATTGTATGAGCTTCGACAGCGTTGTTATATAAACCACAATTAAACATATAGACCTAAGATGAGATGATAATGTTGCGTCATATTGTGTTGAATATATACTTGCTCAATTTTTATCAGTCTAATCACAATAAAATATTATTATTAAATGTTAAAATATGAAAATATTATTACAATTAACATTTAAATATTTAAAATATATTAAAATGATGCTCTCATCGAAATGTTCGATGTGATGCTCTAATGTAAATCGAACATTTCGATAGAGAGCATCATTTTAATATATATTTTAAATATTTAAATGTTAATTGTAATAATATTTTCATATTTTAACATTTAATAATAATATTTTATTGTGATTAGACTGATAAAAATTGAGCAAGTATATATAGACCTAAGTAAATAAATACATAACATTATTAAAATATATATTTTTTCTTATTTTTGACAAAAAATATAGTTTGACGTGCATTTAGAAAACATGTGACCATTGGCTGTTTGTAAAAGAGGGACTTGTAATTTACATCTGACAATTTTTAATGTTGGAATATAAAAATAGTGATTGTAATGTAACGAGTTACAGATAGTTTGTAGATTTAAGATCATGATATGTGTTCCTGCATGTTTACCGGGATTAAATTTTGACAACTTGCCAGCTTAAAATATCAATATCCGTATATGCATATTAGCAGACTGTTGGCTAAATGAATGACCAACTTCTGTAACTGGTGGAGTTTCAGGGGTGGTCACTTTCTCTCAGTAAACTGGGTTTCTTCATCAACTAAAAACCTTACGCTAACTCATCATCGAGTTACCAAAACGCAGTCCTATGAAGTATATTAATTACAGGAGACGTTGCCAAATTTAATGCCTAAAGGTCACGACAAAATTACAGGAGACGTTGCAACACGAACAACGGAACACATGTGAGTGAAGACAGCTCAGAACTGGCGGCGTAGCAAAGAAAGCAACGCTCTGCTGTTGACTTAGAGCGTCGTGAAAGGGATGAAGCCCTTCCGTGGCCTTGAACTATTGAATTTATTTGTTAGGTTGGAAACAGATTTTAGATTGTCTTGTGGAATGTTGTATCGTGTGTAGTGTGGTAGACGATTACCGACGTTTTAGAGGTGTGTGCTGCCTTTATCATCATGGTTGTGAGTACTCAGTAAGGCAGCAAACACCTCTGAAACGTCGGTAAACTTTTACTAAACTACACCGTGCAAGAGAGTCTTCATTATTTTTTTTTGTCAGATATGAATAAAATTAATTCACATTATATTAGAAACCAGTTGTGTGGTTTTTAACGCCGTGTCTAGGTCTGTATTTCACAATTCACATATGTCACTCTCAGAAACGAGATAATATCTGAGTATCTTGACAGATCATTCGAAAGTGAAATTAAAAGTTTAATTTATAGTGCTCGTCTTTTTCGCTGTCGTGTTCATGTTTTAATAGGTGTTTGCTAACGCAGATATTTGAAGTTGGAAAGTATTAAAATAAAATGTATGCTTAAATATATTTAAGATGTAGGAACTACATTAAGAATGCAATCGTAGAAAATTATATAAGTATAATATTTTTTTATGTTTTATTTATGAATTTGATAATAGCGTGACATTTTTGGAAATTTTCGGTACGTCTTAATTTTGTAGCCCTGAAATAAAGAGGTTTATCCTTAAAACCTGCCGTATTTGAACTGGCATCGGAGAATGGAATGCACTTGCCATCGGGACGGAGCAAACTTTCGTAAAGAGAATGGTATTGTACCGTCGAATTTTTCTGGGTTTATGGGTCTTCGGGTGATACGGAATGGACCCTGGCTGGACATTGGTCGTGCGAACTCTGCTTTTTCTTGTGACCGTGTTTTTATACATCCTGGGGAAGATTCGATCGCATTTTATTCTGTAAGGCTTTATAGTATTTTTGTTGTTACGATGGGATCAAATTCACAGTATCAATTCGACAGCGAAGAATCGACTGTCCCTCATTCGACGTCATCCTAAAACAGGCGCCGTCTCTGGTGGCCCTCTGCGTCGACGCAGTGGACCAGGGTGTTTCGTACTTGTTACATCGACGCCTGGCAGACTGTTAGAAATCGCTTCAGAATTTACTAAGAACACTTTTGATATTTGAAATTTGCAAATATTAAGGTAGAAGTCTTCTGGGTTGATACGCCGTGTAGAAGTTTACCAGCGTTTCAGATGTCATTGCTGGCTCCGTCATCAGGGCGGTGGTAAATTTCTACCACATTACACGGCTCTGTAACCCAGATTACGGTCATCTTCGGTGTCACCGCCGTGATAACCTCAAATCCTACATTTAAATATATTCACGTCTATCAAGTAGGTTATGTTAAGGTATAATATCCAGTGGTACATGAACACCTTTTGATTAAAAAGTACGCGTTTATTATGCGGTTATATATGTGAATAATTTGTGTATTAGTAATACAATGAATAAGTTTGCTGTTATAGTTTAAGGTCTTTAGTGGAATGTGAAGTGTTTGAGACAGCCGTTATACGGTACTGGTTTTTGCGAGTTGTTGGATTTTGGAGCGTTCCTTTGTTAGCATAGATTTAGGTTATCTGTACGCGTTGTTTGTCCTACTTATGTCTGATCAATGCCTGACTCAATTACCCTGGAACCAGATCCTCTTGCTCGTAAACCTGGGGAAAAAAAAATAAAACTAGCCCCCTCTCTGTCTGTGTCTAGTTTTGGGATTTGTCCAAGTTCAGATTCTGCATGATCCGATAGATGAGTCAGTTATTTTCTAATGGGTCACAGTGAACCTCTTTTTGAAACGTCCTACAGCCGTATACATTTATTACATTTGAGAAATATTCGTAAGTGGTTTGTGACAGAAGTCAAAAATACGAATTTAAAAAATAAATTAGACCTGTATATTTTAATAATTATATTAGCAAATTTTTATCTATATGAATGTGATTTGGTAAATCATCGAATGTGGCAATATATCGATAATTAATTTACTTCGACTGTTTTTTTTTTGTGTGTGCATAAAATGAGAAAATGGTGACCGTACGATGTATGTATAAAGTTTTCGACTTTATTGAAATACGTAATGAACCGTTTCAACATGAAATATGAAATTTATCATCGATGATTTCTGACCGAAGCGTTGTGTTAATTTATCTCTCTGCGTGCTACATGTTATTCTCATCTCATTGTACATCATATAATCACGTTCGGTGAAGATTAGATATTATAGAACTCTTTACTTCGTAGCGTTCTGTGTCTTCCTGTTACTGTATTTTTCTCAGGTCTTCTCATTGGTTCTCAAATTTCTGCGAGAAAGTATGACTTTTCTTTCGGGCCAGCCTATAATGCGTAACTTCGCTTCATGGCTTCGCTGTCTAGAAAACCCCCGAGTATATTCTTTCAAAGTTTCGCTTCTGATCCAAAGCAAATGGCGGAATTACAGTTTTTATTTTGTAATATTTAGATTTCTTTACAGGACACCAACAGCCACGGTGGTCTAGCGGTTATAACACTGGCCTTGTAATCCTGGGGTCTCGGGTGCGATTCCCGGCGGTGCCCGAATTTATAACTTGTGTTGGGCAAGGCCGTGGTCTAGGCAACACGGAGTTTTCCTCCGGGGACTTCTTCCCCGGTTTCTCCGTGGCATCCCAACAATTACTCCATTCACACACAGAAGAAGGCAATGGCAAACCACTTCTGGATCATCTGCCAAGAACGTATATGAACAGGTCCCAGTCCGAGAAAAGGATGGAAGGATCCTGTTCATATGGACCTGTCGTCAGACAGAACACTAAATAAATAATAAGATGAGGTGGTCTAGCGGTTAGAACGCTGGCCTTGTAATCCTGGGGTCTCGGGTTCGAATCGCGGCGGTGCCCGAATTTATAAATTGTGTTGGGCAAGGCCGTGGTCTAGGCAACACGGAGTTTTCCTCCGGGGGCTTCCCCGATTTCTCCGTGGCATCCCAACAATTCACTCCATTCACACACAGAAGAAGGCAATGGCAAACCACTTCTGGATCATCTGCCAAGAACGTATATGAACAGGTCCCAGTCCGAGAAAAGGATGGAAGGATCCTGTTCATATGGACCTGTCGTCAGACACAACACTAAATAAATAAATACAGGACACCGGAAAATAAAATATTCTAAACTGTACGCTTTGGAAGTTCTCACGGCAATGAGTCCTAAGATGACTGTCTTCTGGGTAGTTGCGTCGTGTGATATGAAAGAGGTTTCAGAGGTGCTTCCATCATCAGTACTGTCTTGTTGATGATGGTGCTAGCACGTCGGTGAACTTTACCAGGTCAACACGACGTTGCAGCCCAGAAGACAGCTTTGTTTAGATTGCTGTTAATTTCGTCGTGAATATTTGACGCTTCTGATGTTTAACTGACGGACATGCTGTTATCGATATCACAAAGAAGAAACTGTCCCTCGACACTTTGCTATTCGTGGTCGAATGATTGAACGTGAAGTGGAAATAAACTAGCATGTCCGGTGAAACCGTGTGATCGAAAGTACCCGGTCAGCATATGTGATGTGCTTCAAACATGTTTCTCAATCCTGTGCCTTATTCTTTATATTCTCATCTCACACCATCCGTAGCTGTTGAAAAAGACAACAACAAAACGTTTCTTTGTATGCGAGTGCAAGAATGTTCATCTTCCTTTTGGAAGAAAATCATGTTCATTTGATCGGACAAGGAAACCATTTCTGCACAAATGCCTTCTACGAGGCTCGTCCTTAAAGTAAGTTTCCCTGGGGCCGTTTACAGAAACAAAACACAATTTCATGGAAATATTTATTGCAACAGATACAGCAAGTGTCCAGCTATTTTTCAACATATTCGCCACCGGAATTGAGACATTTGTCATACCGTGGGACCAATTTTTGAATACCTGTGTCGTAGAAGTCTGCCGCCTGGGATTGGAACCACTGTGTGACAACCATCTCCGCCTCTCTGTCATTCTCAAAACGCTGACGCTGAGCGGACAGGAATTTCTTGAGGTGTAGGAAAAGATGGAAATCACTGGGAGCGAGGTCCGGGCTGTAGGGTGGATGATTAAACACCTCCCAGCTGAACTCCTACAGGAGACTTGCTGTCCGTCGAGCCGTGTGCGGCCTAGCGTTATCACTGACCGCACTTCACAGTCGGCGGGAGCTGGAATAAGAACCTCCATCTTCAACAGCTGCAACGATGCTACTGTGAGAACGCGGGAAGTGCCGTTAGTGCATGCGCCATGCTACGTCATTGCTCTATCACGTACGCACAGTCGCTTCGCGCAATATAAGGTTTGCTAGCTGTGGGACGAGTGGGAAACTTACTTTGAGGACGCGCCTCGTAATTCCGTATTTTTTCTTTGTTTATTTCACACCTTATTGGGATATTTGCTCTGTTAGCAACTTTGTTATACTTCTGATCTTGTTTTCTGATAATTGTGTGTTTCTTTCATCTATCTAAAGATTTAAACGAATGATAATGGAAATCAGCATAATTCAGTTTCAATCGGATAATATTAAAACAGAGCTTCACAACGGGACGTCTTGGTTTCAGATCTTGTCCCGTATACTACCTATCCTGTTTTAGGTCTTTCGTTAGTTTATTCGGTTCCTGTAGTACCATAAATTAAGTCACGACTGATTGTTTCTACCATTTAAAATTCGTTGTTCATCAGTAATCTTATCATTCAGCGCTAGTTTTAGTCACTGAAAGCGTCGTTAAATAAGCAATAATTATGGCAGTAAGTGTGAATTGTCACTTATATCTTTCATGGGTTTGTATGTGTGGGATATGTTGTGAATTGATTATAAAATTTGTCTCTTCGCAATTAGGTTTACGTATTAATATTTTTTAAATTTTTGAAGTTGCGTAATTTGCTTCCAAATTCGTTTTATGGTTTCATATTTTTGAGATTTGACAAGAACAGAACTTGTGAAAATTTCGACGTCAGCGCTTGTGACGATTCGAAACAGCGATCCTATATTACTGCAGTGTAATTAGTGTAATGTAGGTCTGATTTTAGGTTTTAGGTTTTCGGGTTCCAAATTTCGTTTCTTTCCTTATTGCCCCATTTTAATGTGGAATTCGTCGGTTTTGAAGCAAGATCAAAACTCCTCTGTCTACTGACATACATTCCAATCACCCCAACGAAATAAAAGCAGAAGTTGTATTATCGTCAGGGCAGTTTTGTTAGTGAATTTATCAGCACGGAATGTTATATAACTGCATATTTGCAGTTTGTATCAAGTTTAGTCATTTAGAAGAAGATGGTATCATGCAGACGTTAGGTCAGGATTTTATGAAATGATAACAAAGAAAACAGATAAACTCCACCATTTCAATGTTTTCTGTAGGAGGAGGGTAGAGATACTATTTGATTTTGTCCGTGAGGGTATGGGGTGGGGGAGGGGGGTTCACGAAACAACATGGGCTATAGTCTAAAGGGAATGTACGAAAAGGGGTCATTTAGATAAAAATATTGCGGAGTTGAGCCTCTGCTGTTGTATCAGAAGCCATTGTCAACATTTTGACCCAAAGTAAATTTTTGCAATACTGTTGTTGGCTTTGCGGTCGTGGAATTTCTAACATATGTTTTGGAAGTGTATCTGAGTCTCTTTGGTTTCTGATTGTTATTTATATAGTTTTTGTTCTGTTATTTATGATAGTCCTGTTTCTCCTCTTTATTTATCTTCCTTCATCAGTTTTACATTTAAATTTATTTATATCTTCCTTGGTCAATTTCTGTTCTATAGCCTATATTTATATCTCGTTTATTTGTTTTGTTCGTTATTGTACTAATTCTTGTTCAACTCTTGACTCACCGCTTGTAACAGTGGCGCTACTGTACTCGATCCTTCATATTCTGCGTTTTTCGCTGTCTCGCTTGAAATATCCGGGACCTGAACCTGGGACCGTTAAGTTAGTTCCCTTACAGCGTTACATTAGCAATCACTACGTTTATGCTTGTCATTAAAATGACGGTTATGTAATTGAGTATTCGAACAGAAGTGGCCTAACCTGTAATTTCTTTAATCGCTGGTTGCACGTTCCATTATTCTTAGTCACCATACGCAAAATTATGATTATTTTCGGGGGGGTGGGGATCTGAGAAGTAAATATTTAACTTAAAAATAATAGGCTATGTTGACTTGCAAAGACAGCGTTATTTATTTTGATTAGATATGAAAAGCGATGTCTATAATTAGACACTGAGCCATACAAAGGTTGATATCGAAATTATTCTTCGTAAGACATCGCAATAATAATTTACATTTATAAATTATACCCTCCCTTACCCATTCGGTACTGAGTTAAGAACGGTCGGAGCGCGAAGCTGACCACTCGTGTTCATCTAGAATGCGGAAGGACTTTACTCCATGGCGGGGTCGTTGCCCCGCGCAACATAACACTTTCATCTTTACGTTACAAAACTTGATCATTGCAGATTTTAATATGCTTCGTATTCGGAAGGTTCTGGGCTCGAATCTCGGGTTAAAAACCAGCAAAACATCGTTGATTTCTTCAAAATGTGTCCACGTATACCATTCACAGCGACTGGCAGCATTGTGGTAATGTTCTGTTTTCGCCTCAGCATCGTCTTATGATGACTTGTCAAAGGGGGTGGAGGTCTTGATCCACCATATCTTAACATCAGTACACCTTCAGCCCCAGGCCTTCGGTGTTACGTTATGTAGGACACTGGATGGGACCCAGCACCGTTGTAGACATGACGACAAAGAGAATATATACCTTCTTTGTCACCCTGGTCACCTGGGACGGAGTTAGTAGATTTATTGACCGAGCTGTTCTATTAAGACATCGTTACATAACACGAGAATCGTGTTGAATTCTGGCAAAATGTGGCGATTTGTGTACTATTTTGGATTTCGAAGTTTTCATCCGTAAATCAGTGATATGTTTTGTTGTCTGTATGAACACGGAGAAGCGTTGGTATTTATCTCTTCTGCGTTTTATAGCTGTTTTGATCTTTAGGTAGATGTCAGAGTTTTATAGGAACATTCCACCTCCATCTTTAGACGTATTCTTCGGAAACTTTGGTATCATGGACGTATTTAACGCTGTGTGAACCTCAGATCCCATTTAGAACCCTTGGAACGTCTCAGGTCCTGTGTGGGACCTCCCCAAACGTGTTTGCTATTCTTTTAAAGGTTTGAAACTTTGTCGCTGTTGGGAACGTTGCTCTTGGAGGTGAATCACCCCCAGAAAATAAGGATTGTGTTAGTGCATGGACCAATGTCAGGTTAAAATTTTGGAGGTTAAGGTTAGGGCCACTGCCAAGAAGGGAACGGAAGAGAAGCCAGCGACGAGTTGGCATTGCGCTAGACGTGGACTGTACTTCCTTGACGCAGCCCAGTGGCCGGCTAATGCAATAGGCCACTGGGCCAACCCCTTGCGCCTGTCTGCCAAGTGGCACAATCACAATAAATGTTTGGCTCCAGTTGAGGAAGGCGCTCGCTGGCCTCCCCGGGGGAAACAGATCATTACGGAGTGCCTACGTAAAAGGGAAACGATAAAACACTATCAAGTTGTACGCCACACGACCGTCCCACACTCCCCGACGGCGTTGGCAGACGCGGGATTTGGCAGATGGGTTGATGAATGAAAACACATCACATGGAAGTGTTTACAAGGTAGTGCAGTGACTTCGGCTGGAACGCTGCGTGTTTTCGTCTTGAGGGACTCCCAAGTGCGGAGCGCGTCGAGGGTAAGGTTAGGTTAGGTTGGCAGTTGTCTTGTTTTCACGCTGTATCGTTCATCGGTGTCACCACAGTCATCGAAATTAAAGACTTTATTTGTAAGAAGATTTTTTCCAGTATTAAAGGTGTTTGGGATAAAAATGTTGAGGAGAATATTTGGTCCTACTTACGATGAATCAACAGGTTAGAGGAGAACTTACTCTTGACTTATTATTGTTGAGGCAATTGAATTAATTAGGATTATATGGACAGGACATTAATATGCGTGCGGGAGAGATGTTAAATGCGTTAAAAAATTTCGTCGGGAAACCTGATTACCTTTGAGATGTAATCATAGGTGGAAGATTAATATTAAAATGAATCCTAGAGAAAGTTTAACTGCTAGCGTTCTACGCGGTCAGGTTAGAGCAGTGGTATTCTACCTTTTTTGTTCGCGTACCCCAAGATATAATTTCTCTTCAACTTTCTACCCCCAAACTTGTTGGTTTATAATTCAAGTTATACGTAGTATATAATCTACATCTAAAATAAATTAAACAAATTACTGATTATTCAGTGTTTGTCATAAAATATATTTTTAAAAAAAATTTCACGTACCCCCTAAGATGTCTTCGCGTACCCCCAGATATAATTTCTCTTCAACTTTGTACCACCAAAGTTGTTGGTGTATAATTCAAGTTATACATAGTATATAATCTACATCTAAAATAAATTAAGTAAATTACATTACTGATTATTCAGTGTTTATCATGAAATAATATATTTTTTTTAAATTTCACGTACCCCAGGTTGAATACCACTGGGTTAGAGGGTTAGTGTATAAAGTACTCAGTTACTTCAAGCGTTAAGCAGACGCTGTTTGTGTGCACCGGCTTCCTTTATTTATGATTTTAGTAATGAATGTGGACTCTGTTTCAATTTCAGGATGAATTCCATCCTTTCATTGAAGCCTTACTGCCGTATGTGAAGTCCTTCTCGTACACGTGGTTCAATCTGCAGGCGGCAAAACGGAAGTACTTTAAGAAACACGAGAAACGCATGTCATTGGAGGAGGAAAGGCGGTGCAAAGAGGAATTGCAGGTGAGTGACACTTGTTTCGATTTATAAGTACAGGCATACCTCGGATATATTGCGGTCTCGGTCCCAGACCACCGCAATAAAGCGAATCCGACGATTTTTTGTTTTTGTTTCCCAGTGCATGTAAAAGTTATATTTACACTATAATGTAGTATATTAAGTGTGCAATAGCATTATGTCTAAAAAAAACAATGCGAGAATTACTAAAATGTGACACAGAGACACGAAGTGAGCACGTGATGTTGGAAAAATGGCGCCGATAGACTTGCTCGACGCAGGGTTGCCACAAACGTTCTATTTGTATAAAAAAAACAACTGCGAAGCGCAATCTCTTCGAAACTGTCTTAAGTTAAGACTGTCCAAATAAGAGACGATCGTATTGCGCCTTAGGACAAACTATTCTTTGTTTATGCCCGAAACTTACGAGTCCTTTGTGTTAGAAGGATTAACGTTAGATAAATAAGTATGTGATATAGATCTGTAGTCCTGTATTACGTAAAGAGATTATGAATTGTATTGTATTGTGATCATGGCACGTGTGTGTGACTTAAATCGATTTTAAGGCTTGTGAAACGTCACTGGGTCACTGGATGTAATAATTTTTTATCTTCAAATAAAGTAATTATATTCATACAAAAATTTTGATTTTGATTTAAGGCGTTTATTTTGAAATCATTTACTGGAGTTGGATATGTTTTGGAGTACCTTATGTTAAATAAAGTAATTTGTCGATGATTTACGTAGTAGATCTAATAAGAACGTACGAGAATCTTGGTAGGATTTGAGGTTTTCATGGTGGTGTGTCCGAAGGTGGACATATTCTGGGGTGTTGCGCCCTGTGGCCTAGAAGAAGGAGGACTTATACCGGACTGAACACACGTTTTCGTCTTTAAATTTGTGATGTCGGGTTCATATTCCGCTTGGGACATGGATTTCTGTACTCTTAACTTCTGTGTTGTCTAAGTAGAGGCCTTGCGTTGGGCCAATCCGTCATCTGAGGAGTTCTTCTGAATAAACGGAACTAGACTTTTCTTTATACAAATAATAAATTTAAATGATTTAGACTATGATTTAAGACGGCTATTAATTTGGCGACCGTGCTGTAAGGAATAAGTGTTGAAGATTCCAAAAGCTGACTGTTTTGTGGTTGTTGAGAAATCCCTGTCGTGCATCGAATACCACCGATCGACAAGTGAGTTCCAGCACGAGTCTCCAGAGACGGTGAAGAAAGGTAGCACGTGTCCTGGTTGTATACAGTCACTCGCTTAGCGGTACGTTCAAAGACAGGTGTGACATAGCTGAAAGCAATATTTTGATCTTTAGCATGGCTGAATGGACGTTTTATCTTCACCACGTCTAAAATTTCTACAACTTTTGGTGGCCTTAACTGAAAATTAGCTAGTATTATTATCATTTCATTATAATCGCGCTGTGTTTTCATGTAGAACGTGGATAATTCAGTCAGAATAGTCTACTCGCAGGTGCCATGAGAGTAGGTACCCTTAAGCCTTTCTCTTGATGTCTGAGACAGTATCATCCGAAACGTCGTATAAACTTATTCTCACAGCCAGGAGTAAGCAATGTCACACAGATGTTCAGTTTGTTAATTTACGTTTCTACACGGCCCCTCAACGATTCTTAATACGACAAAGGAAGATATCTGTTCTCTGTGATGTTGGGGCTTGTAGATGTTTGCCAGAATTTTAGAGATGCTTACTGCGTCCATCTTCAGGGCGAAATTAAACATCAGACAGCCATTTTTATACTCACGAAAGGAGATGAATTTGTCAGTGTGAGGCACGTATCAGAGAGATGATAATTGCATTCAAGATTTTAGTCCGAAGAAAATCTACTTCTTTAGAGACATATTCGTATATTGGAGGATAATATTAAAGTGGTTTTAATGATGTGGACTGATTTATGTGACTCAGGATAAAGCTGTATTGAACATCGTAATGGATTTGTGAAGTTCTTTGACTAGTTAAGTACGCATTAGCTTTTGAAGAATAACTTAGCTGTATGGACATGTTTAATTATAATGTTTAAAGTTTATTACATTCCATAATATTCATAAGTTTTAATGCGCCGTACCTCGACACCCACTGTAGGCTGTCTCCTCATTCGATCCAGGAACTTCGTGGCCGTGTGCTGTATTCACGTAGAACGAGTATGTGAATATTTAGCTTTCTAATGTGACTTCTATCATTTATCATTATCATACACCAGACAATATGACGGCGCCAGAAAGACTGGATTTACAGCTGCCATTTCGCTTTCACGTCTTCAGCTCATAGTAAAAATTCTCGTACAACCTACGAGACTTTAATTTATGCTGTTTGTGAGTTAATTTTTAGTTTTTGCAAAGTAGCAAGCGAATATTTATCTGGAGGAACATGTAATTGGTAGATTATGAGCTGACTGCTTTCATGATGGGTGTCAGACACAATAAGGCCTTGACTCCCACAGGAAAGTTCGTGATGTTCGCTATTTCCCTACATATTCTACGAGCATTTTATGCGTACGACCTGTTTGTTGCGTTAGACGGAACCCTAAGGTTCATCACCGAATTAACCAAAGCCCTCCACTGGACCCTGTCCTGGGCCAACAAAATCCAGTCTCCTTCAACTCCTATCTCCCATAGATCCCGCCTGAGATTATCCTCCCATCTACGTCTAGGTCTCTTCCCCTCAGGCTTCCCAAATAGTGGACCCAACCAACCAGGTGGCTTACCGAACCCGAAGGTTCATCACCGAATTAACCAAAGCCCTCCACTGGACCCTGTCCTGGGCCAACAAAATCCAGTCTCCTTCAACTCCTATCTCCCACTGATCCCGCCTGAGATTATCCTCCCATCTACGTCTAGGTCTCCCCAGTGGGCTAATATGACTGCAGAAGAGAAAATGTAGATAAACCTTGGCTGTGTGATTGACAACTGTCATCTGATCAAGAATAATGTATTCCAGTCTGATCATTGACGTGGATACAATTATTATGTATGTAGGTCAGAATTTTACTTGTTGTAGCCTTAGGCAGATGTTGTGATGTAGTGGTTAGCATTCCTGCTTCTCGACGCCCCGCGTCATACTCTCTCTCGGCCTGAGTATCGACCATCGTGAGATTCGATTTTTATGTAAATTGTAAGACGTGGCAATCAAACACAGGCTTCGATCACTTCCTTTCAAATTACGTATAATTGTTTATAATTCCTACATTGCGATTAATTCAGTAAAAATGCATTGATATTGGCTGTAAATTAAGATAACAAGGTTTTGCGAGTTTCAGAGTAAAAGTGTACAAAATGACTCTACATTTAGGCCTGTATATCATATATATACAGTTTAGTTATGGGCCTATTTGCGCTTAGGCCTTAAGTTTGTGTCTACGTTATGTAATTGTATTTACATAAATTATCCACAAACTTGATATATTAAAAATGTCTTCTGGGATAAATTATTACTGAAAAATAACGCAATTCGTTAATAATATAGGAATATACTGTTAATTTAAGTAATTTCAGTGTTGTTGTATTCAACATTGGTCTAGTTAGTTGATCGGTGAACTGTTTAAAATGGACGCCACTTCATAATGGGTACAGTTTTTTGTTTTAAACTGTCCGTTGTTGCAAATCAAGCTATCGAGTCTTCCCGCTTTCCAATATGGCGCCACTTGCTGTCACTGTCTGGTTTTAACTTCCATCGCTTTCATATGGAAAATGTCCGAGAGAGAATTACAGCAGCATGAGATGAGTTTTACAACCCAGAAGGCAGCCATCTTCGTACTCACCGTCGAGATAACCTCAAATTCTGATTACAGCAGTAGATGTATACATGATATGAAAATATTTTAAAATACTTATTTCTCTACCATCCTCATTTATTTCCCAAAGACGTGTAACTATGTTTACATACAAATAATTGCATCGCGTAGCGCGAAGGATGTGTGTGTAAAATTTGAATATAATCCGATACATTTTTTGGCGTAAATACGTCTATAAAGAAGGGTCATTCGGTAAAAAAGGGAAACGAAAAAGTGTAACTGCATTGTTATGTTACCTAGGAAACGTCATCTGTTTACTCGGCATTGTTGTTACCTATATAACATTACATTACCTTACCTTACATTACATTTCATTACATTACATTACTTTACATTACATTACCTTACGTTACGTTACATTACATTTCATTACATTACTTTACATTACATTACTTTACATTACATTACTTTACATTACATTACTTTACATTACATTACTTTACCTTACCTTACGTTACATTACTTTACATTACATTACATTACTTTACATTACATTACATTACATTTCATTTCATTACTTTACATTACACTACATTACATTACTTTACTTTACATTACATTACTTTACATTACATTACATTACCTTACCTTACGTTACATTACATTACATTACCTTACCTTACGTTACTTTACATTTCATTACGTTACATTACTTTACATTACATTACATTCAGCTACCACAGACCCATCTTAAGCGTAACTAATTCAAGTTAAATAAGCAAAGTCTTAATCAAACTTATCTCAATTGTAAAGCGGGTATAAAGGAAATATTTAGAATAAAGCCAATATATAAACTTCCTTTCCGTATAGACGTATTTACGTCAAATTCTCCGGAACCGTGGTTCCACTGTAACTTTTTATTTTGCGCAACGTAAGACCGACAAGTCGAGACGTAAAACTGATTTAACGTGATCCTGGAACGGTAAGATGTACTAATTTGTTTAGTATGTTGAAAATCTGGTCTGGGAAGTTAAATTAAGCGTGACAAGAAATGGATTAATGATGCAGACATAAAATTTCATTGCGAAATAACTGGAGGACATTTGCGGCTCTGATAGAAATTTGACTCACACATGAATTAAATTTACGTATCACCCACAGAAATACAAACAAAATTGGAAAGTTGTACTCGTTCGAGTGCACTCTTATTCCAAAGTCTTTTAACGCCACATCACGTAGGTCATTGTTGCACGAATGTTATCCAAGGTCATTATTGAGCTACGTTTTCCAACAATGACCTTAGGTCATTCTTACGTAACACAGGGGTGTCCAGGTATGATGGCCAATGCAGGGGAGATATATCCCTTGGGTCAAAGCTCCTGGAGCTAAAATAGTTGAGGGGGGGGGCAAGGCCCACACGAAGAAGCTAAATAAAAAATCGCCCAGTTTAAACTAACCGTTGGGAGCCCGTGTGTGGCGAAGCCCCTCGGGAAAATAACAGAGTATGATTAGTGTCGTGTGAAATTTAATATTAAGGCAGTCGAGGTTGTGGCTGGCTACGCTGTGAGCTCCCTATTAAGTAGAGAATGGGATCTCCTTTAATACCTCGAGCGAGGGCGGAATTGTAATACGCGTGCGTACTGCGGACTCAGTGACGTCACACGTACTGGCGATCGCGTAACTGACACGAGCCGCCACTGTACATTGTGGATCCGATGGAGTTTTTTTTTTATTATTATTATCTTTGCTGTAACTCAAATCAAAGTGACTGTTAAGATTGGAACCATTAGTTCAGTAACAATGGCTGGAAGGTGTGTCTTTGAAGCCCACTGCCCTGTTTTCGCCTGTAATTGAGGAGTGTCTTGCGAAAACTTTTATCGTTGTTATTAAGAGTGGGGAGGGGGGGGGGTGAGGCTGTCATATTATTTAATTATTTTTTTTCGTCCAAAGGTCAAACCATGATACATTTAATCAGCAGTGAAAGTAGAATGAAAATCATTACTGTTTTACGCAAGTATTATGTTTATAATGCATCAGTGCTTAAGAGTGTATCTTACAAGTTGTGATTATCATTTCGGACGTGTCATGTTTGATCTTTTGGTGTTGGAATCAGCTGCGTTTTTAATCTCGATTCCTTCCTGTAATGAGATTATGTTCGCACAAGTTATACTGCACTATAATAGAGACGAGGGAATTACAAATTCATTGATCCTTCTTTAGAGGAGATAAATGCACTAGGAAATACGATAGCAGAAGTTAGTGGTTAGGCAGGGGCTTAGAAACCCTCAGAGAAAAAATTAACATGTCACAAAGAACGTTATAGGGGCCTTGGACGATATATTTGGATTATACCTGAAATTATTACGATGATAAAATACATAGGAATAGGACGTATGATTGGGGAACTATTCTGTAATTAGTGAAATGTCTCTGGTTTGCTGTTTTAACATAGTCTTTCTTTTATCACAATGTTTCTTGTCCTCCGCATACGAATTCTGTAAAATATTCCTCAGATGTGTGTCTTTTTACTGTTATAATAGCCCGCAGAAGTAGAGGGCAATATTTTGCATGTCATGTTGATATTGTTCGGGCCCTGGTTTCTTGGGGCATTCGCTCCTTAAGCTCATTTCTTCCGGACCAGTTCCTTAGGACAGAGCGGAAACAGAAAGTCCTGTTGCCAGACTCAAATAATAATTAAAAGCTGTACGAGGTCGTGCTGGTTGCTTTTTGCAGGAGATTGTCTGTGGAGCCTGTACGCTGTGTTCGTTTCTTTTGTCTGTTTCCTTCCAAGTTGAGTCTTTTTTGCGTCGAGGTCAGTATCAAAATAATTATCTTCGAACTAACCCGTTTTCACAGTCCCTATGCCGACATGTACGTATCAACCTGATTAGATGTCATAAAGACATAAATCAGGGAACAATAATTAGAATAGTAGGTGAGAAGTCTTCTAAAATGTTGCGTCGTGGAGTCTAATAGAACATATCTAAAGGTTCGTGACGCCATCGTATAGTAAAATAATAAAAATAGAAAACGACGTTTCGGATATGGGGCTCTATCTCCGTCTTCCTGAAGACGGAGATAGAGCCTCATCTCCGAAACGTCGTTTCTTATTTTATTATTTTACTAAACGATGGAGAATATCCAAGGATATTTTTATTCAGTCTAGTAGAAGTTTACCGACGTTTCGGAGGTGTTTCCTGTTTCCATCATCAGCACGTTCGCCCTGATGATGGAAGCAGCAGGAACTTACCCGTTATATTCATTTAAGGCACTGGGACTGTTAGTTTGTCTGCTGTTGTTGAGGTCACAACACAAATATTCCTTTTACGTATTAGACTCACGTTTTATATTTAATGTAAGAAGATGCACGGACATGTGTTTTGTCTTTATGTGTTCAGAAATTGGGAGTAGGTGTTCGATCGGTGGACCGCCGATGTAGAAATTACTAAACCGCAAGGTCGTGTTGTGTGTCTAGAGACGTAGGCCTATCCGGAGAACGTAAAATTGCAAAATGGCATTTCGACATTTTGCCATCGGTGTGTCGCAGATTTGTTGCGTATATTTTAAGTCCGCTGTCATGTGGAAAGTTGAGAAATGCGACCGTATCAGCGCTCGAAATAGTCGCTCGCCGCTCGCTATATCTGTTGGCCCAGACAGCAGCTACGCGGACACACGGCACTTAAAAGAGTCACCTCGTTTTCTCTTTTTGGTTTAGCTTCTTCGTATATGCAGGCCGCGTTGGTAACCATTACCAGAGACGCGGTTTTTCAGATAAAATTTGACATTTGAAAAAAAAAAAGTTTAAATTTTCTTTGAATTTGGTGAGATTTAAGGTTCTCACGACAGCGGTTGTGAAGATGGCTGTATTCTGGGTTGTTGCGCCGTGTAGTTTGATAGAATGTCATCGACGTTTAGGAAGTGCTTGCCTTGATGGATGCAGAAAATATCTATGAAACGTTGGTAAACTTGTACCGGACTGAATATCTGTGACACACGTATAATGAAAGATGACATCACATGGTTTAGTCTACAATTCTAAAGAATACTTATTCTTACTACGGACTGGGCATAAAAAGGGAAATATTTACCAAAGTAACGAAAATAATTTGTTATTGTAACAACTTATTTTATCACGAAAATGACTACCGTAATTTTAAAGAAATATTAATACATCAGCTTCGTTCAAAACATTAATATTCTTGGAGAAAATGGTGAGAGGACCTAGAATATTTGTTTAGTAGAAAATTACCCGTTAAAAATAACGTGGAAGTTCTAAAATGTTACTTAATACATTTTTATTTTTTTTAAAAAAAATTCGTCAAAACGGCACATTTAAAATTAAAATCATTACTTAACTTTTCTTAACTGTGAAAACTGTGAAGGGTTAATACGTATTTATCAGTTTTGATGCTTCGTTTACAGAATTATAGTATATACATAGCAGGCCATGGATCTGTGAAAAATATCTCATTTCAGCGCATTGGTTTCACAAAGTATGACGTAAAAATTAAAATTAAGCAATGATTATAGCAAATAAATTAAATTACGTAAATGTCAGGATATCCGGTCTCCGGCCCGAGATTTGAACACCGGACCTCCTGAATACTAAGCACGAATGCTAACCAGATTTTGACAGGGGATGTTTGAGAAGAAAATATTGAAAATATATGAACTAATGAGATAGTAATTAAGTGTGGAAATGGAGAAAATTACGTAGTGAGAGATATTAGTCGTTGCTTGTCGAGTCATATTCTGTCGTTCTGGTTAAAGGCGTGTGGCCAGGTCACGTTACGTCGTCGAAGCTCAAATGCGTTTCTAAGTAGTCCTTATGACAACCCATCATATAGTGTCGTAGTGTGAGGGAAATCTTATTCATCTCTCGTCTTCTCGTCAGTTTTTATTCCTTCCTGGCTTCAAATTTCTCATAGTTCTTTACGTTGATTACATATTATGCTTTTATAATAATTTTGCAACGTAACATTTAATTTTATCACACTCTTCGGTCATTTATTAATCGTTTTCATACTGTTATAAGAAAATTTAATTAAATTAATTTATTTAAGTGCTTCACAACAGCCAGGTTAGGTCAATAACAGTTAAGCACTGAACAACATTACAGGATGAAATATAATACAATGATTACATTCATTTCAATAATAATAAAAGTAAAACATTACAAATACAAAATCAAACAAATAAAACTAAATATAAAAATGTATCATATTAGTAATAATATTAATTAAATTCCTTTATTGAGTGATAATTGAAAAGAAAATGGGCTAATTAATATGCCTAAGTAATATAATAGTTAAATTCATTAATACTAAAAAACAATAAAAAACTAGAAAAACTGTACAAGATTGGTTTCTTTTCGAGATGGGTTAATTCTGCACTATTTCAGTTACAACTAAAATTAGAATGTTATAATCATGAAGAAATGTGAAGAATAACTTGAGAATTTTGGATGTGTTCTGGGTTTTGACGCAGTGTAGTCTTGTAAAAGTGTTTTAAGGTCTTCTCAGAGGTTAAAATGTGGGTTGTGGTCTGGGTTAAGACGCGGATAGTCCACTGATATGTACGTCACAACCTGTAATTTCGAGTTTTTAGATGTACGTTATAGTCGATAAGACCAGAATTATCATCGTCAGAACCTGTAAATCTTTAATAATGTCTCGGCTGGTGTAAAATCAGGATACACATCAACTGAAAATATATATTAATATGTTTCTTCCTTATAATGTTTAAATTTCATTTAATTACTCGTAATACTTGCACTTATAAAGACATTTTAAAAGCATATGCATAAATTGTTTAATTTTAAATATTCAAAATAGCCTTTTTGCGAGCAAATACGTGTATTCGAGGGATGGTCAGAGAAGTTTCTTGTTAAGAACAGAACCTGGGACTTATGAATTGTTGTTTGTCTGCAAAAGCGAGCTTTATAGTTGAGAAAAGTTGTTTATCTCGGGCTGTGTGAATCCATTGGAAAAGTGATAAAATATTTTCCAATGTGTGTGCGTGTTTAAAGGAATGGTCCCAGTCTACACACCGTGGTATAGCGACGCAATTACTGTACGCAACGCTCCGCGCGCGACACGGCGCATCTGAAAGTAGTTCGCAAGCTCCATCTCGCGTGCATAAAGCTTTCGGTTAGTCGTTCTCCTATTGGATTTCTATTTGTGGAGCTAGTGTGAAAAAAAACTCATGGGAAGGTAATATGTGCATTCCGGTGGAACATAATACCCTAAATGAGATCGCATAAATCTTCAAAAATAGCCCGAAAATATTGTATGGTGGTAGTATTCAACAGCAGCAAAAAGGGTTAAGGAAGGGAGGTTGATGAAGGGGGGTGGAGGCATACAGAGGGGGAGGAATTAATCTGACAAAATAAAGAAGAACATCTCTAGCGCAGACTTTGGCAAAAGCCCATCCGAGCTTTGGTGCCGGCGACAGAGCTGCTGGAGAGATAATACAAGACTAGGATTTGAGATGTCCCACGAAATTACAGACGTATTCCTGCTTCATTTTAGTGTGTCCATCGGAATATGTGAACGAAAGCACTAATACTGATAATTATAAATGTATCGAGTAACTTTATGTTGGAAGTCCGAAGATATCTGGCGATTATGCTTTGTAATTTATAAAAATGTTCTTTTGGACTTTTCCCATCGTACGAATTATGAAATTATGAAACTAGAACGCTTCGATACCTCGATTCTGAGGTAAAAATGGTGAACTGAAATGAACACGAAACATAAAATGTGTGAAGATTTACCTCAAACCCTGATAAAAGTTATTTCAAGGTCACATGTTTGAACTTCCATCTTTACGTCGTCTGTTGTAAATCGCCTATAACGTAATGTGGTGTGCATTGCAGTAAAGCTGTTACGTCCCCGAACGAAATGTTATTTCTTCTTTAATAGTTTTCTACCCTCGTACCCGTTTTAATTTAATTTATTTTTGTTTTGCCTTCTACTTCTATCAAACATTTCTTGAGGAACAGAATTGAAAATTGAATGAAAGAAAGAAGATTAGAAATCTCCTTAATTGGGATTATCGGTAGCTTGTCTCTTCTCCTATTCCGTTGTGCTACTCCCCCACGCCCAACCCCCCCAACATAGATCCAAACCAATAAATGAAACTTACATCTGACTAAACTTTTCCAAACCGATTAATTACTTTTGGTACAGAGAAAATTCAACTCTAATACCTGCTAATTAGCCTATACAAAAAATAATTACGTATTTATTTGAAAGTTACAGAAAACATGTAGGATGTGTTACTGTCGTATCACGTTGCCTTTGTGAGCCAAAAATTTATAATAAGTAGAGTGGGACAAAGAATCAAAAATAACATTAAGAACCATAACAAAAATCTTTTTTTATATATAATTAATGTATACTAGCCTAATTTATTACTACTTAATCTCTTAGCAAACAGCTTAGTATTTTAGTTTGTTTTTTTACAATCTCGGCAGGTGTGGTGGTCTGTCCGCTGTCTGCGCTTTATTCTTTTTATAATCTACTTGTTTCCCCACTTCGGTGGTCTGGCCACTTAACCCAGTCTTCCGCTTGTCACAACTTCAGGTGAAGCAAGACCTTACACCGTCTGTGGGGGAACTGAGAGCATCGTGTGTGGGGGGAGCGGAGGGTTTATCTGTATTCATCACTTTACTTCTGACTCCCCATGGTTTCTACGCTTTACGTGTTTCTAGAGCTTCTAGATGCTACATCGAATACAAAGTACAGCTAAAATGTGGTATTAAATGCTTAGTTTTACGAAATTAAACTGCAAAATTACCGAATATTTTGGTTGATTTCTACTCGGGAGCAGATATTATTAACGTTGAGTTTACACATCAAAACTTCATTATATGACGATAATTTGAAAATATTTTATATTATATTTAAGCGTCATGAGGTGAAGGTATTGAGACGCCTCTCCTACGTCCATATCTTCACGTGGTGTGCTCGTTAAAATGAGGTTTTGACGACTGAGTCAAGGTAGCATAATTTGACGTTTTGTATAGAGGAAATTTCAGCATCCATTTTGATAACTGTTGTATCTGGTGTGGAGGAAACATGACTTTAATATTTCGTTTATGTATAAGTTCATTTTTTGAGATTTTTATCTTAATTTTATTACCACTTTGACGTGGTCGTTTATTACATCATTAAAAGTCACAGTGCTTAAGTCCATGAAAAGAAATGATTTTTATTTGTCGACAGATGTGACAAATCCAAAATACAGATTGAATATTATTTTGGCGTTGAATAAAGTGACAAATAATGATTTAAAGTTCAAAGAAGTAAATTAATAAAGACAGAAAACTCGGCGGATATTATAAAACGAGGCCTCCCGTTATTATAAGGAAAATAAAAAATGCTATGCCTATTATCAGAAAACCTACAAAATAAGGCATTAGTAAAACTGTCAAGGAATGAAATAATTATATATATGACTTTATTGTAAGCAAAATTATTATGAAATAAGATGATACTACTCCTTTATTTCAAAATTTAAACCCAATAAACAATTAAGAAGTTCAAATCGTAAATTCTTGTATTGGAAGTCACGAATTTACACACACACAAACGAATCCTAGCGAATGTCAAAAGTATTCATCTGTTAAACACAACACTTTTTCTTTTTAAATATATGATATATTTTAGCATCATAGGGTTACGTGTTTCGGAACAGTTGTTTTATCAACAGACAACAAATATTAGGAGATATACGTGTTATAACTTGCTTTTATCTTCCTGATATGTTGTGTAGGAAATGGGTCTGATGATGGCACAGCTGCGCCGAAACATGTAACCTTACGATATTGAAATATTATATTATTATATGTCAAAAGAAGGATTATGTTTGACGAACAGAAATATATATTATTTTCGTATTACACAACAGTAAGTCACAAATAGAACTAATATCTCTGCTCTGTGTTAATATTGTTTCTACGAGGCTCGTCCTTAAAGTAAGTTTCCCTGGGGCCGTTTACAGAAACAAAACACAATTTCATGGAAATATTTATTGCAACAGATACAGCAAGTGTCCAGCTATTTTTCAACATATTCGCCACCGGAATTGAGACATTGGTCATACCGTGGGACCAACTTTTGAATACCTGTGTCGTAGAAGTCTGCCGCCTGGGATTGGAACCACTGTGTGACAACCATCTCCGCCTCTCTGTCATTCTCAAAACGCTGACGCTGACCGGACAGGAATTTCTTGAGGTGTAGGAAAAGATGGAAATCACTGGGAGCGAGGTCCGGGCTGTAGGGTGAATGATTAAACACCTCCCAGCTGAACTCCTGCAGGAGACTTGCTGTCCGTCGAGCCGTGTGCGGCCTAGCGTTATCACTGACCGCAGTTCACAGTCGGCGGGAGCTGGAATTAGAACCTCCATCTTCAACAGCTGCAACGATGCTACTGTGAGAACGCGGGAAGTACCGTTAGTGCATGCGCCATGCTACGTCATTGCTCTATCACGTACGCACAGTCGCTTCGCGCAATATAAGGTTTGCTAGCTGTGGGACGAGTGGGAAACTTACTTTGTGGACGCGCCTCGTATGTATTATCTGTGTTTGCCTGTTATTGGCTTCTTGCTGTTGGCAAACACGTAAATAAATTAATTGAATTGAATTGAATAGAATATCAGCTCTCCTGGAAAATAATATTTTAGACGTGCTGTGCAACTACTCGGCATTATTATACAGGTTCACCTGACTTATAGAATCACACCGAATTTAAATTGATTTTAAGAAGATCCGAACCATTAAGAAATAGTTCTACCAAAGATATTCTTGAAGTGCCGAATCGAAGGTGTGCCCTCAAACACATTATATCTGTCAGTGTTGGAGTAAGACAAATGTTGATGTTTATATAAACATCTGAAGATAACATACCAAACCAGGAGAAACATAGATTTATCGATCCAGATAAAATGTATTCTATTGTAAATATTCCGAAATGTCGTATTCCATGTTTGCATAACATTAAAAATAAGTTATACGTTGGCAGGCCTGTAGTAGTAGCTAAAATATATTATGCGTAATGCTTTTCTGTAATATTAAAACATTATACCAGCAAGGTCTAGTTAATGCTTTCTTCAGGTTTCGTGTGTTCCAAGTCTGAAACGGCTATGTAATATCAGCTAACAGGGACTTCTGTATTCGGAATACAAATCGGCCAATTAAATTGTATCCTGTTTTATCTACATCACGTTAATTATTATAGGTCATAAATAGTTTCTTGCCTACTTCATATCGCCCTCCCCCCCCCCCCCCCCCCCACCCCGAAGAATGTTGCGAACGCCATCCACTGGTTGGCCTTTACGATGTTTTGAAATACAAACAAGATTCTTCCATCTAGACGTAACGAGACTGTTTTTATTTTGAAATGTTTTGAGGGCCCGACATTTTCTCTCTCTGTCTTCATGATCGTTCCAATATTCAGATATGATATTCGTGGAGATGGAATTGTTACGTCAAATGTGACGTATGTAATATATTTGGTATTTTGTACGTCGGAATTATAATAATTTGTGGCAAATTGAGGGGTTTCTGAGAAAGACGACGTTTAAAATTAAATTTTGTTGGGAAATTAAAATAAACTTTTCTAGCATCTGAAACCAGTGATATTGTGTGTTTTACTGGCATGAGCTTTATGTAATGAATAATAAAGTTTAATAACAGTTTAAGTCTTTATAATTTTACGCTTGTATTTTATCATTTGCATTTGTTGAGTATGTCTAAGTTCTGAAACGTGTATTTCATAAATATGTGAGAATTTAAACTCGTGCAGGAAGCTGTTGGAATATTGCCGCGGAAAATCACGTGTTGAAATTCGTTTATATGCATACAGTGTAATCAGAAATTTTAGTTCTGGAGGGTCAAACGGTTTGTTTCATCGCCTGTGATGTAGTTTTATTTGTCCGAGAAGATGCCAAGTGATCTAGACCAGTGGTATTCAACCTGGGGTACGCGTACCCCCGGGGGTACGCAAAGACATCTTAGGGGGTACGTGAAATTTTAAACAAATATATAATATTTTATGATAAACACTAAATAATCAGTAATGTAATTTATTTAATTTATTTTAGATGTAGATTATATACTACGTATAACTTGAATTATACACCAACAACTTTGGGGGTACAAAGTTGAAGAGAAATTATATCTGGGGGTACGAGAAGACATCTTAGGGGGTACGTGAAATTTATGATAAACACTGAATAATCAGTAATGTAATTTATTTAATTTATTTTAGATGTAGATTATATACTATGTATAACTTGAATTATACACCAACAACTTTGGGGGTACAAATTTGAAGAGAAATTATATCTGGGGGTACGCGAAAAAAAAAGTTTGAATACCATTGATCTAGACTACCGAATTTGAAATACGTTCAATTCTTCCCTCGCATGATTATGTACATGAGGATGTTTCTGTGTTAGAGTAACTTACTCATATTTTTTCGCTTACATTAATAAGTGAATTCGTTATCTTACAGGGGTGTGTAGATGGTTAGAAAGTTGAACAATATCTAACTACTCCTAATGTAATAGCCAGTGTTCGTCATGCTTGGTTTAATGAGTGCGTCGTGACTCACAACCCCCCCTTGTACTTAGGCTAGGCCGCACATCTATGTGTAATATAAGTGCCAGGCGATACCAGACAATCGCTGGGATGTACCCCTGGAAAATACTGGCTGGACCGCAGCCTGGTAATACATTGTGCGTCTCTGAACTAGAACTTAAGTTTCAAGGTCAGACGACTTAGCGTGTCTTCTGCCAAATTCGCAGTCATATGGTCTAGGGGTTGTTTTTTGCAATTCTTGGCCACTTATCACGAATTTAATTGTTTTTGTGTGTATATCGTTTCATGAACACTTCGTTCAGGGATAAAAATGCGAGATAGAATGGCTGTTTTTAGACTCGCCGCCGTGAAAACCCCAAATCTTACAAAATGCAAGGGATTACAATTTTAGAAGTTCTTTGTTAGATGTAAATAATGGAATTTGGAGAACTCAGTTAGGGCGACCTCTTAAATAACAAATTGTCCACTGGCACTGATATATAAACTGATGGTCGGCATTGACAACTATTTATATACTCGCAGTGTGCTAAAACATTCCGACGTTGTCCTGAAACAGGTTTGTCAGAATTTTATTTAAATCCAAAATCAGAATCATGGTTTGCTGTGCCAAAATGCTTCGACATAATCAATTAAGGCTCATTTAAGTACCGAAGGACCCAATTTAAATGTGCATTTTTCATGTTGAGCATTAACAGATTAGATATTCTGGCCTAATTCCATCAAAAAAAATCTGAGCCCGCAGACATTTGGGAGGTCTAAAGAGGACGGGGGAGTGGCCTAGAAGACGCGATTTCGTAAGGAGTAAGAAATCTTTTACGTATCTTATTTTTAGGCGCGTTCGAGTCTTTAAGGGGTGTCCATATACGTAGCAATGCAAGAACGGCCCGAGTTATCCTTATTTCTGTGACGTCAGAGGTTCTGCTCAAGTACTTACCTCGTCGTCTGTCGTGTTTGTAAGAGAATTATTACGCTATGCGTACATTTGCTAACTTGTTAAATTAATTAAATCAGATCTGTATTTATTCTTACTCCCTTCTTTTATCTTATAATTAAAATGAAACTCAGTACGTCATTAAATGGAAAATTATATGTTAGCAAATTTTTGTTCGTTTGTAATGTTTAGTAAATGTATCCTGTGCAAATATTTTACAAAACCAGCCTGAGGTTGAAATGTGCTTCGTCGCTGTGCTAACCCGCTCAGTTTACATACTGTCATACCAGGATCTTTTGTTTATCTGAGAGTCCAACAGTCTCTTCCATATATGAAGTTTGTTTATGTTTAAAAAATGTTAATTTGACTGTTGTATACTGCTGTTTGACAAGACAAAAACCCGTCAGCGATAGCTGTCATGAGTTAAACGAATATACTCCATAGTCACATCCTGTTTTTAAGATACATTTTAATATTATCCTCATATATACGCATTGATTTTTCTAAGTGTTCCCTTGCTTTCGGGATTCCTGACTAAAATTTTGCATGTGTTTCTTATGTATCCAATGAATGTAACTGACCTCTCCCCTTTTCAAGCGCATTTATTTAATCACTGTAATAATATTTGGTGAAGAATACATTTCGTGATTTTCTCCAACCTCCTGTTAGATCGTCTCTCTTGAGCTCAAACACACTCAATCTGACATTTTGTTACAGTTACTGTAATTTGTGATTTCTTGTCCGGTTGACAGGAAATGTTTTTGTATTTGAAGGCTTATGAAGAATGACGTACCTACCGAAATAATTTAAAATTATTTTTAAATTGGTCGTGCGATTAAAGGACTAATAAATGTCGTATTGTAATAGATTTGGCTTACATCTGCTAACGATTACTGTATTTAGCACGTGTTTGCGCAGTGTTTTTATTTTATAAAGAGTGGATTTAATCAGGCTGTTTTGGATTTTGTGTTAGATGAACCAAGAAAATAGAATGAGGTGGCGAAGGGAGGCCAGTTCTCTTAATGAAACATGTTAGAGAGTGCGAGAAGCTATTTATTTTCCAGCAGGGACTAGACCTCTCCTGGTTCTGGCAAGTCTAACCCATTCCTTGATTCCTGACCCTCGCTCGCTGACCACAACAAATGTTTCGAACACGTGTAGTCTGGGTAGGTGAAATTGCAGAGTTCTTTAATTAGTTTGTTAATTTGTAATTTGAAATCGATGGTATTTTACCAGCTTCCTGCCGCACTTCTCAAAGTGCAGCTTCTAGAATTCGGAAAACTTTGGATTTGAGTTAAAATCTGGATGTTTGTCTTTAGCTGTGATTATTAATTTTCTTTCATAAACGTATCAACATGTCGTATTTTCTTCCTGGTACGTCATGAGCGTAGGTTTCGCCTGTTGCGTGTGGACTTCCACCCCTTGAATTTTTGTGAAATTGTCTATGAAGGTAACTAAAATACACGGAAAATAGGAATTAAAGTGTGTGGATTTGTTTTTATAAACGCGTTCTTAACCTTTTTTTTACGTCTTATGTTGGATGGGTATTTTACCACCAGGGCAGGGCGCGTTCTCATGTTGATGGTGAAGGATATTACCTCCAGATAAGAAGGGTAGTTGCGAATGTTTAGAATAAAAAGTGACAGACAGCAAAGACCTATATTCCTCGTTGGGGGGTTGAACGAGATCTCTGCCCATATGGTAATTAACATGTTACGAAATGTCGCAACCATCATTCCTGGCGACGATAAATGCAAACATAATTTTAGTCAGGAAACTTCAAGGTAAGAGACCAGATGAGAACACTGGCGTATCTGGTTCGACAGGTCCATATGAACAGGATCCTTCCATCCTTTTCTCGGACTGGGACCTGTTCATATACGTTCTTGGCAGATGATCCAGAAGTGGTTTGCCATTGCCTTCTTCTGTGTGTGAGTGGAGTAATTGTTGGGATGCCACGGAGGAAAACTCCGTGTTGCCTAGACCACGGCCTTGCCCAACACAAGTTATAAATTCGGGCACCGCCGGGAATCGAACCCGAGACCCCAGGATTACAAGGCCAGCGTTCTAACCGCTAGACCACCTCATCTTATTATTATTTAGTGTTCTGTCTGACGACAGGTCCATATGAACAGGATCCTTCCATCCTTTTCTCGGACTGGGACCTGTTCATATACGTTCTTGGCAGATGATCCAGAAGTGGTTTGCCATTGCCTTCTTCTGTGTGTGAATGGAGTAATTGTTGGGATGCCACTGAGAAACCGGGGAAGCCCCCGGAGGAAAACTCCGTGTTGCCTAGACCACGGCCTTGCCCAACACAAGTTATAAATTCGGGCACCGACGGGAATCGAACCCGAGACCCGAGGATTACAAGGCCAGCGTTCTAACCGCTAGACCACCGTGGCTAGCTGTACAGAAATATATACGTAATTATAATGATTTTATTTCGTACATCGAACAAATAACTACGTAAATCACCTCAGGCTTTAGTCACCATATTTTAAGGCTTAATTACAGTCCTGATATTTTAAACCATTACGGTAATACTGTTTCTGTAGATTGTTTTATCGTTGCGTCGAAATAAATATTCCTGGAGGATGATCATGTATTCTTTCTCAGCGGAGTTCCATCGCCTCAGCTATCGTAGAGGGAGACACTTAAGGGTTCTCGATGCGCAGTTGTAAGTTCGTGGGAGGGGGTTGGAAGGATGGGGGGGGGGTGACTTTCCATTGCAGTTGTGACTGTTCCAGATGACATATTATACGTCGCTAGTGCAGCTTACAGGAGCATCGATAGCATTTAAATCCTTCCTTCCAGGCTCCCTCTTTTTAAAAATTGCATTTTAATTACATATTTAATGCGTCCCCTTCATCTTTTCCTACTTTATTTTCACACTTTTCCTCTTCCCCTCGTTTCGGATTGGGCGTATGTGTGTATTTTGAGGCCATTCGCACATCTTCTCGTGCCTTCCGAATTTGAATGCAAATGGGCGAAGGGATCCATTCCATTTCAGCTCTATTAAATTCATGCAGCATTTTTCTTTTGTGGGGTTACTGCGACGGGGGAGGGGCAGAGGGCCACCGTCTTTATAGCTTCGAACCACTTCATTTCTACAGAAACTGCCTTTGACAGCGGCAAAGAAATGAGAACCATCCGAGTAACAGGGGTCCTGAGATCTTAACCTATAAGGACTCGAAAGTTTCCCCACTCACTAGCGTTGCAGGAATATTATGTAGTGATAATTGCAGTTTCTCTGAAGAAAAGTTGTATCGCGTTAATAACATATTTGTAATGATTTCACGTTGTTAAAGATGGCTGTCTTCTGGGTTGTTGCGCTGTGTAGTCCGATAGATGTTTACCGACTCGCCCTGATGATGGAGGCAGCAAGGACCACTGAAACGCCCTCGTCCCATCATTCTTTATTTGTTAATCGTATTTGGTGATGAGTGCAAATTATAAAACTCTTTATCATTCAATTTTCCTCAGTAGCTACCCTGTTATGAAACGCTCTCTATTAATCTGCGTGTTTACTTCACGATAAGAAACAAAGTTTTGTCCCGGCTTTGAAGAAAATGAAATAAATAACGATATATGAAGTGGATAGTAAATAAGAATAAATTAACATGTGGGTTGGCTGCTGCACGTGACATCCACACACTGCATTAACGCACGAAGGCTGCATCCTGTCAGCCTTGTATTTACGTGCATTCTTAAGTGCCGATCGGAGCGAATAATCCCCTCAGCTGTCACTTCAAGGTCACTTGCTCCCAGTGTTTGTGTTATTTCTTAAGTTTTTTTCGTTTCGACTGATTTTTTTTTTTTGGGGGGGGGGGTGCATACGTGTTCCACGCGCAGATATTGGCACACGTCTCAAGAAACCGAGTTAGAAGCACATAATTATAGTAAACAAGCCAGGTTTGATCAGCTATCTGCGGATAATTATGTTTCCAGAACTGTTTACACTTTAAAAAAGCTAACGTCGTGGTGAAAAGGTTAGCATTACATACTCGTGAAGTCAGGAATAAATATCCGGATATCTCCAGGCAGTAGTCTGTTGGATACGGGCAATTTCAGGACCTATTGGACACTGGGACACTTTCAGGACCTATTGGACACTGGGATACTTTCAGGACATGTTGGACACTGGGACACTTTCAGGACCTGTTGGACACTGAGACACTTTCAGGACCTATTGGACACTGGGACACTTTCAGGACCTATTGGACACTGGGATACTTTCAGGACATGTTGGACACTGGGACACTTTCAGGACCTATTGGACACTGAGACACTTTCAGGACCTTTTGGACACTGGGACACTTCCAGGACCTATTGGACACTGAGACACTTTCAGAACCTATTGGACACTGGGACACTTCCAGGACCTATTGGACACTGGGACACTTTCAGGACCTTTTGGACACTGGGACACTTTCAGGACCTGTTGGACACTGGGACACTTTCAGGACCTTTTGGACATTGAGACACTTTCAGGACCTATTGGACACTCGGACACTTTTACACTGTAGATTAGTTGATAAATGTCGTTACCATTTAATACTAACATTTTTAGTTGTTTTAATCCATTATAAAAAGAAATTATTGTCGTGATTATTTATAATGACGCTTATCTTCAGAAATGCGTTCTTGTCATCGGGTGTCTTGTTGTAAACGGTGATGCGTTTTAATGCGTGTCCTTGCCGTGTTATTAGACACATTCCCCTTCTGTGTAAAGGCTGATTTTGTTTGTAACATTACCACTGAAAATAAACCTTGCTATCTCTTGACGTTATAAGCTACTTGCAGCGTTCAGGAAGCTTAATTTATAAGCTTCCACGAAAGTATAAAACAATAGAATGGCTTTGTGCTGCAAATGTTAGCATGAAATTAGTTACGTATTATGTGCCTGTTAAAAATAAATTAAAAAGTATTATTTTATTTATTTGGTACACCGGTACGTTATTGGTAGGTATAATGTGGTAAAATGTGAGATTTTCTTATTCCGTTTTGGTGTTTCCAGAGCTAACGTGTATAGCATTACATATTTTTTTGGTGTAACAACGAGTAGTAATCTAAAGGACTATTTTAAACTGAGGAAAACCAAGTAACTTCTTTCTTTTCTGATAAGGATAACATGAAATTGGAAGCAGGTGATTGAATTAGTTCGTTTTTGGAAATTTTAAATAAACATAACCAAATTTAAATTTATAAACTTCGTCTTTATTTGATTTTTTAGGACAATTGAGTGAAGAGAAAATATTTACTAAATTTTTGTCAGAACTTCAAAGGAATTGACCGCTTGAGAGACATACTCGTAGCTTATGTCTCCTGGATCCAATTTAGTATTTTTAAGATGGATCTTGGTGAAATAGTTTATGAAGATGCAGAGGAAACATGGATTTCTAAGAATAGGTCCTAATGTTGGGCTTTCGTAAACACAGCAGTAAACCGCCTTGTTCAGTAAACGCGCATGGTATTTCTTGATCAGCTGTTTTGTCTACTGAATGATTGATCTATCAAGATCTTGCACCACTGAGTGATTTATTGGATTTATTAAACTGTTTATCTGTGATTAAATTCAAGTCAAGAAGGAGAGGTGACGTATTCTACACGAACATCCCTTCGTATGTGCCGTATCTTCATATATTCCTGGAAATAATTTTCCCCCCATAATCTTTTTATTCTCCTCTGCTGTCGTCATATTGCTTTGGATGCTTTCAGATAGCTCAGAGGAAGAATTTAATTTTGGGAACAGGAAATGTCTCTGATAGGGAAAAATTCTGTGATCTAGTATGATGGTTCGAAATGGAGAGTAATGTATTTTTTTTTGGTCAAAAGTCTCTGTATCGGAAATATTGTACGGGAAGGCACATTGTCGTGATGAAAAATCCACTTGTCGTATTGAATAATTCCTCTGTTTCAGCTAACGTTGGAAAACTTGAAGATCTTACGGTTCATTTTTGTATCGAAGAAACAAATTCATAATTGACGTTTCCTTTGTTACTGAAATACGTGGTAAAGCTTATTTATGAAATATTGTGTAATAACACTTTACTGAAATAAAACATGTAGCAGTGGTTATATAACAGAGATTATCATCTCAGATAATCTTGGTTATCCTCTCAGTGTGATTGGTTAGGTTGAAGGCAGTTAACTTGTACACTTCTAATAGAGCTTCTGTGTTTTATTCTATTTTCTCACCAGTAAATTATCGTCAGTATAGACCAGACACTAATGCGTACTATTCACTTCCAAAGGCCTCTACCGTCAGTATTTTTTTAAGTTCAGATTCCCGCAATAGTCGTGCTGAAGATGTGGAAAAATATCTTTCCTCAACTTTTTTTGACAAACAGAGAAAATAATTTACGATGTTTTTTCCCCGAGAAATCGATAAGACAGCAATCTCGATCTCAGTTATATTTTGTGTTCCACACATTTCAGCATGATTTTCGTTAATTCAATTCAATTCATAATTAAGACCTCGTGTTAAATTAAAATTGTTATTCTAAAATATCCCCTCAAAGGTCCTAATAACGTAAATAACTCCTGTTAATTAATTACATTCACTCTTTAAAAGTGTTAAAATGACCGTAAGCATTAAAAAAAACCTAGAGATATTTTATTTATCTCGAGGCAATTAATTATTATAACGACTAAAGTCTGTTGTGAGTGGTTTATGTTACCCAATTTAATCCTGGTTAGTCATTAACTTGGCCGAAACGTATTTAGATTTTGAAGTTTTTAAAGACAAAGTTTAGCAGTTGTTCAGAAACGAAGTTGGCTCGAAGCAATGGTTTGTGTATATAAAGAGGCCTACTTATGTCACCTATTTTTTTTAAATGCAACACATTAATTTACTTTCAATCCTTCATAAACAGATTCTAACTCTCCATTTTATCACTGTAATTATGTTTTCCGTGCTTCAGTATTAGTCGATATAAATTACCTTTCGATCTACAAACTGGACGACACATAGGCGTAATATATTGCAGGAGGGTAACGATTATTTCATATTCTGTACCACACTGCAGTGATTTTGATTTGTTCCCCCCCCCCCTCCCCAAGTAAAATACGTCGTAGACTGCCTAATCTCAAACGCTGATTCCATTCAGAGTTACGGAGTATGTGACAACTCTTTTAAAATGCAGCGAGAAGTGTTCATGACACTCGAAATAGGATTATATATGAAATCCTGAAGCTTACAGTGGCCTTTACTGTAAAAAGAATTCCAGAACTTCACAGTGGTTTTTAGACAGCGCCACCGAGAAGCTAACTTTGACGTCAAGGTCGGCCGACCTTCCCGGGCTGAGCGGCAGACTCTGCCGCCTGATTTTGGGCTTGCAGAGAAATTCGCTCTATAACTGTTCCATTTTAAATAAACCGCTCTGCGGCATACATTGTATTAGTTTTTATTTTAACATATTACGCCATGCACAAAAACTGGTAAAAGTCAACAGATTTTATGTTTGTAACGAATTTATTGCGGGCCCATGTTCATATAAAATTTTGAGTTCAGTTTGAACTCCATAATAATCTCATGTATTTTGCGTAATGTTTATATGAAACATCCAACTCATTTGTGATGTTCGATTCAGATGTTTGTATTCTAGTCTTGTTTCTCTTATATATTAAGTATATATTAAATCTTGTCCGTCTAATCACAATAAATTCTTATTAAATATTAAAATATTACAATAATTAAAATTTAAAATATTAAATGATGTTCTTTATCGAAATATTCGATTTACATTAGACCATCATTTTTCATGTTTCACGACATGTTTCAGTTCCTAAAAGAACCATCCTCAGGTGTATATAATTATATAAAGCTTCAAAACGATAAATAATTCAAATACAATTTTCCTACATTATGCTAGCCTGCATTTTTATTAGATTTTTACCAGATATCAAACGATGTTCTTTTTCAGATTTTTATTCCATTTTTAATAACACACTCGATGTTGTTCTGTATATATACATCATGCTCAATGTGACTTTAGTGTGGGTGAACGTTTTGTTGTTTTTATATCAGTCTGTAATGTAAATAACATAAAGGTTAAATGAATATTAGTAAAATAGAAAACAAATTAATATATATATTGAAGATAATTTTTTGAAACATACCAGAAATGGTGTAGAGGAGTTACATCTGTCTGGAAGTATTGCCGTGTTTTCTCTTAATTATTATTTAATCCTACTGGATCATATTGACCTAGTCAGTTTTATTAGTTTAAAATATTTAATATTCTTTACTCTGTAATGAATTTTGTGTTAAAATGTGTTTATGGTAGTCGTATTTCTAAGAACAGCAATTGCTTTAATTTCTGAGAATAAGACGTGAAGCTTCTGTACCATACAAAACAGTGGACAAGCTTGTAGTGGCCATCCGTAACGTTGCATGGCACGCTGTATAATTCAATTCTTACCTCGGTCCAGATTAGCTATCTTACGGTGCCGGGCTCCTTTGAAGATGGCAGTAAAGGTTGTAATTTCGTGACATGCTGAGCTACTGTCAGCTGCCTAAGGACTTCTGTTCATTGAACTTGATGAACAAAATGAAAGTCAGCTGGTTTTTGCTGCGCTGGTAACGTGTGCGTTCCTTCCTACGACATTTATGCATAATATTACGTTCTGTAAGTATCTGAAATCACGATTTGTCCATTTTTATTCTTTATCTCGTTACATTGTAAGATGTCAGTTCATTCTGTTGGTGAGGTTTTCCATTACAATGCAGATGAGGCTCCACGCCCAGTCTTATGTTCAACTGTCATCCTGTGTTGCTATGTGACACGTGAAGACTGGATTATTACCATATGTTGAGTGAGTCTTAGGTTATTTAACGTCATGCTTTAACTACTGTGGTTAAGTAACTTCTCATGGTGGAGTGATTAACCTAGTATGTCTTAACCCTATTTTCCACGTGGCGACGCGTTGAAATGTATTTTAATATCTCGTGGCTTAAAGAATTATGTATCGATATAAAATTATTTGTTTTTACACGAATGAACTACGTTTATAACTTCATGGAATAGAGTCATTCTTTGCCAGCTGATAGTAGCTCAGTTATTCAAGAAATTCTCCATCTGTTATGGAATTCAAAGGTTTATTTATAGCCTGAATTTGGTGATTAACATCCGAAACCTCTCACCTTATTTCCTTAAGATTCACCTATGTCTTCATTGTGGTCTCGTCTGTTCAGTCCACAAAACCAGAATTTGTACGTATTTTTAATCTGTCCGTGCGTATTTAATATTACATTATGATTTTAAGCTTTCAGGGAGATTAATTTTTTATGTTTATCTTGCTTTTTGGTGCTGGTGAAGAAACTGGTTACGTTGCTAGCAGCCAAAAGTAGGATCAACGTATTGCATTCTACGCGATTATTGTTAGTAAGTAAATCATAGAAAAATTTAATTATAAATGTATAATAATTTGTTGTTAGAATGACGACTTTTAACGCGTAATATTTTAATTTAAAAAAATGTAAGTTTAAAAGATGAGCCTTACGGGTCAAATTTCATACTTTAGTTTAATTTTTAACAATTATGTTCTTGTCATATTTGGTCCTTAGAAGGAAGATGAAAAATATTGTATATTTACGAGGTTCGTAATTCACACTCTTTGCTGCGTAGTACACATTGATTTATCTTTGCCCTCGACTTCGCTGGCCTCGGAAACTGTTTCAGAAGTGATCTCATTTACTATGCATGTTTATTTAGACCACCCCTAATGTTTTAAAATATACAAGAATTGTTTTATTACCTTAAAATCATACATTTCAATATAAATTCTATAATTAACATCAGTGGCGACGCTAAGAGTATGTTACGGACGGAAAGACAGATCGAATAAAAATTTTCTTGGATATTATCCATCGTCTAGTAAATATAAAACGTAAAACGACGTTTCGGAGATGGGACTCTATCTCCGTCTTCAGGTTCCTACACAGTTGGGCCCACTAGATAGAGCTAATCCCTATCTCCGGACCTTTCTTGGATATTATCCATCGTCTAGTAAATATAAAACGTAAAACGACGTTTCGGAGATGGGACTCTATCTCCGTCTTCAGGTTCCTACACAGTTGGGCCCACTAGATAGAGCTAATCCCTATCTCCGATAGAGTCCCATCTCCGAAACGTCGTTTTACGTTTTATATTTACTAGACGATGGATAGTATCCAAGAAAATTTTTATTCAATTGACTCTTCACCATCGTCAAGAAGTTTTAGATTGGAAAGACAGATGTTTGTTACTTTTTCCATCCTCCAGTGAAAATTTGAAACAAGGGGACTTTATTTTTCGTTGTATCCAGCTGTAGATTAGGCAGCGTAGGAACACTGGCTCTATTTTTCTAACGCTTTCTCGTTTGAAAGGCCCTCGTAAGTTGACGCACACTTTTAAGACAAGAAGGCAAATGTGGTAATATTTTTACTGCCCACTTCAGCTTCAGACTTTTGCATTATGATGCACATGGGAGTTATAATAAGCACGTACGTGTTTCTCGATAAAATTGGTTTACCAGAATGAACCCCTGTGATTATTTTCACACATGAACGTGATTAATATCTAACACTGAAGACACTTTTATGACACCACGGGTTAAAACAAATGCGTATGTTACATTTTTTTTAGAAAATTGGCTTAGGTTGGTCTGTGTATATTGCCTGCGGGATATTTTATATACGCGACGTTTCGGCTGTTGGTACTGTTGGATTTTCTGGTGGTCTGTCGTCTTTGTACTGACTTCTTTTTATTCTGTGATCATTGGCGAAGACTTATCTGAGTGCCCTACGTTATGCAGTGCATTTATTGGTTGTTGTGTTTTTAAGAATCTGAAGTAGTAATCAGGTATTACGAGTGAATTTACTTCAGATATTTGCAGACACTCGTAAGTACTAAATCAATATATTTAAATAGTTTAAAAACCGAATAATATGTTCATGTTACTTGTTTGTTTCTACGTCATTACTGGATTTCCTTATGTGAGTAATTGTTAGGGCTAAAATTCTCATATACAGATGTCCCAAAAATGTGTACACTTTATTATTTTTATTTAGTGTTCTGTCTGACGACAGGTCCATATGAACAGGATCCGTCCATCCTTTTCTCGGACTGGGACCTGTTCATATACGTTCTTGGCAGATGATCCAGAAGTGGTTTGCCATTGCCTTCTTCTGTGTGTGAATGGAGTAATTGTTGGGATGCCACGGAGAAACCGGGGAAGCCCCCGGAGGAAAACTCCGTGTTGCCTAGACCACGGCCTTGCCCATAAACTTTGTGGTTAAGGGTTGTGACGCCGTATGGACATACCATGTTTCGGAGAAACATATTGTCTCAATTTTCACGGATGAGGATGGAGACAGTATGTTTCTCCGAAGTATTGGTAACTTCTATAATTCCACCAGCGTCACAACTGAGAACATTAACACTGTGACCCCCATAAAAACTCAAATGCCACAGTTTTCTTCGATCTTTGGCTCTGAACAAGAAGGGGGTAAGGATGAGAAAGGTGTTTTCACGTAACTCGTATTTAATAAAACAGCTGTTTTGTCGTTTACTCACTGTGACGAAAACACGTGCTTCGAAGGGAAATAAATCGAACCTACACACACGTTTTATGTTCATTAAGTCAATTACAAAGACAAACATTTGTGACTTATTTACTAGACAGAATACAATATATTTTAGCTTGTAAACATCGAAGACTAATGAATATTTGTCTCTCTGCTTGGTGTTAACCCAAGTTAACGGCGAAATAAAATTTCCCTTTCGAAACTAAAATTTCCTGCGTCTGCTTTGCATGATGAAATGCAATTATATAATATTTGCAGTTGTAAAAATTAATATTACTACTTGTGCTGTATCTGTAATGGGGATTATGGGTGTTGAATTTAATTATTAAATGTCGCCAAATACTTTTATGTGGATATGCTTCTGAGGACGGGATATTTCTTGACAAAATGAGCAATCATCAGTTTCTCACGAACTAGTCCGTGGAGTTATCTCTGAAAGTCAGTGGTTGATGTCATTGCTATAGTGAAAATTAACTCTTTTTCAGTGATAGCGCAAATGGAGTAGTGAAATTAATGCCAGACCCTTGAATAGGCCTGTAACGTGTTCTTGGGGGCACACGAAATAATTTGTTGTCTCGGTAGCAATTCCCGGCGATTGAACATTGGATCGCGCGATTAGCTCAGAGGTTTTAACGCCGGTGGTCGGAATTAGTTTCCGTCATTTGTTAAAAGGAGACGTGTTTAACGGCCAACCACTTACGCCCGGTCTCAGAGGCCCGTCTGGCCGCCAGGAACATGGCAGCGTGATAGTTACGTCCTGAACTTTTTGCTGTAAAGTTTAAGGTATCGTTTTTCGTAATGAAGTTTTAGATTATTTAACAGCGCTTTATTAAATGCACATTTCGAATTTTGGACCTCATTGGATAACCATCTAATAGACAAGTTAACAAAGTGACAGTCTTAAGGTATGAGACAGTGATTCATATAAACCAATAATATGCTGGAAAGTTTGCATTGACGAAATAGTATTTTATATATACGACGTTTCGGGGATTGGCTTTGTTTCCGTTTACATATATACCTAATTTTTTTCTTGTAATTTGTGAAATTGGCATATTTACCTTTCTTAATAAAGTACGCTTACGGAATCACCATGTTCTCTGTCGGTGAGAGAGAGAGAGTATGTGTGTGTGCACATGTGCACCGATTTTAAAAATTTAAATTTTAGAAAAATGACTAATTTTCAGGAAAATTGTGATGAACGTTATGTCGAGGCTACCCTAACCTAATACTTTTTTATCTTCTTAAAATCAGTATTGACAACATGTCGGGCACGCGAACTTCTGAGGTGGCCTTGACACTAGAATTTATTAGTATAGGTTCCTGAAATTATTTATGGTATTGGACAGCATTTTTGAAAAATATTCAACGTTTGTTAAAGTACTTTTATGTCTGTAGAGTGTGTATTAGAGTCTAATAGAGGTTCTGTGTTCTTATCCGTTGTATTTATGTTTCCGCCAATTTGATTAACATAACATGACTAGTATTTTTTTATTCATATGCCATCAGTTTTGATCATTTTACATTTTTATAATGGTGTATTCCAGATTGAAGTTGAAAAGTAATATAAGAAAGCTGTGCACACACAAAAGTGTTTTACTTATATAATCATAACACGCACGACGTAATATAGCGTGTTACAGCTAATAATAATTAACTCGCTTGAAAATAACAATTTTGTTGTTCAAGATATAATTATGTTCTGATAATTATTTGCAGACACGGGACGTTCTGACAGTTGACACTTTACGTACTTTGTATGCATTATAGTGAAAGAATGCCCGGATAAAGAGCTAATGAGTGTAATAAGCACTCACGCAGATGTGTAAGAAAAACTATTAACGAGGACTAGACATTTCATATATGTTCTTGGGTTTATTATTCTCATACTAAGAGGGATTTTGAGTTTTCGCGGCTTTGAACCCAAAGATGGCTACCTTCTGGGTTGCAGGACCGTGTAGTCTGGCAAACGTTTACGATGTTCGCCCTGACGACGGAGGCGGTAGGAAGTTTGAAACATTCGTAAACATCTACCAGATTACATGGAGCTGAAACCTAAAAGACTGCCATCTTTATTTTGATACTAGTTTTGTGTTCTGATATGGAGCCATACGAATGACTGTACTTGAAACTATTTCAGATGTCGGTTCTCTGAGTTTTGGCGATAATTGTACAATAGACTTGTCTAATAGATGCACAAAGTGACTGGTACATGCCATCATTAAGTTCTGTGATTTCGGTTATTTTGCTTGGAATAAATTTCTGACGTAACGTAAGTTTTTATGAAATATCAGTTGATTTAAATGAATATCAGAGTTACCTGGCATTCTGAATTGAATATGTTATTTTAACTTCGTATGTACATCGATTATCGATGTTATATAAACAATTCGCTTGAAACAGATTTGTTGCCTCAGAATTAATCGTCCTTTGGGCCTGATTTCGGCGTGCCTTATCGAACATAACTTTAACTCGTCGTACTTTAATTAGGGAAATCCCCGATTACGACGTCGGCTGGTGTCAAAACTGTACGGATCTCAATTTATCTATATATTTTGCTTAAATGTTTTTACGGATATCAAAAAACCAACAAAACTGTTTTACTGTTGTTTTACAAAGCTTTTTATGTACGATATTTATAATTTAGATGTTTATATAGTTGAACAGACAGTCGGGACTCTAATTTAAAAATAAGTCTGTTAGTCTATTGTGTTATTAAATTAAAAATAAGTCTATTAGTCTATTGTGTTATTAATTTAAAAATAAGTCTATTAGTCTATTGTGTTATTAACTTAAAAATAAGTCTATTAGTCTATTGTGTTATTAATTTAAAAATAAGTCTATTAGTCTATTGTGTTATTAATTTAAAAATAAGTCTATTAGTCTATTGTGTTATTAATTTAAAAATAAGTCTATTAGTCTATTGTGTTATTAATTTAAAAATAAGTCTATTAGTCTATTGTGTTATTAAATTAAAAATGAGTCTATTAGTTTATTGTGTTATTAATTTAAAAATAAGTCTATTAGTCTATTGTGTTATTAATTTAAAAATAAGTCTATTAGTCTATTGTGTTATTAATTTAAAAATAAGTCTATTAGTCTATTGTGTTATTAATTTAAAAATAAGTCTATTAGTCTATTGTGTTATAATGTTAATGACAGGTTAAGTTGTCAGCACTGATATTTTATGAAGTCTGTCACGTATTCCTGGCACGTATGTAACTCGGAAACGTAGCTTATCTGTGAATTTGTAATTGAAGGAACCTGTCTGACCAGTTGACCATCAGTTTCGTTTATTGAAAGCTCATCAAATTTTAGAATGTATCTAGATTTATGCTGGAGACACTTTACGTGGTGTGTATGGATTCTTTAACCTCGACTTGGGTTTTTCGTGGGTATTATGAAGTAACAGCTAGGCTTTTGTTCCTTTGTTTGTGGTGATTTTGGCACCGTTTCTCCACACACAAACAGATTTACCGTGGCTTAGCCATTTTGGTCTTGATTCAGTCTCCGCCTTGTGTTCGGTCGTCTTCATATTAGACCCGGACACAAGCCAACAACTCGACCGTGAAAAATGCTGAATATAATTTCTGAATGCCAAAAATATTTTACCCACACCTCGGTGTGGTTTCGAGGAAGATTTTCTGCGATTTCGGAGAAGGTGGGAAATATATTATTTGAGGTTTTAACTGCGGTGAGTCTGAACATGGATGTCTTCTGGGTTGTTGCGACGCGTATTCTGGTAGAATTTTACCAAATTTTGGAAGGTTCTTGTTGATGAGTACTCATCGCCCTGATGATGGAGGCAGCAAGGATATCTGACACGTCGGTAAACTTATACCAGACTACACAGCGCTACAACCCAGAAGAGAAACTTCTTGAAGGTGGAAGATATTTACACTGTCCTTACTGTACATGTTTGAGTGTCTGACACAGGAATAATAAAAGTGTTTTGTTTCGATATTTGAGAATTGACGGTAACATGATTTTATGAAGAATACGTTTTTCTGTGATCTTACACTATGAAGATAATTTACGTGTTCATCGTCTATTTCCGTAAATTGTTCCCCCCGTAATTTGAAATTGCTGTGGGTCATCGTTTGCTTTCTAAATGCGGGCTTTACTGGTTTGGGGGGAAACATACAAATCTCTTTTCGTGCGGGCTTTATTTCAGCCGAATCATGAGGAAACTGAGATTTCTTTTATTAATGTCCCGGTCTGTGTCCAGTATTTATTTTGACGGCTAAATGTCTCTAGCGGTAACACTTCTGATTCGTATTAGGGATGTGTCCGGTTCGAATCTCAACAAAGCGTGCGTCGTAAACTGATAATAAGCTTTTTCGAAGTTTTACTCAGTCATTACAACTGGCAGCAGGGACATTTTCTTGAAAAAGTATGTAGTCGCTTGCTTCCTCGATGCTATATAACAGAACAGACCCTCAAGGACTCATTAAAATACATCGCCTCTCGGTTGTGGACAGAAATATGACGTCACGATTTATATAATTCTATGCAAACACAACTTAGATTCTTTGAAAACATATAAATAAAAACAGAGAAACAAAGATTTCGTCAAACAATATATTTATATTATTAACAGCGTAGAATTAAATTTTAGGCACGAGGTCCTGAAGATGATTCTGAGCGATCGAAACACTGGCCTTGTAATCCTGGGGTCTCGGGTTCGATTCCCGGCGGTGCCCGAATTTATAACTTGTGTTGGGCAAGGCCGTGGTCTAGGCAACACGGAGTTTTCCTCCGTGGCATCCCAACAATTACTCCATTCACACACAGAAGAAGGCAATGGCAAACCACTTCTGGATCATCTGCCAAGAACGTATATGAACAGGTCCCAGTCCGAGAAAAGGATGGAAGGATCCTGTTCATATGGACCTGTCGTCAGACAGAACACTAAATAATAATAATAATAATATAAATATATGGTGTGTGACAGAATGTTTGCTACTTTATATATAATAACACCACAATAGAATGCAAAAATTAATATTAAAAATAAATGTTATGATTGGAAATGGCACTTGGATAAAGCCAGTGCGGTATTTAATGCCAGCTGTGGTCTTCAGAAATGTTATTTTAATTTACCCGTTCACTATAACAAGCGCTGTTAGACTCACACGTGTCCGTAATAAATATCTTTGTGTTTTAACTGAGGATCTTGTGGGCGTAGGACAGTGTCAAAATAGTAAAAGGTACCAGCTTTTCCGTGCTTCTTGCTAGCTGTCGAAATAACAGAAATAGTGTCTAAGATGTTACCAGGGGGATTGTGTCACAAATTGTGATTGGTCGGAGCAGCGTAAACATGTCCGTTGCATTTATATTCCCAATAACCACCCACCCAAGTCAGTCGATAAATAATGTTGTTGTCATTGGCATGTCATGTTCTCACGTGGTTACCTTTCACAGTTCTGACGATGGTTACTATAGACGCAAAACGGAGATAAGTAGCCGTTTTGTGGGGGAAATTTCTGTTGTGTGTTTTGCTTTGCTAGAAGACAACTTGACTGAATAGTTCCACGAAACGGACAGTTTTAGTTAAAGAATTTATTAACATTGAAGTCTATATTTAATATAGATTATTTTAATATTGTATAACGAATTTCGCAAGAGTATATGGCGTCATAACTAACTAACTAGATGGCTTACCGAACCCGAAGGTTCATCACCGAATTAACCAAAGCCCTCCACCAGACCCTGTCCTGGGCCAACAAAATCCAGTCTCCTTCGACTCCTATCTCCCACAGATCCCGCCTGAGATTATCCTCCCATCTACGTCTAGGTCTCCCCAGCAGTCTCTTCCCCTCAGGCTTCCCAAATAGTGGACCCAACCAACTAGATGGCTTACCGAACCCGAAGGTTCATCACCGAATTAACCAAAGCCCTCCACCGGACCCTGTCCTGGGCCAACAAAATCCAGTCTCCTTCGACTCCTATCTCCCATAGATCCCGCCTGAGATTATCCTCCCATCTACGTCTAGGTCTCCCCAGAGGTCTCTTCCCCTCAGGCTTCCCAAATAGTGGACCCAACCAACCAGATGGCTTACGGAACCCGAAGGTTCATCACCGAATTAACCAAAGCCCTCCACCGGACCCTGTCCTGGGCCAACAAAATCCAGTCTCCTTCGACTCCTATCTCCCATAGATCCCGCCTGAGATTATCCTCCCATCTACGTCTAGGTCTCCCCAGAGGTCTCTTCCCCTCAGGCTTCCCAAATAGTGGACTCAACCAACCAGATGGCTTACGGAACCCGAAGGTTCATCACCGAACTAACCAAAGCCCTCCACCGGGGCCTTCCCCTGGCCAACAAAATCCAGTCTCCTTCGACTCCTATCTCCCATAGATCCCGCTCGAGATTATCCTCCCATCTACGTCTAGGTCTCCCCAGCGGTCTCTTCCCTTCAGGTTTCCCAACCAGTACCCGGTGCACACCTCTTGTCCCATCCATGTGCGCTACATGTCCCGCCCATCTCATTCTTCTCGACTTAATCACCCTCACAATACTGGGGGAGCAGTACAGATTTTTAAGCTCGTCATTGTGCAGTTTTCTCCACGCCCCATCGTCTTCATGGCGTCATAACACAAAATATTATAATTCTTAATGTGGTCCACATCGCGTCGTATGAAAAATTGTACATTCATTTGAAATGCATCTCGAAAGCGATAAGGTATTTATTAAATTTTATCACTAGTCTGTTGAGACTCGGTTTAGAGAAATATCTTATTACGTAATGCCACTGTGTGTATAAACATTTTCCTTACAACTTACATATTGTAGCGCCGTTCAAGTAATGCAACTTGTGAAACACGCGAGTGAGACAGGTAGTCTAAAACATAACTTTACAGATGTTCTGTTCCGATACAAAGTACCAGCTGAATGTGACGTGTATACTTTCGCAAATTGTTACGAGAATCTGACCCGCGCTATTGATAAATAGTTGTTACATAAACCGTGGATCAGTAAACTACAAAGATAGATCGATATTACTATACTGTACGCAGGACAATGAGCGTTCTTCAGTTGTCAGTTTTCGTCTCAGCGACACGATACACAGCTGTTTCCTTCTTAAGCCTGTTTAAGATTTGAATCCGTACCGCAAAGAAAACTCTACACATGGCTATTGTAGATGTTAACTCGTTTACGATGTTTATGAAATTAATCCTCGTTTACGGGGAGAATCATTTAAAACCCTTTAATGGACATCGAAGAGTTGTTGATAGAGAAGGTGGAGTATATAGTTATCCAATTCTAAAGGGTTTTGACGACAGTAGTTTATACTTAAAATTATTCATTGTCAGGACTTTTTTTTCCATCGCCTGTTCTTTAAAACCACGACGTTTCGGAGGCTGGTTCTGTCTCCGTCTTCAGGTGACAGGTACCTACTCTGTTGGGTCCCTTAGATAGCTCTATCTATCTGTTCTTTAAAACCACGACGTTTCGGAGGCTGGTTCTGTCTCCGTCTTCAGGTGACAGGTACCTACTCTGTTGGGTCCCTTAGATAGCTCTATCTATCTGTTCTTTAAAACCACGACGTTTCGGAGGCTGGTTCTGTCTCCGTCTTCAGGTGACAGGTACCTACTCTGTTGGGTCCCTTAGATAGCTCTATCTATCTGTTCTTTAAAACCACGACGTTTCGGAGGCTGGTTCTGTCTCCGTCTTCAGGTGACAGGTACCTACTCTATTGGGTCCCTTAGATAGCTCTCTCTATCTGTTCTTTAAAACCACGACGTTTCGGAGGCTGGCTCTATCTAAGGGACCCAACAGAGTAGGTACCTCTCACCTGAAGACGGAGACAGAACCAGCCTCCGAAACGTCGTGGTTTTAAAGAACAGGCGATGGAAAAAGTCCTGACAATGAGTTATCATTTGACTTCAAATGATGATGGACCTCCATTTGACCATAACATGGCGTTTCCTTCTGTTGCAGAACGAGAAAGTTGAAGTGAAACAGAAATGGGCCTCTCGGCTCTTAGGCAAGCTGAGGAAGGACATAACGCAGGAGTGCAGGGAGGATTTCGTTCTCAGTATCACGGGCAAGAAGCCGGCCATGTGCGTGCTGTCTAATCCCGACCAGAAAGGCAAAATGAGAAGGATTGATTGCCTTCGACAAGCCGATAAGGTAGGTCTCTCTTTTCTTCAAAGGTCTGTCGTATTTGTTGATTTATTATCCCGATATTACGTTGAATATTATCTGTTACCTGGGGTATATCTGATACACACGACGTTTCAGGAGTTGGCTTATTGTTTTAATGACGTATTTTTTTTAAAGTTTGCTGGTGGCTGTTAGAATTGAATTTAGGACGTCAGGTGAGTCTGAAGATTGCTGTCTTATGAGTTGTTGCGCCGTTTAGTCTGGTAGAAGTTTACCGACGTTTCAGAGGTCATACTACCTCCGTCATCACGCCGTCACAACCTGAAATCTCATTTAGGCTTATAATTTAATTTAATTTCTTTAACCTCTCCGTCCATATTGGGCTGACAACTTCCTCAATATTCACCTCTTTTAAGTACGGTTTTGTGGCTGGAGGTTGGTTTGTATGTCGTCTGTTAAAAAAATTGGTGCAGTGATATTTGGGTGAACTTTATATGAGCGAGGAATTGACCTATAGACACAGCAGACTGGGGTCCTGTGGACTCATTGGACCAAACACGTACAGAATGACAGCGAAAATTTATCCTGCACCCTTTTAAATAACAATAGAAAACGCTGCTTTATTTATTAATATTTAATTTACTAGAAAATTGTCTGTCAAGTATGATCGGAAGATGTAAATTATTACATAAATAACACATCATTACATTTCTTTACTTATATGTGATAGATGCAAGGTGCCAGCACGTAAATATAATGTATTTTAAACGAAATTATGTAAATATGCCATAACGAGTTATTCGGTTCAGGGATTGTATTTTTCTCTTTATTCAACATGTCGGATGATCATTGTATACAGAATTTGGGGAAATCCTTCTGGAAAACGACCACTGGGCAGACCAAGAAGGAGAGGGGAGGATAATATTAAGATGGATCTTAGGGAGGTGGGCTGTGAGTATGGCAAATGGATGAAGTTGGCTCAGGATCGTGGCCGGTGGCGGGCTTTGGTGTTGTCGGTTTTGAACCTGCTGGTTAGGTTACCAGGGAGTTAGTTACTGAGTTAGTTAGTTATTCAACGCTTGTAGTACCAACTTGTTGCAAAGACTAGACGTGCAGATATTTTTGTTTTAATATTGTTTGTTCTCTTTTAATCTTGGAGTGAATTGAATTTCGTTTTTTGTGCTCGTTTTTGGAATGAAAGTTTATTTTTTTTCTCTGACCAAGTTTTTCGACATGTTTGTAAGGGGAATTTTATGTACCAGGATCTAATTAGGGCGACACGTCACATCTTGCTGTTGGTGGAATCTCCTTGCCGTGATTCCGCATTGACACATAATTGGATATAATTGCATTAGTAGGACCGACAGGTTTTTATTGCATTTGAATCAAGTAATCTTTGCTTACCGTGCAGTGTTATCTAAATCTAGTAGGGTTTTTTTTCTAATTTGTTTTCTGTCGCAGCGTAATTTCCTTCGTAGAACAACTGGTTTGCATCAAAATTCAGAATTATAATGAAGTAAGAGCAACTAGGATACATTTTAACATCACTTTATTGTAGATGTATTTAGTGCTGAAGCACGTTACATACTGAGAACTGGTAAATGATCTTTTCACCGGATTGTCCGCATCCAAGCCCAGAGTTTACATCCGTCGTGGCACTCTGAGAATGAGGGACGTCTCTTAAGGGATGAACTTCAACGAACAATTTCTGTTAGCAAGATCGTGGATGGTTATTTGGTATGGGGCTAATTACCTTTGAAGTTGGTTATCTTCTGGGTTGTTACGCGGTGTTGCCTTGTAAAAATTTAATGGCGGTTCTGAGGTCCTTGCTGCATCCATAATTATCGCCCTGATGATGGAGGCAGCAAGGTCCTCTGAAACGTCGGTAAACTTCTATAGGACAACCCAGAAGACAGCCATCTTCATACTCGCCCCCCCCCCTGAAAACCTCATATCTCAGTAAAAAGTGTTTATTTTAAAATTATTTTTAACATATTTAATCACCAAAGGTCGTGTCTGTCTGTAATATTCGGTTTACAGTGGAATTTTCTGTTTGTTTATTTAAGAATTTGGGGTTTTAGGTGTGGCGTCTCGACCTGGTTATGGTCATCTTATTCAAAGCGATTCCCCTCGAGAGTACAGATGGTGAGCGCCTCGAGAAATCCCCTGAGTGTGCTCATCCTGGGCTCTGCGTCAACCCGTACCACATCAACGTATCCGTCCGAGAGCTAGACCTCTACCTGGCGAACTTCATCAACAGTCACGGTGAGTTTGTAATTTCTGACTGCAGAGGGATCTGCTCTCTTGTTTGTGTTTCTAGACGTTTTCACAGCTGCTGTTTCTTGTATTGGCGCTGTAGAAGGTTAGGCCATACGCAACGAACAGACAAAGATTCCCAAAAACTCTGTGAGGAGGGGGGGGGGGTGCCTTATCATTGCAGCATTATCCCTCTTTATAATGAGGACAGCATTGGACCAGTTTGTTGTATATAAATAGAAAATGTGTAATTACGTAAATATCTAATCGCATCTTTGTGTTTGGCAACTAGAGAGCGCGCAGTTCGACTCAGCGATATCTCGTTTATTATCGATCTATATGTCGATAGTGCGTAACCTGTACGTTGTTGAATCGTAAAATGAAGCGATGAACTTGAGCAGACTTCGAGTAATTATTCTTATCGCTTATAAACAGTATGGAATAATTAAATAGTCCCCTGCTAAAATACATTGATTTGACGTGTGTGAGCTGGAATATTTATATTTGTCCTTACTTTATTTATATAGCCTTTCGAATTCTAAAACTTTTTGTTTAACAAAACTGAATTTGGGATACGTAGGTTTGTTTGGTTATTAATATAACCCGGTTGCATATAAATTAAGTCTATCTAGACTGTTTCAAATATTTTATCCATGGTTCAAACATGAACGTAATATATGCAGGAAGTACTAGTTTTCAATTATGACATTCTATACGAAGCGAAGTCCTTCTTGAGAAGCTAATTCGTCACTGGGTTGATCAAGAGATTTTTAATATTTTATGAAACTCGAAAAACTTATTGCCGTGTTTGCATCTCGTTACTGGTCCCTGTCCAGATTAATTTAATCTACAAATTTACATCCTGTTTCTTTGATATCCGTTTTAGAATTAATCTTCAATCTTAACCTAATCTAACCTAACCTAACCTAACCTAAGTTGTTTCTCTCATCTTCGTCTCGTACTCCGTGATTTGATTACTATAATAATATTAGATAAGGAGTATAAATTATAAATCTTTTCATTATGCTATTTACTCTTATGATGCACAGTGGTTTTCAAACCTTCCTGTTTATTTTATGTACGTTAATATTTTCTGCAGAAAATTTGTTCTTTTAAAAGAGATTCCATCAGCGACTTGCCAAGAAAATCCCAATTGCGGTTGAGGGGCGGGGATAAGTTTCCAGCTAGTGACGAACATTTTCAATCTAGAACAAAAAGAAATCGTGTTGATAATCCCTAAGAACGTATCGTTCAACAGTTCACAGCAGGGTTATGGCTTCTTTTAATCATCTCCTCCTTAGCGTGTCGCGAGATTGTGACGAAGATTCGGTCTGATTGTTCTGTGTTGTATTTCGCAGTCTTCAGTCAGAGTTGTGTGGGAAGTTTACACGTTTTTCCTCCGTTACTTCCGGATAGCGACAAGGGAAGATAAAAGTTTGTACTTGTGAATCTGATTGTCTTGCGAGACAAAAGTTTTATCATGTTGAGTGATATCAGAATCCTGACATTGTGGTATTTATGTATTATCAGATTTTAACAGGATATAAAATTATTTATTTCAATCAGTCTTATCACAATATTTAAAATTTCTTATAATTAAGATAATAAAATATCATTGATGTTCCATATCGATTGAATCAATCTTCTACTTACAGACCGATATGTACATCTGATAAAATTTAAGAAAAGACAACACCTCGCCCAAAATTGAAAAACAAATGGCATGAAACATCACCAAATGGAATCATATTTGAGTTTTAAGTTCGTAAATATTTTACACCTGATGATAGTTTTATAAAAACTGAAACATGTTGTGTAAAAGATGTTCCAAAATGTAAATCGATCAATCGATATGGAACATCAATGATATTTTATTATCTTAATTATAAGAAATTTTAAATATTGTGATAAGACGGATTGAAATAAATAATTGTTAGAATATTCACAATATGACGCAATTACACTATCTTAGGATATAAAATATTGTGTGTTATGGTTGTAGTTAAGATTTTAAATTAATAAATTTTTGTTACGCTTACCCTTGGCAGAAAGTTGGGTTTAGACCCCCCCCCCCCCTTTCCAACAGACATTCTTGTGTATTGTCTGCCCTTTAAAATCCTACACAAAATCTATATTTCTTACAAAAATGTTACATATCACATTTTAAAGGGTACAAGCCTTAGACTTTGTTTTTAGTGCTGAAGATATTCAATCTGGCTGACATTATGCCAAATTGTCGCTTCTAGTTGAACCTTGCGGTACATCTGAGTTCCTTAAATGTACTAGTTTTTTTTTTAGTACAGTGTGTCCTTCATGAATCCCCAGAAAACGAGATATGAAAGCAGTTTTTCAACAAATCATGCCAACTATTTAAAACGCTAAACGTAAGGAAAGGCATCTTTGTCCCAGTCTCGATACAAATTAGAAACATTTCGTATAACGCTACGTGAGAATTATAGGTGATATTGACTACTGGCGTGTGGAACGATTTTAAAACGTTTAGACATAAGGGAGACTTAAAGACGTAGAATTTCAGAAAATTTTCTAGAATTTTATTCACGACTGTAACTTGTAAGCCGAAGATACGTTATTATTTATTTCATTCAGATGGAAATACGTGTTCTGTACGTTTTAATAAAGGGTTTTCTTATACGTGTTTCCTCGATTTTTAGATGCAAAATTTCACATTTTAAAATTTCTGAAATCATTTGATGGCGACTAAGAATCGACTATCGATATAATTATTGTATCACTAAAGATCAAGGGAGTGGGACAGTAAACACAGAAGTAGCGTGTTAGAAGACTCTGGACGCATTAATACAAAGAAGTTTTATCTTTGAATATTTGAAATTCGTATTGTAATTTTTTTTCTGAAAACTTATTACTAAGTGTCTTAAAATCTTTGACGTCGGTAATATTTGGAGCTGGCAAAGAGTGAATAAGAAGTTATGATGCAAACTTATTTATTTTTGTAGTGTTCTGTCTGACGACAGGTCCATATGAACAGGATCCGTCCATCCTTTTCTCGGACTGGGACCTGTTCATATACGTTCTTGGCAGATGATCCAGAAGTGGTTTGCCATTGCCTTCTTCTGTGTGTGAATGGAGTAATTGTTGGGATGCCACGGAGAAACCGGGGAAGCCCCCGGAGGAAAACTCCGTGATGCTTAGACCACGGCCTTGCCCAACACAAGTTATAAATTTGAGCACCACCGGGAATTGAACCCGGAAGAAATTTAATTTGTTATTTTTACCTATTATTATTATTATTATTATTATATTAATAATATTTTATTTTGTATGTTGTTTGTCCAAAATTTAACTGATTTTAATTTAATTTTTAATTTACTTATCCATAACAATTAGCTCATTTACTTATTAATTATTTTGCAATAAATTAATATTGTACTTTATATATTCAGTTCATTGTTTGTTTGCTTTAGTATTGTAAGATTTGTTTTGTTGTTAGTTCTTGGCTGTTATTGGCCTTTTCGGCTGTTGTCAAGCACTTTAATAAATGAATTGAATTGAATTATTATTAAATGCATGGGACATATAGCACGCATGAGTAAATTGGACATACGTACAAAATATTAGCCATAACATTTAAGGAAAGATACCACTCAAAACATTTAGCTGTGGATGGATTTAAAAGTATTTAAATGTGTTAACTGAGTTTTGATTTGTCTAGGACAAGGCAGGAAGTATGGATTTTATGAACAGGACTTAAACCTTAGATTTTCTTAAAGCGGAGAATTGTTAGAGTCTAGAAGTCGTCTTTAATTTTGATAATTTAGAAAGGTTTCGCATGTTCAATACAGATCTGTACTTCATAATTGCCTTGATGCATTACGGAGTCATTTTGTGTGTCTGTGAGTTCATTAGAAAGTGAGGTTAGGTTTTTGGGCGTTTAACGAAGAATCTTGCAACTTCTTTACCGAATAACCTGTGGCTATTTTCTGTTAAAAAAGGAAGCAGTAATCTTCTGCCCCTTGTGTTTGCGATATATCACACACACACACACACACACAAAAAATCAATCCCTGATAAACGCAGAACGTATTGATCGATGGGTGAGTTCTTCCAAAAACCTAAGTAGAGCAGTTAGAAAAATCTTGCAAGGGCGGTAAATGGGGGAGAGAAGGAAATTTGGCTAGCACCCAGGGTAGAACTTCGGTCCCCCTTCCCCTCTTTCCATTCTCGCACGCACGCACAAACACACACCTTTTCAAATAACGTGGGAGCTTGAGAAATAGAAGAACTCTTGGGCGATTACAATAGCAGATGGATGCTATATTTTAATTTCTGCTGAATACAAACAAGAAGTTTGCAAATGAGCGGGTTAAAGGAGGGGTTGGGGTGATGTGGAGCTTCCGAATTTATTTTATTATACCTCGATAATGGTCTAGCGGTTAGAACGCTGGCCTTGTAATCCTGGGGTCTGGGGTTCGATTCCCGACGGTGCCCGAATTTATAACTTGTGTTGGGCAAGGCCGTGGTCTAGGCAACACGGAGTTTTCCTCCGTGGCATCCCAACAATTACTCCATTCACACACAGAAGAAGGCAATGGCAAACCACTTCTGGATCATCTGCCAAGAACGTATATGAACAGGTCCCAGTCCGAGAAAAGGATGGAAGGATCCTGTTCATATGGACCTGTCGTCAGACAGAACACTACAAAAATACCTCGATAATTCGGCCACAGTCAGGAAAATAAAAGATTAATTATTGATCTTAAATAAGGTCTATCAATAGATGGATGAATTATCAATCCTTTAAGCCCTAGTGCTATCTATCTGTACCGGCTGCTTTAACATTAATTAACTTTGTATTTATGGTTATAACAATATTCAGCGATCACTTCTCTTAAACAGCATCAAGCAGTTGGTCTTTGTAATGGTGTTTTCTTTGCGGTAAGGACTGTGTTCTTAAATATTATTTAGACGAGCTTTAACTAAAGCAGTTAAATGGCTGATCTTCATAATCGGGAGGTCTTGAGTTTATTCTTCATACTACGTTTCTGAGCGAAAATTGTGTTCACATATTTAGACTACAGGTACATTTACGCGACGGAAACTCTCTCTGAACAGATCTGTTCTCCTCAACTGTGTCTCGTTGAATCTTAGACTGGCGGACGCTAGAAATTAGCGATGTTCTTCTAATAGGAATTATTGTTTAACTATGATTTTTCGTTAATGTTTCTGTTATCTGTTTGCTCAGTTTAACACTGGATTTTCTTACACATATATTTTTAACTCTTGTCAGCTGTTATTTTATATAGAAGACTGATTGTGGAATGAACATATTTTGATTTTATGGTTAATACTCTTCTTATGTATTGTACTTATATCCTAGAAAAGTGTTAATAGGATGAACGTAGCGTTAACTAACGTAACGTAACGTAACCTAACCTAACATAACCTAACATAACATAACCTAACATAACATAACCTAACCCAACCTAACCTTACCCAACCTAACCTAACCTATCCTAACCTAACCTAACCCAACATAACCTAACATAACATAACCTAACATAACATAACCTAACATAACATAACATAACCTAACATAACATAACCTAACATAACATAACATAACCCAACCTAACCTTACCCAACCTAACCTATCCTAACCTAACCTAACCCAACCTAACATAACCTAACATAACATAACCTAACCCAACCTAACCTTACCCAACCTAACCTAACCTATCCTAACCTAACCTAACCCAACCTAACCTAACCTAACATAACATAACCTAACCTAACCTAACGTGTATATAATGCGTGTACGAACAAGCACAGACCCTGTAAAGATTGACGTTTTCATGGTGATAAGGAAGATTATGTTCTTCTGGGTTTTTTTTTTGCACCGTGTAAATTCGCCGGTAGATATCAAAGTTTCGGATAAACATACTGTTTCCATCTTCAGGGATTAAATAATATGTTTCTACGAGACTCTGGCAGAAGAACATAATTATGAGACACAGAATTGTTTCAGTTTGTTAAGTCTGAGTTTACACATTGCCTGCCAAGCTCTGAAGAAAAACAAAGAGTTTGTAAGATGGTAAAGTTGCGTCATATTGTGATATAATATATATATATATATATATATTTTAAATCTTGTCCGTCTAATCACAATAAATTCTTATTAAATATTAAAATATTACAATAATTAACATTAAAATATATCAAATGATGTTCTTTATCGAAATATTCGATTTACATTAGACCATCATTTTTCACGACATGTTTCAGTTCCTAAAAGAAATATCTTCAGGTGTATATAATTATATAAAGATTCAAATCAATAATAACTTAAATACAATTTCTATATATTATTTTAGCGTACATTTTTATCAGATATCAAACGATATCAAATCTGGAAAAGAACATCGTTTGATATCTGATAAAAATCTGATAAAAATGTACGCTAAAATAATATATAGAAATTGTATTTAAGTTATTATTGATTTGAATCTTTATATAATTATATACACCTGAAGATAGTTCTTTTAGGAACTGAAACATGTCGTGAAAAATGATGGTCTAAAGAGTTTGTAATTTACCTTACGGGTTTTGACATTTGCACAGAATTCATTGCCGATCTTGGTGCTTTGCCTGCGTTGTGATACTGTAGCTTGCTTGGTTTTAAATGTACTTGAATATAGTAATAAAAATAGTCTTTATTTCTGTCGGTTTGTTCATGATCTTTGGCGTTGCGTTGATTCAACGTGGCCGCGCTTCCATGGTCATGTAACAGGTTTTCTGGTTGCGTTCTGCAGTTCCCTTCACGCCACAAATAATTCATGTCCAAGGTTAAATTACTGAACATTACTAATTCTTACCTCTTACAATCACAGAACATTGAAAACTTGTCAGCTACAATAAATCGTTTCGAAGGCTTTTGGATCTGTTCTGTGGATTTCTCATCATTAGGATCTGTTTAGGAAGGACATGAGATTTGGTACTTGGAACATTAGGAGCCTCTATAGGGCTGGGGCACTGAAATCAGTGTGTAGGGAATTAGGGAATTATAAGTTAGACTTAGTGGCAGTGCAGGAAGTGCGATGGGAGGGGGAGGGCATGATCCCAGTGGACAATTTTACATTTTTCTATGGAAAGGGGAATGACAATCATCAGCTAGGGACGGGTTTTTTTGTTCATAGCAGAATTAGGGCAGCAGTTAAGAGAGTAGAATTTGTTAGTGACAGGTTGTCTTACGTAATTTTGGAAGGACGTTGGTGCGACATCATTGTCCTTAATGTTCATGCCCCAACTGAAGACAAAAGCGATGATATCAAGGATAGCTTTTATGAAGAATTGGAATCAGTATTTGATACATTTGGCAAGTATCACATGAAAATTCTGCTAGGAGATTTCAATGCAAAAATTGGGAGGGAGGATATCTTCAAACCCACAATAGGCAGCGAGAGTCTCCATGCACTTAGTAATGATAACGGTCTTAGAGCAGTAACCTTCGCTACGTCAAAAGATTTAATTGTAAAAAGTACAAAATTTCCACACCGTGATGTTCATAAATACACTTGGACTTCTCCAGATGGCAGAACACACAATCAAATAGATCATGTTTTAGTAGATAAGAGAAGGCAGACAAATGTAATTGATGTGAGATCATTCAGAGGAGCAGATTGCGACACTGATCATTATCTGGTGGTAGCAAAAGTGAGGGAGCGGCTTTCAGTAAGTAGACGAACTAAACAAAATTTTGACACAGAAAGATTTGATTTGAAAAAATTAAGTGAGGGAGAGGCAAAGGAACAATATCAAGTTGAAATTTCGAATAGGTTTCAAATTTTAGAGGCAAATGAGGATAATGAAAGTGTGGACATCAACAGGGAGTGGGAAAATGTCAGAAACTGCATCAAAATTTCAGCAAAAGAGAAACTAGGATACTACAGGAGAAAGCAAAATAAACCGTGGTTTGATGAAGAATGTTCAAAATTAATAGATCGAAGGAAGCAAACAAAATTTCAATGGTTGCAGAACCCAAACAAAACAAATGCGGATAATCTATGTAACGTGAGACGTGAGGCTAGTAGAACCTTTAGGACTAAGAAAAGGGAATACCTGAAGGGCAAAATTGCTGAACTTGAGACAAATAATAAGGAAAAAAACATCAGAGACCTGTACAGAGGCATTAATAACTTTAAGAAAGGATATCAACCCCAGACCAATTTGGTAAAGGATGATAGTGGCAAGTTGCTTGCAGATCCAATAAAAATTGTGAATAGGTGGAAAAATTTCTTTAGCGAGCTCTTAAATGTTCATGATACTGGTGATATTAGACAGATTAAAATGCATACAGCTGAACTGTTGGTGCCAGAACCTAGCTTAGATGAAGTGGAACTAGCCATTGGGAAGTTGAAAAGTTATAAATCTCCAGGAATTGACCAGATTCCGGCCGAATTAATTAAAGCAGGTGGCAAAGGGTTGCATATGAGGATCCATAAGCTTATTCAGTTAATTTGGGATAAGGAAGAGATGCCACAACAGTGGAAGGAATCCATAATTATTCCTATTCATAAGAAGGGGGACAAGACTGAGTGTGGTAATTACCGAGGAATATCGCTGCTATCAACCTCATACAAAATTCTATCCAACATTCTTTTGGCAAGATTAACCCCATATGCGAATGAAATTATTGGTGATCATCAGTGTGGGTTCAGACGAAACAGATCAACGATTGATCAGATCTTTTGCATCCGTCAGATACTAGAGAAAAAATGGGAGTTCGGTGGGACCGTACATCAGTTATTTATAGATTTCAAAAAAGCCTATGACTCTGTGAAGAGAGAAGTGCTATATAATATTCTTATTGAATTTGGTATACCAAAGAAGCTAGTGGGTCTAATAAAAATGTGCTTAAATGAAACCTGTAGCAAAATTCGAGTAGGTAAATATGTATCTGAGACATTCCTCATCAAGAACGGTCTAAAACAAGGAGATGCTTTGTCTCCCTTGCTCTTTAACTTTGCGCTAGAATACGCCATCAGGAAGGTCCAAGGTAGGCAGGAGGGTTTGCAATTGAATGGGACACATCAGCTATTGGCATATGCTGATGATGTTAATTTATTGGGGGACGATATAAATACAATAAAGAGGAACGCAGAAGTTTTACTAGAGGCTGGTAGACAAGTGGGGCTGGAAGTAAATTCAGAAAAAACTAAGTACATGTTAGTATCTCGTCATCAGAAGACAGGCGGGCAAAATTATCTTAGGGTGGCTAATAAATCCTTTGAAAGGGTTACAAAGTTCAAATATTTGGGAACAACAATAACAAATCAAAATGATACTTGTGAGGAAGTTAGGAGGAGACTAAATTCCGGAAATGCTTGCTACTTCTCAGTCCAAAATATTTTGTCTTCCCGTCTGATTTCTAAGAACCTGAAAATTAAAGTATACAAAACAATAATCTTGCCTGTTGTTTTGTATGGGTGCGAAACATGGTCTCTCACTCAGAGGGAGGAACACAGATTGCAGGTGTTTGAGAATCGGGTGTTGAGGAGGATATTTGGGCCTAAGAGGGAAGACGATGGGGCGTGGAGAAAACTGCACAATGACGAGCTTAAAAATCTGTACTGCTCCCCCAGTATTGTGAGGGTGATTAAGTCGAGAAGAGTGAGATGGGCGGGACATGTAGCGCGCATGGATGGGACAAGAGGTGTGCACCGGGTACTGGTTGGGAAACCTGAAGGGAAGAGACCGCTGGGGAGACCTAGACGTAGATGGGAGGATAATCTCAGGCGGGATCTATGGGAGATAGGAGTTGAAGGAAACTGGATTTTGTTGGCCCAGGACAGGGTCCGGTGGAGGGCTTTGGTTAATTCGGTGATGAACCTTCGGGTTCGGTAAGCCATCTAGTTAGTTAGTTAGGATCTGTTTAGGATTAGGCATAATTATTTATTTCGAAACGTAACAGTTCTAGCTTATCTATTCTTCGAAGTATTTTTGAGTAATGTTTTCAGGGTAAATTACCAGCGTAGGGTAATTTCAGTTGTGAGGTTGCCACCCTGTTGCCTATGGTCTTACAGCTTCGTCGAGGGTATTTTTATGTTATAAGCTACCTCTTAATTAAGAATAAGCCATTTTGTAGTCATTAAATTGATCGTTTCCCAGTCCGTCTCTGGGGCACACTCGGCCTACTATCCAATGATACTGGTGTCCTTTCTTCGTGGGTAAAGCGGCCGAGGCGTGAAGCTAACCATGTGCCAGCATGGACTATCACAATATCCACGCGATGTTGGGCGTGGTCCCCCGATCGATCGGACACTGGAATCGTGGGTTCGATTCTCGCTCAAGGCATTTATATTTGTCTTCGTCTTTCTGTGTAGGTTGAGGCCTTGCGACTGTCTGATAATTGTCCAAGGAGTCTAAATGACTTAAGTAACCTCACATATGTGAAACAGACAAGGTCCTTCAAGGACCTTCGAGCCACGGAGTATGTGTCTGCATGATGTGGTGCTTAATTAAGATCTTAGGGCAATTTTACGATATCTTTATCTCAGTAAACGTTGTGATGATAACTCTTTACTATTATAAAAGTCAAATGGTTGATGTTGTTTAAGGAAGTAATCGCAATTTACGAAGGTAATCATACAAAACTCATAAATACAAAGTGAGGAATTATTAATTTCTGCAGTAGGTGGTACCTATAGTTACCATATGGCCTTAAAGGGTTGATAATGCTGTCCGTTGTACCGAATTTCTGTCGTTACACTCCGAGAGGATTCTGTCTCTCTGGATTACCTTCCTTCTTCTCCGCGACACTCAGTCCAACTTCCAACTTCCGAGCTCTGACATCATTCGGCATGAGGCTAAATATGAAAGGGAGCCCGGAGGGACGAATCTATTTATCATATTGAGACCTGGTAGGAAATTCGTCACATTATTTCTGCATCCGTACCGCTCCGCCAAAGAGACAAGTTCTTACAATCATATTTTTAAACGCACCTCCATTTATACGTATTTTCGCTCAGATGTGTTAATTATACGTGTTTTATGAGTCGTTTTATTTATTTATTTAATTACCATATTATAAAATATCGCCACGGTGGTCTAGCGGTTAGAACGCTGGCCATGTAATCCTGGGGTCTCGGGTTCGATTCCCGGCGGTGCCCGAATTTATAACTTGTGTTGGGCAAGGCCGTGGTCTAGGCAACATGGAGTTTTCCTCCGGGGGCTTCCCCGGTTTCTCCGTGGCATCCCAGCAATTACTCCATTCACACACAGAAGAAGGCAATGGCAAACCACTTCTGGATCATCTGCCAAGAACGTATATGAACAGGTCCCAGTCCGAGAAAAGGATGGAAGGATCCTGTTCATATGGACCTGTCGTCAGACAGAACACTAAATAAATAAATTATAAAATATTAAATGATCCAAAACGTTATGTTGTATCAAACAGTTAGGTCGTGTTATTGACGAAAAGTTACACGTGAAGTTTTTCACGGCGAATTTTAGATGCCATTCACCAGGAATTTGACAATTTTGGCATCGTTATAAATTCTGGCCCCCGATACATTGAGTTTTGTAAACACTATACTAAAAAAAAAAATAGATTTGTCGATCCGTTTTGACAGTAAAGTTCTCGTCTGGTATCTCTAACGATGGATCCAACAGGTTCGTCATTTAAAGTGGTCCTAGCCTTCGAATTAGTCTAACTTGAATCCAGTGTTCCTGTACGTTGAATTCCATATCTGTATTTTATCCTAACCGCTTCAGTAAATTTTCTGTTTAATTTTAACTCAGTGATTTAATTCATGCGAGTTACGTGTCTTTCAAAAAAATGTTATATATTACTCGAAAATTTGATCTGTTCTTACAGAAAACGTATACAGGATAACAAAACATGCGTTGAGATTCGTTGCAATTGAAACAAGAATAAATACTGAAGTTAATTAATTTAATAATAAAATTATTCATTATTATATAATATGAATTTTTCCTTATTAAAATAACCCAATATAAACTGTTTCATCTTATTAAATCAATTAAAATTGTGTTCTTAAGGGGGATACTGAATACGACCGGTACATTGAGAACTGAAATTGTCCATGACGCAATGTAATCCCATGCGTGTGATTTACTGTATAAACAATTGTGGAATTTGGTGTTATGAATTACGAGAATGTTGCATCGATATTTCCATATTGTTTACTTACACGTGAGATTCAGGTATTAGTGGACGTGCTGGGCACTTATGACATTGTTCAGTAACACTTATTTTTAAATTGGAATTTTTGTTAGTTTTTCAGTAAATTAAAACTTTTCTTAACACTTAATTCGTATACTATTTAACACTACGCACTTAATTAATATTGTTATGTAAGTAGTTGTTAAGAAACCTGCAAGATATTTAAATATATTGAAGAATAAAATAAAATAAAATAATTTTCTGTGCTGTAAGCGATTGGGCCCCGTGGTTTAAAACTGACGTTCGTCACAGAACCTTGTTTCTTGTCTTTCAGAGATCTTGAGTGGAATTTGTGATAACAATAACGAAAAAGAGGAAGACAGGGGTAAAGGTAAGTCCAATTTTTCGTATTAAGTCTGTCTGTCTGTCTGTCAATCTGACCCTGCCTGAGTTACGTAAATGTGGAGAACTTTATTATCAAAACAATTGCAATTGTTTTCCCCAGTGTATTTGTGCTACTAAGTGTAACGATACTTTTCAGGGGATAAAGTTTATTTATATTTTGTTGATTAGCAGAATACCAAGAGCGTTAACTGTCGGAGATTTCGACAGATGCTAACACTTATCGATATTTATCGCTCGAAATCGATTTGATGCGTATCGTTGAATATAATAGAAAAAAAATTATCCCTAAATCCGACATCTTCACCGAGACTCGAAACCAGGACAGATTTTGAATATGTGACCTATTTCTTGTAATATCCTCACAGAAACAAACATGTTTTGTTTGGGCGCATTTTTTTACGTGTTTATTGTTTCCAAGCTACAAAAATTAACTTCACTGGGACTCAAACTCGTGACAGTTTATCGGAGTTTTGCCTTTTTTTGAAATCTATTCCTGGTCTCAAGAAATAAACATGCCAAGTTTGGTGCAAATCTCGAATTCCAACACACACACTTACAGTTTTATTTTTACGGATAGATTTTAATGCACGGAATATTGGTTTCATTTTAGATAATTAACGTTATGATATTAATTGGATTATCATAACAAACAACTAAACAATAACATCACCCGCATGTTTATACCAACGTTTCTCCTCAAATTCTGACAGGCGTTTCGATTTCATGGTACGAAGTCTTTGTTCTGTGTTTCGTCTGTTAGCAGTCAGACCCTTTGGAACATTCGCGTGGCTCATAGATTATCGCACGGCCATTTTTCTGCACATAAAACAATGGAGTAATCCGAATATTTATTTTAGGTGTCATGGTTACAAATGCTCGTCGTTGGATTCCATCTGATTCAATTCAATCCAGACCTTCGCAATTTCATTTTCCTTAAAATCCGCTTTGAAATCTTTCTGTCTAGGTCTGTCCCACCAGGTCTCTTTTGTTAAGTGTTTCCGGGTAGAAATTTTGTATATTTTCTTATTTCCTTCGTTCTATCCTCTTCTGTGTAATCGCTTTAACGGTGTAGCTACAAATTTTGATTTTATGGGTTTTTTTAAACTTTCTCCATTATCCATTTGCTTTCCCCTCCTTATATCAATATTTTCTCAAGGACACTCCTACTAGTATTTCTCTCTTACATTGAAAGAACAAGTAAGACCCCTTTAGGAAACAAGTAAAATTATAATTTTGTACATATTCGTCTGCAAGAGTTGATTACTGATATGATAATCTGTTGCATACGTCTAAATCATCATTGTATTAACAAATTTAATTTAAAATAATATAAAACTGAAATTAGCGATTCAAATTTCTGTGTAGGCTTACTTGTGAAGTCAAAAACAACAGATTTTAACTATATTTAATTTCGGGCTACGCTTTGTACTTTGGGGTATCTCTTGCATCAAGTGGTATCTGTAAGGTGTTCCAAAAATATATATACACAGCATTAACTTTGGTCGCCGCTTGTCAGTCAACTGTTCACCGCTGTCAGCTGTGCCAAAGCTAACAGTGGTCATTTTGAACACTTCAACTAGATTCGCTAATTCATTAAACGCCAATGCTGATGTATGTAATGGTTAAATTTATTAAAATGTCTTTATTTCATTCACTGAATGTGTGTATACGTATTTTTGGGACACATAAAACTGATAAGAGAGTGTGAAAAGGGTCTTTTGTGATTTGATCGTTTGAATTTGTACGTAAAGCAGAGGACGAGATTTGTCTCGGGAAGGATGTGACCCCGCGGACCGCCAGTTGTATCACATTTCATTGAAAAATTGAAAGCTGAATCCTTGTTTGTTGTCATTGCGTTCGATTGTGTCACACTTTTCCTGCTCTGAGAGAATTTTCACTGAAATTACGTGTTGTCATAAAAGGACAATTCCCAAATGTCAACCCTCATTTCCCGTACCGAAGTCTCCTTCCGAGGCCTAGGGCGATACAGATTAGAAATCTTGGCGACTGGCGTGTGGCTGGCTTCACAATTGTGAATGGTCCAATGTGAAATGAGTTCGGTTTCACTTTTAACCGTTTCCCTGATTATTCCGAGATATGTCGGGTTATGATTTTTGCAAGAAATATTAACCGGAGTTGATATTTTGTCTAATATCCCAAAGGAAATGAACGGAGTTAATTAGGCAAAGAAATACACATATCAGGCTCTAGATGACAGTAATTGACGGACTGGTGTACTTTAATATGACATTTTTTTACGTTTAATCGTAAGCGAATAATCTTCATAATCTAATACGTAAATGCCACATCAGTTAACAAACTTACGACAAGTGTTACGGAAGTTAATTTTTACAAGGTATGGAAAATGGCCCGAGATAATTCGGGATAACATTCATTATAATTAATAAACAACGTTTTGGCATTTTTTCATCAAAACACGTATCAGTAATTAATTTCTGTTGGTGTATTCCAAACGTAATCAAATAAATTATCCTATTTTCTGACGAAATTAATTAGTGTATGGGTTAACTTTTTTTTAAACAAAACAAAAATGTTTTTATTCAAGTTCTTAGTAGGATTTGAGGTTCTGGTGGCTGTCTTCTGGGTTTGAGCGCCGTGTAGTCTGGCAGAACTTTGCCAACGTTTCTGATGTCCTCGTCTTGATGATGGAGGCAGTAGGGACCTCTGAAACGTCGGTACATTACTACCAGACTACACGGTCCAACAACCCAGAACACATTCATCTTCATACACGCCGTGGTAACTTAAAAAAAATGCACTGTCTGAGATATTTTGAGGTTATACTCTTTCGGGTGGTAAGATTTTGAAACTAACTAAAGTCGATTGTTCTACACTGTTCTTCCTACCATTTGTCGCCAAATTACCAAAACAATCGAGAAAGCGTACAAAATTTAAGTCAAAAATCAATCAGGGGTCTGAAGCCACGCCTCGCGTGATAACTTATGCCTAATTCGTGTGTTAAGTCTTTGCATCGTGCTGGCAGACTGGCGCCACTGAACAAGCTACATACTTGTACACCTTGTTCAGATTTATGGTGGACAGTCTATCTGGCAAGGACTTCGCACTATACCACCTCTCGTCCATTCACTTCATCGCGACAGGAAGCCAGGAAGGACGAATAGACACGCATTTTCATTTCTTTGACAACTTCAGATTCTTATTACATAATGAGATAAAATGAATATCTTTACTTTTCGCTGTGTTACAGTGAGACAAAAGGTTTTTTTTAATATTATTGATCCCATTTGTTTATATGCTTTAACCTCACTGGGTTAGAACGCTGGCCTTGTAATCCTGGGGTCTCGGGTTCGATTCCCGGCGGTGCCCGAATTTATAACTTGTATTGGGCAAGGCCGTGGTCTAGGCAACACGGAGTTTTCCTCCGTGGCATCCCAACAATTACTCCATTCACACACAGAAGAAGGCAATGGCAAACCACTTCTGGATCATCTGCCAAGAACGTATATGAACAGGTCCCAGTCCGAGAAGAGAAAAGGATGGAAGGATCCTGTTCATATGGACCTGTCGTCAGACGGAACACTAAATAATAATAAGATGAGGTGGTCTAGCGGTTAGAACGCTGGCCTTGTAATCCTGGGGTCTCGGGTCGATTCCCGGCGGTGCCCGAATTTATAACTTGTGTTGGGCAAGGCCGTGGTCTAGGCAACACGGAGTTTTCCTCCGTGGCATCCCAACAATTACTCCATTCACACACAGAAGAAGGCAATGGCAAACCACTTGTGGATCATCTGCCAAGAACGTATATGAACAGGTCCCAGTCCGAGAAAAGGATGGAAGGATCCTGTTCATATGGACCTGTCGTCAGACAGAACACTAAATAAAATAAAAAAAATAACCTCACTGGTTATATTCTAAATTTAGTTTATTTAGACTGAAATTGCATGTTTCTTTTATAAAATTTTTGTAATTCAGAAAGATCTCTAGTTTGTATCCTATCTTACACGAGCGTTTTTTAATCACCTGACCCCATTTGATTTTATAAAATATTGACGGCCAATCACACTATAGTAGCCATCACCGAATTGCATTTTTCAAGGTCACCGAAGGATTTCGACCTCTCTTACTGGCCGGTGGTCACCAGAACATCGTTGCTACAATCGCAACGCTGCGTGTTCTGAGCTGTCTTTATTGACCTGTGCCCAGCTGTTCATATAGAAAATTTGTGTGATTTTGCTGTGACCTTGAAACGCGCAATTTCATGACGGCTACTATAGTAGTCCTACGAAGTTACTGGCGGTAGATATAAGAATGATAAATACTCTGGCGGTTTTGGAATAACACGAAAATACATTCAAGGAAAAATATTTTAAGATGTTGTTTTATTGTCTTATTTTTTACAGTTTATATTCACCTCAAAATTAATCTCATATTCACGCCTTGCATCGCGGAAGGATAAAGGAACGTTGTTTAAGTTCAGAATTTAAACTGGTTTGCTGTTTTAACATCACCGAGCCTAAGGAACATTTTTGTAATTAGGAACGTTTGTCACAATAAGGACGAGGTAATCAGAAGATTTTTAAGACCAGAGTGAGAAATAATCTAACATTTTGATTTTTTCAAAGATCTTTAATTATAACTTCAGCTTTAAAGAATTGCTTCATATCAGAATCTTGATTTAGATTTGTAATTTTAACATAAAATAAGTTTGTAGCTTAAATTCGTCCGCTGAAGCCTTTGGGTCTAGGTTAGTTTTTAATCTACCGCCGTACGAACTTGAAGTGATTTGTTCTACGTCAGTTGCCTTGAATCAAGATGCAGAATTGATAAAAGTATGAATTGTATACCTGTTACTCGTTGTATTAGTCGGTATAAATGTAAAATGCAAAGTCAGTGTTTAATAATGAAAATTTGTTTGTTAGTGACGTAATGAAAAAATCCATGAAAGGTGTTTGCAACACTTCGAGAAAAACTTGTAAATTGAAAATCATGCGAGAAATGACGTGGATCAGAATTACATCATAAGTTATGTTTGAATGAAATTTGTTTGTTGTCGTTTAAACATATTTTGGTGTAGCTCGAAATTAAACTAAAAACTGTATAGTACAGAATATTGTTAGGAAATTCTGCACCAGATGCCAGTGTATGTCTGAAATTGTTCCTAGATCGTAATTGGTTGGATCATCATTTTAACTTTGTCAGTCCAATGAATTTGGATGTAAACATCATCAGAAGTTACACAACAACAGTAATTAAGTTTTAGTTTATAAGATTATAATTTTTAACTTTTAACTTTACACCTGAAGATGGTTCAATGTAACATGTAGTAAAAAGATGTACCAAATATGTAAATGATATTTTAATATCTTATGTATAATTTTATTTATATACAATTGTGATTAGACGGGGAAAAAAACACACGAATAATTAAATTTTAATTCACAATATAACGCAATTATATCAACTTAAGTTTTGGAGGAGTTTAATATAATAATGTACTGGCCATATTTTCCTACGCGTGTTTCATTTGAGATACATCAGAGGTATTGTTTATCACATGTAGATAATTAGAGTCACTGACTTATATTATAGGTTTTGTGGGTGTCTTTATATTACTTTGCTGTCAGGTTTACGCATTCTTCTCCACTTATTTTGACACTTATGTTGCTGGATCTAGAGTTTATCATTAGTTATATACCAGACAGTCTTTGTTGTATTAACACGTGGCTTTGTGGGCCGCCATACTGGAGTGATAGAGAAAAACCAGACACGTGTCTGAACCATTGTGCAAGAGAAAATACATGTTACCCGAGTCCATTCTCTTCAAATGCTCTTCGTAGAGAGCTGGTTAATTTTGAGTCCACGCCCAAAAATTCCAGTCCTTTTAACAACAGAACATTTTATGTCCCTCAACATGTAGTCTGACGGGCAGAACATGAAGTATGGTTATGGACCAGTTGTCACAATAAATTTATTAATTCAGCTTGTACATTTTTCTTATCGTAATACTTGATTGTTTATTTTGTCGTTAAACTTAACGATTTACTTAACGGTAGAATTTGTGGGGCGTGGAATGAGAGAATGGCAGACCTTGGTCTATTTTAAGGTAATATTTTAGTAAATGCATCTAGAATCTACGTAAAACCATGAGTAAAACTTATGTCAGGATGTCGTGGGATGTTGCCCCGTTCGATAAACAGGTGCGTACTGCCTCCGTCGTCAGTGTTGTAAACTTATACCAGACTACACGGCGCAACATCTCAGAAGACAGCCATCTTCAGACACTACGCCGTGAAAACCAGAGATCTCAGGTTATCCGTTCCCGGAGCTCGGAATATCTCGAAATTTTCGTGTTATATGCAGCCCGATGGTTTATTACCGTGATCACCACATGCCACAGCTGTTCCCTGTCGTGAGCCACATTAATCCAATCCACTACCTTAAAATAATATTCTTTAGAGGTCGAAGGTCTTGTGTTACGTTTCATAACACGAGGTTTGTTCACGGTAATCCGAGCATGATGGTCCACCCCTTGTCAGTTGTCTCCGACTGTATATTTTATATAGGCCTGTTTACTGATAATTTACATGTCTGGGGCCCTCCGCGCGATGGTGATAATTTGATCACTTAACATGGAAATGCGCGTAAGCTTATTAAATAAACAGGATGCTATGTTCTGTCCGCTTTGTCATATCTCTGCCCCATACCAGTTGAAAGTTATGTGAGTTTTTCGTGTTTAAGATCGTTTTTGCTTTAATGTTAAAATTAACTTCCATACATCCAGTACCACAGACCTTCCGACGCCGGACACAAACCTGTTTAATTTGAACACTTAATTTCTCAGCGATGTTTTACTTTGTAACAGTGATATGCGACTTAAGTCATAATGAACATGTACAAATTCCTGTGTCCCTTAGCTGTTCATATGAACCGGTTATTCATAGTTTGTTACCCCATTCATACTAAGTGGTTTAAGTAGAATTTGCGTCAAATTGAACAATAAAATAATTAAATATTTTATAATTTTGTAGTTAACTGAAGTGATATATGTACTTGTTCTCTGGAATATTATCGTAAAAATGAATGTGTACCTGTTTGCCGACGTATTTGAGCGTAAAGTTCGTATGTCTAGCAGACAATGGAAGATTAGTTGATGTAGCAATTTTTTTTGTAGTAAGTTTAATCCAAGATTGTGAGTATGGTGCATATATGGAGCCTGTTTGAATTTGTTATTTATAGATAATAATTTCTCCTACAGTATTGTGAATGTAGTGAACATTATCTGACTCTTTATCCTGCTGATTTATAGATGGAGTTTTACGTTCTATGAACCTACTTAATTCTATAAAGCACATTAGTAACATGTGGATATGTAAAGACATTAAGTTATTCTGCATTTTGTCTACAGATGTTAGGTATGGTTTATATGTGCCACAATTAATAGCTATTATCTACCTAAACAGAATTAATCAATTGACCTTTGGAATGGAGACAATTTTCTTTACGTACAAATGGAAATTTGGAATATTATTTTTACGAACTCTAAGTTTCAGAGGTTATAAGTGTCTGTTGTTATATCAGTCATTGAATTTTCAAAGAAATACACAATTGTGTCATTACTTTAAAGGGAAACTTGTGTTTCGTCTTCCTTAAGCCATACAGACTTCTTATACACTGTTGATTCCAATCCATACAAAGTATTATTATGTTATACACGATTGGAATTATGTAAACGCGTTTCTTACGTAAATTAGTAGTCTGTTGTTTAAGTGTTTTTCAAAATGTGGTTCTGCATAGGTCGTTAACTTATGGTAGGTACTGTACCTAGCCTGCAGGTAGATTACTAATACTTTCTTGCCACACGTTGCAACCCTGTCGCTATAAGAACAATAGACTATTGTAAATTCTATATGTACTATATTGCCTGTTATAGAGGATCGCTATTGGAACCTGTCTTATACAAACTGATTCAGTGCCACCCCACAATGCATTTCGGTGGAGCCTACACCTTTTTTTATATTGACAGTGACCTTGAATGCGCAGAAGTTAAGAATAACTGAATATTTCTACGCGGTACGAATGGTTGAAATAGTAAAATTTCACTTTTTCTTCTTTAGTGTTGGAAAAAGGACAGATTACTTTGTATTTTCACTGTACCAAACATATTTAAGCATGATTTATGTTATCTCTTACGAACGCCATGTGATTTCCGATGTTTAATTATAAAAGACGTAATTGTGTATTTAAAAATATTATTCTGAAATTCATGGATATCAGATCTCAGTTAATATAAACCAAAATGATGCATTTTTTGCCGCTGAAATTTAAATATAATAATTTCGGATAACAAATTCTTTCGCTAATAAAATTTGGCATTCTTTGTTTGCCACTTTGAATAGTTTTCTGTGAGTTATAGCATCCGACGCTAACGAAGTCTGATGAAAAAGAGAGGTCTGTACAACTAGTGTTAGCTTGAAGATTTCCGTCTTCTGGGTTCTTGCGCTGTGTAGTCTGGTCGATGTTAACCAACGTTTCAGAGGTCATACTGCCTCCGTCATCAGAGTATGAAGATTTCCGTCTTCTGGGTTCTTGCGCTGTGTAGTCTGGTCGATGTTAACCAACGTTTCAGAGGTCATACTGTCTCCGTCATCAGAGTATGAAGATTTCCGTCTTCTGGGTTGTTGCGCTGTGTAGTCTGGTCGATGTTAACCAACGTTTTAGAGGTCATACTGCCTCCGTCATCAGGGCGATGAATATATATTAACATCGACCAGACTACACAGCGCTACAACCCAGAAGACGGAAATCTTCATACTCACCGCTGTGAGAACCTCAAGTCTTACATAGTATTAGCTTCGTGGTTGAAGTAACCGAATGCTTTATACACCGACTCTCTCAAGCTGATTGGCTTGCGAGAGCACGTGACAGTACATGCGCAGAAGCGTCCATAACTCGATCGCCTTCTTTCTTATCAGTTACTTCAGCATAATTGACTTAATGGAGTAGAATCCTTCTTGTAAAACCAGTTGTCGTTAAGTTATCGAACGCGAAGAATCATTGACCTCAACTTGTCCGTATTCTGAGCCATTTTAATCCAAAAATTATGATGATGATATTAAGGTGATATGAACGAAGGGTTTGGATGATTGTGGGAGTCTGTCAGAAGAATTGTTCTTCGTCTGGGTTATGAACTGTTGTCTTATAAATACAGATGAGGATCGGTGTGTCGCGTCTTTGGCACTGAAGTATCACACGTTGGAAAAGAATCATTAAAACGCACTTAAAAGATGAAGTTGTGTTAACTAGCTTGAGAGCAGGCAAATCCAGGACTGGGCGAGTCCTCTCGACATACAAGCTTATCTTACCTGGTAATTGTGTTGTGTTTCTATCTGAAAGATTTTGCATTTTCTAACGAACTAGCACAGGCTGGGTGTGATCTCAGAGCTACGACAGATTAGCTGTTACCATGATGGCCTCTGTTTGGAATGTGGTTGTGGAGGACAACACTCGCTCCTAAAACATCGCAAACAACACACAAGAATATGTTCTTTGCGCGTTTCAACGTGACATACACGGCGTATGTAAATGTGTTGATTTTGTGCTCTTTAAAGCTAGTCTCTACTGTTAAGAGACTTATGGAATCATTCTGCATTACTGTAATGATATTCAGTTGTTTCCTGTTCAGGTAATTTATTTTTTCTGATGTAGAGACCTTACGGTTTAGTCCAATTTTAAGTGGCTTTTTTCCCTGGAATCTATAATATAAATTTAAATATTTTTTAACTTCATAATAAAGTTTGTTTTTTGGGGAGAACGTAGGAGATAATATTAAAACGGATGATGTGGACTGACGTCGTATGACTCAGTATAGGAGCTTTTGGTTCTATAAAATATGCGGAGTCATGAATTTTAATGACGTCTGATTTGGTGTAGTAACTGGAAAACTTGAAGAAATACAAAAAAAGCTCTCTCTGGATGTTGGGAGCCGGAATTCGAACCGACTGCCGTCAGAATATTTGATTTAGTTTTATTTATGTTTACGTTTTTATAAAATGATCTTAGCTGCAACTCCTGCTGGATCATTGGAACACTGTCTTGCAACTAATGTGTCATTTAGAAACGAATTTGGGCTAAAATTTCATGTTTAATGTGCGTTTTCGCGCTTGGGGTCAGGTTTACTAACAAAAACCAAAGAGTCGTGGACTTTACCTAAACATTACGTCGTGTGTGTGTGTGTCAGGTTCGTTAGTGAGAGGCCACGCCTGACACTTTGTGCTGTTTACATCGCAACTGTGTTGAGCACTAGAAGAGGTCTGTTAGGGTGAGTGGCCGGGTTTTGGATTTGCTTAAGTCAGGAGGCTTAAATTGAGTTGCATTTCGAATGTAACTGTCGTGTACTCGTGTAGATTTTGTTTTGTTTCTGAACGATAAGATTGCATCTCATATACTTGCAGTTTGTATGATGTCAACTGTGTGACGAAGTGGAGGCTTGAACCCTTCCTTCTTTCGTACTTAATTTATTCCCATATATGTTACATTTTTTCTCTGTTATTTATTTATATGGTTTATTTCTGATGTGTAAATTGACCACATGAGACTATCTTATTTAAAAATGTGTAAAACTCTGTAAAAAATAAAAGTGAAATTCACGTACTGTGAAGTTGAATATATTTTTTTTAATATTTTAATATTTTCCGTCAAATCACAATTTTAATAAGATAATAAAATATAAAATATTTAAAATATCATTTCACGTTCCGTATCGAATGATCGATTTACAAATTGGAACGTCTCTCACAATATGACGCAAATATACTACCTTGTGAAGTTGAAGTCTGGTAGACGCAACAACCCAGAAGACAGCCATCTTCAGACTCACCGCCGTGAAAACCTCAAATCCTATGCTTCGTTACTGATGAGCTGTTTAAAATTGGCTTCCACGCCATCTGTTTGGGAACTTCGATGTTAATTCGTAATCTTTTTAAATTTTAGCGTTCAAATTTGCACTATGAAAACTGTTATGGCAATTCTGACGTCAGAAATCCTATGAGAAATTACGACCTTGATATTCGATCTTCTCTTTAAATAAATAAATTATTTCTCGCCTTCTTCTTATTTTTTAACTGCAATCTGTTGTTGTCGCATGAAAACACGACGTGCGTTGAGAGAACACTATCTTATCAACTGAGCAGCGCACATTTTCATTACATGACACACAAAATCGAGTTTAAAAGAACGTTTAATCACTTCTCGTGTTTATTTTGAAGTTTTGCTATCGATACTCGTTAGTTGTAACATGTTATGAATGACTAATTATGTCGTAAATAACAGTATTGTTAAGTCTAAAACTTCTTGACGATGGTGAAGAGTGAATTGAATAAAAATCTACTTGGATATTATCCATCGTCTAGTAAATATAAAATGTAAAACGACGTTTCGGAGATGGGATAGGGATTAGCTCTATCTAGTGGGGCCCAACTGTGTAGGAACCTGAAGACGGAGATAGAGTCCCATCTCCGAAACGTCGTTTTACGTTTTATATTTACTATACGATGGATAATATCCAAGTAAATTTTTATTCAGTATTGTTAAGGTTTGTTCCTTCTTTAGAGACCAAAAAATTCCACGTAGCCGTCAACATTATCGGTCTCTGGGTCCGAGATTCGAAAACGTGACCATCCGAATACGAAATCTGAGAATTAACCATTACAGTGACAATACTCAAATCTGTGTTGTTGGTACTGATGTAATTTTAAAATTTCCTTCTCTTTATTCGTTAGTAGTTGATACAGCGGCGTTAAGAATGGCGCGTATAGTCTTTGCGTTCGATTAATCTCGTTTTTTTTAGAATCGATGTTGGGGCCCGAAGCAATGGAATCGATGTCGTGAGATGCATAATCACCACATGTTCTTCACGAGGGTTTAGAGGACAAATTTTTCGAGGGTTGAATCGATTTTTCATTCCATCTCCTTTAACAGCCTCGCCTTGCTTATACGTGCAAGGGTATTGACAACGCCGTAAATAAAAGGAGAAAAAAACTGCACAGCGGATATCGTGTGGACCATCGATGGGTCATCGCTATTTCTCCTTCTCTGTTTCCCATCCGTTATTTATTAGCGATAACAGCACATCAGACGCTGTAGGAGGGGGGGGGGGAAATAGAACAGCCTTGGACGCTTGTCTTGTGTAAGGCGTTATGGAATTATTGGAAGGTAGATACTAGATATCATCCATGACGTCATAATTTCTCGACGGCTTGGTCGGAAGGTCGGAAGTCGACTTTGGCAGTGTTCATACCAGCGCTCGCAGCGTCGTTTTCCGACATTACATGCAATGCATTTGCTTTATGTTCAGTTCGGCAACCAATCATTTTTATTCCTACGCTACTCGAGACAATTCAAGTAGTTGGCCATTGCCAAATGTTAAAGATTCATTTCTTAATCTCGTTACGAAAAGAAACGTACTAACGTCTATTTTGGCTTCAACTAAAATATTAAAAAATTTAAAACTTAACATTCTAGTTAGTGGCCGCGAGGTCACTGGGACCGTGGGTTCGAATCCCACTCAAGCCATAAGTAACTTACTGTTAAGTTAATCGTTAAGGAAGATTGTCGCTGGACATGTTTTCCGCACGTTATTAGACAGTTTCAGAAGATTTATTGAATGTCCATGTAGGACGGATTGTAAATAATCAGGGATGTTATAATAAAGATTTTAATGTACTAAAGAAAGTGTAGATATTGAAGTCAGCTTTATCCTTGATTTTTCCCTCCAGCGTCTATCACCTCTTGGTCACAAACAGCGTGTAACCCATGAACTCAGTCACGCTTATGTCGTTACCATGGTAACGTGTGTCGCATTGTTTTGCCGTATTTTACTGTTTATGATTTTGCCCTTGGACAGAATCAAAACGTGATTCTAAAAGCAATAATGAAGCGAGGAAAAGTTGTAGGATTTTAGATAACTTGCCAGATCACAACAAAATTTGCATAAATATAAAATGACGTTTTTTATTTTTATTTTTGAAGAAAATAAATAATTAACTCACTTGAAATCGGGAAATAAAAAATTAATAATAAAATATAATAAGCCCTGATACAAATAAAATGGTATAAATAGTTACCGTTGGGTTTTGAAGGATTGGTGGTTCGTTTTAACCGATTTAGCCCTGATAATACTTTGAAAAAAAACGAAAAATAAATATTTTGTCTTAACTTTTGTGATTCAGTGATATTCTATACGCCGGATTCAGTTCAGAATTAACTACCACGAATCTCTTGTTGACAGGACGAGAATTGAACCCACGTACATTAAATTTTCGAGTTATATGCGGTCAACAACCGGTATAAATACGTCCGAAATTACTTTAAAAATCTCTCTGGTGCAATCTTGAGGGAGGACGACATTGCACGCATAAGAATACAGCTCAGGTCGACGTTATTCTAATTTTCTCTCCACCCCCGTGAAGACACAAACATCCCCTATTTTAACTAGTGGGTGGGTGGGGGTTACATGAACACAGCCATCTGCAAATGGGGCCGTGAAATGGGCCATTACATTCTGAAGAAAGGAGAAAAGGCATCCGTCCTTTTGAACATTTCCCTCACTTAGGTTTAGTAAAGAGTGAGATTTCTTTTTCGCGGTAAAATAGCTGTTGGGAAATTTCCCGTACTTTTTCTTTTCTCTCTCACCATTCCCGTGCGGTAATTAGCTTTCTCCTTTTAGATTTCTAGAGAGAAGGCCTCGTTCGATATGGGTATCTTGAATACAAATTACCGCCTTCCTCATTGACATATTTATCGCTATTATTAGGAGTTGACATTATAACTTCCTTTAGCCTTATGTATAAGGTAAATTTTACTTCCAGCCATTCTAGAAAATTAAACTGGACCACTGATGATGATTAATTGTGTCGCTGTGATGGGTACATTTCTGTCCGTTCAGTTAACTGCTTTTGCATGTTCCTTCAGATGCTAGTTATACTTTATAGTTCAGAAGTCGAGTACTAATTTACGACGATTTACAAATTTCGACATCTTTCTTATCGATTTTGACACCGTGTATCGATTAGGATCTCACTCGATCTCGTCACTTCTGCTCTGAATTGTGACGTAGTTGTAAAATAAGTCTGCTTTTATAACATTTTGAAACGTGTCATATACAGAGTGTCCGAAAATATGAACACACACATTCATTGAATGAAATAAAAACATTAAACTAAACCAATACATACGTCAGCAGTTAGTAAAGTAACGAATCTTGTATACTGTTCAAAATGTCCACCGTCAGCTTCGTGCTATAGTTGACAGCGGTTAGCAAATTACTTACAAGGTTAAACTCCTTACTATAATGTGTATACGTCTTTTTGGGACACCCTGTATTTTTATGAGGGCGCTTCGTTTCTATTTTAAAATCGTATGGATAGTGAACTGCATACAATCACGATTTCATATTAAACCGGTCAGTCCACTATCACGCCATATGACCATCTTGTGTCGCAATACTGTCTCGTGTGTAATGTATTCTGATTGGTTTCAGCTAAGAAAGTTGCGTATTCCAGCTGCAATTAATTCTAGTAAAATAATTTCACTCTTTCAGATTTTAGATACGAGGTTATGACCGTCGTATGTTAGGTTAGTCTACATATCGTATAATTGCAGACATCTGAAGCTGTGGTAAGGAGTGTCCATTGAAATGGTTGTAATTACTTATCTGATCAGGAAATTCCGTGCTTCGAGGGACTGGAAGGTTCATTACTGTGTTCTCGTTATCTGTCAATATTCTAAGACACTTCCTTTCCCACGCAAATTCCGTTTCTGAAGCTAGTAAGAATAAACTCAGTTTAACTTCTGTTCCAAAATGTCCCCTTTTTAATATAAATATCTCGCCTTAAATCCAGCCTTACTTGTATTGGATACGTCCTTTTTTAACGAGGGTCAGGCGATCGAACCATGACGGCACAGGTTTTGCAATTTATTTGTTTAAAATAGGCTACTACTGTTTAATTTAAGGTAAATTAATAATGGCGGTAGATGCATTGTATTTGATTTGAATTAAATACTAAATCAGTTGTCTAAATATTAAAGTTCTTGGCGAGTTTGAGCTGTATTTGGTGGGAGAATGTGAGACTTTTGTTTGGAGATCTCCAGCTAGAATCTACCTCCCCTGAGTGACAAGACAATTTCTTTTTTTCTGTCAAACCGGTAAGAATATATTTAGAATCGTGTTGATGTTTATTAATTCGTTAACTCATCTTTTACAATGGTTGCAGCCTGTCCTGTCACTGAATGTTATATGCAAACTAGATTCACCCCTGGCTATTTCACCAATGCACGCTCACTGTACTGGTTAATGACACAAATTTTAAATCTGACTTATAATAAGGATGACTTATCTTCTCTGTCCATCGTGCTATTTTTCTAATTAAATGTAAATTCCTACTTCAAATAAATGATGTCCACAAAATTTCTGCACATTATAATACAGAATATTAACCATGTGTGTAAATGTCGTTTTGGGGCACCTTACATTGTTCCCGTGTTCGATTCTCGTCCTGGATATAAGATGTACGGAGGTTACTTATGGTTTTATTCCGGCTCTAAAATACGATACACCTATTCTTTTCAAATTCTCCCAGTGGACACTGTATAGAGTATATTCTGTTTATTAAAATACATTAAATATAATAATTTATGACCATTTAACACTGGTATTACCAGTCTCTGGATTAGAATACTAGAGCTTCATGTATAATTCTTGCTTTCAACTAACCTTGTCGGGTTTATGTTCATTTGAGTGATAATGGCAGGGTTATTTTTCTGTGGAGTTAGGTTAGGTTACAAATTAACGCTTTGTCTGAACAAGACTGGAATCCACGTACGTAGGAGCAGAGTTTTTACCAGCGGAATTATCGGTCTTGTGTTGACTGTACATTACAGTTTTATTCATTTTAGTGTTTCACTTAAAAGCCTTCAAAATTTGATGATGCTTTATTTTAAGCTGTACCTATAAATACATAGGCTGGGAAAAGGGTGACAGGTGCTGCCACGTCTTGATGGTGGATACACGAGTCACTACTACAGCGTTCGTATTTCGCAGAGATCCACACTTTTCTCTTAGCATCTTATTTACGAATCATATCTCCTGGTTATTTATAACGTAGGAGACGTGAATATTAAACATTGCTGTATATGAATAATTAACTGATTCCTGTTGTAGTCTGATAGAATTTTACTACCGAAGTTTCAGACGTATCTGCTGCCTCCATCGTTAAGTTCTACAACAACCCAGAAAAAATATTTATGAATATAGAACAGTTGATAATCGTTCCCATCTCTGAAGTATTGTGGTATAAACTTAGCATGAAATGTGGGAAGCTTACAGAGTCAGACGTTTGTCTGTCTGTCTGCGTAGGCTAATCACGTCACTTTAACGTGTCCAAGTTATTAGGCGTTAAATGTTGCTTGTACGTGTGTTCAATCAGATTTTTATACTTTATTATTAAACGCGTTCCACTCGAAAGATGGACGGACGGAATTAAAGAACCTGCCCTGCATACATCGTCAGACCCACAAGGGTGGCCAGTCGACAGTTCGAGTGCTGCGTGCGCTTCTGTTGTTTTTAATTTACAAATCGATTTTATTCGATAAGTGTCTCGAACGTATTTCTTTGAAAGCATTATCAACATTTTAAATTGCAATATTCTTTCCATGGTTTTGTTATTTGTCACTATTTTTGTTGGCTTATTTATTTTAGATTTTATCTAATTTATATATATATATATTCTCCATCTACTTTTAGATTTTCCAAGTGGTCTCTTTCATTATACATACGTGCCTGCCAACAACGGCAATTATAATTATGTGAAAATTTGCTTTCCGGCACTCAAAATTAATTTGTATCGATGTTTTTTGGCCACGTTGAAATTTGTCACAATAACGACTGATTCAGTCACAGTAAGAGATTAGTTTCATTTATATTCTCCATTTCAAAAGGGGTTTGTACCAGCTACGTTTTTCCGACTTTATTGGGAAATGAGTTAAAACATTTGCAACATAAACAAAAATTTGTGAATATATAGGACAGTGGTATATTTTGCAATTTGTGTTAATATATTGTTTGTATCGCCTTGACTCGTTGGTCAGAGCCTCGTTTGTGAAAGAAAGTTGTACTCGTTAAAGACAAGCGTTGATACAAATTCAGTAGATGGCTGGTCCTTATACACCGCAATTTTGAGGTTAGAGGGATTTACCAATTACTGTTTTGGTTATCCCTGTTATACATAAGCTGGCGCGCCTTAATTTGCTGTTACATACGATGAGAGCTAATGGGCCAAAAGAATCTTGTAACCTTATTCTGAATGGAACACCGCATCAACACCGCCATAAACATTCTTGAACATGGCGTTAGTAGGAAGTTAGCGAGTGATGACTGCCGCTGTTGGCGACAACTAGTGGAGAACCGAGTAATTACGAGTTGCTCGCTGTTCTTGTTTTGTTTCGAAACTAATCGGTAGTATCGAAACAGCGTTAGCTCTGTAATCGATAGTTTTTATTGTAATAACGTTAATTCTTGGTACAGTACACTGCTAACTCAATGTCTGTATATAAAAATGATTAACTTTATAAACTTAGCGTTATTATAGACTAAAGATGGTTTTGAAACCAAAAAAATACCAGCGTTACAACCCAAAAGACAGCGATCTTTTAAAAAAATATGACTAAAATCAGTTGTACATGCGGTTTATTAAATAATTTAAAGTATTTCTTCAATATCAATGTTAACTGGGTGGTTAGTATCAAGCTCCGAATGTTTTGCTCCCCAGGATTAGACTCTGGCTGGATTTTGGATCAGTCTCGACGTTGTGCCCCACGGTAGTCGAATCCAGGCCGTCCTGTACCTAGCCAGTCGCTTAGAATTAATATCTCATATCATAATTTGAAGAATTATTTTAAAAATGTTAATTTATTTCGATATATTTATTATGGGTTGTATTTTTTTTGCGGAATTAGACTGAGGGTTTTGACTCAACTTTTAAAAGGGATGTTTTTGTTGGTATATAGATTTATTCTCCAGGATGAAATCGGAACAAAGCCTCAAAGTAATCTACAGTTTCTTCGTCCATAATTATTTCAAATACATAGCCGTTTAGCATAAATCGTCATGTTTTTTTTTAAAACCTAAAAAAATCTGTAAATCCTAAGCGTGCGTGTGTGTTTAAATGAAAGAGTTATTTCGTAGATTTAAATGTGTTTGTGATTCTGCGCATCGCGTGGACTGCGAAGAGATGACAGTGGCCTATTTTCGCAACAAAGAATAAAAATATCTAGTCGAATCGAACAGGGTTGTGCCACGAAGCCCCTCGCTTGATTATTTTAGAACTCCACGCTCCCACAACAACTCCGTGTTTCTCCTTTGTGGGAGCTCCTTCAAATTTCTAGTGGGAGTTTGTCAGTCTCAGTGGAACTGATATGTTTCAATTCCAGCTAACAAGACTAGTTAGGTTTCTGATATGTATCAGGTATTAAAAGTACTTCCCACACTTTCTATGTGATTATCGAAACAGGTATATAATAATAATTCGATTTAATATAGTTATTTATTTTAATGTGCTAACTCGAGAGCTACGCGAGCATAGAATTAAATACAAAAGACAATATATCCATGACGTAAACATAGTTAAACGTTCTAGTTCACAGTGTGTAATAATGATGAATGTATCAAAAATGGTAATTATCGATACATCGATTTAAACAAAAGATTTGTGTTAACAAGTTTGTTAAACGTGTTAACATTGAGTATACTAATTGGTAAGTCAGTCGTAGCTAATAGAATGATATTTAATATTTGAAAATTAAGTATATAATATATTGAAGTCTCATAAGTTATTGTTTGTAACTCTGATACCAATAGTTTTTAATTTATCTTAGCTGAAATATTTGGATCCCGTAGTCAGTAGCCCTCCGCCTTGACTTAATTACATTAGCCTGCTGATTGGGGCCTTATTATGGTCACCAGAATTCAACAGGTGAGTTCTAGAATTACAGAATCTAAGGCCCACAACGGACTACAATGACATAATACAGGTAAGGCAGTTAATTTAGAGATGAAACACAAATGCAAGATGGACCTTCAGTTAAGTTAATCTCAATTTGTACGAGTCCTAAGTTACAGTGGAAAGTCCTGTCACAGATTTCAGCTGGTTTATCTCGAACAACAATAGTTCCGAAGTTCTGTCGAACGTCTTGAAATAAGAAGCTTCTCATGTACAGAATGTCCAAAAAATATGTATACACACAAAGTTAATATTTCGTATTATAATGTGTATATATATTTTGGTGCACTCTGTATACTCCCAGATACAGACTTCCAAAGTTCAGTATTTTTTATATATTATTCCTCCATACGAGGTTGTTCTGGTCTTACGAATGGGGTTTCAGGACCCCGTTTTGTCAGTATGCCGGCAATTTCTTGCCCGCTACCCCCGTCTTCCAGTTACCCCAGTAGTCGTATCAGTTTTGTGCTTTTACGTCCTGTATCACAAGGGGCTGGTGACCACCCCAGACTCGTTTGCAATTAATTCGAAAGGAATCGGCTGCTTTAGTGCAACGTAACTCTGCTGTAGAATCTAGAAGTTTCAATTCTTATAGCTTATATTTGTGTTTTACGTTGCCTCGATGTGTGTACTTCTGCCTTCAAGATTCTTTAATACTTTCAAAAGCTGAAACAATTTTCTCCTTCTTGCGTCCTTAACTAAATAACCATGGCAGATGGTTTAATGTACTTCCTAATAAAATGATTCCTGGCCGTTGGTTTACGCTACCCAGAATTGGCTGATTTAACCTGTCTTCTGATCTTCAGCATGAAAATAAATTCTCACGATGATCGTTGGTAACCCTTATTTGGGTTGGTACACACTGCTGTGGAAAACTACAACACACTTTTTCTGCCCTAATTCTACTTTCTGTAACAGCTTCAGACACAAGTAATTTATTTTGTGGTTTAAGTATTTTGCATTTATTGAGTCGTGTATTTACTTAATTTGCCTTTACGACTAAGATTATTTATTATTTATTATTGACTGCAAATGGGTTTTTACCCGGTGGCAGTGGTCCTACAATAAGACACAAAACAATAAGACACAACAAAACAATGAGACAACAAAACAATAAGACACAACAAAACAATGAGACACAACAAAACAATAAGACAACAGAACAATGAGACACAACAAAACAATGAGACACAACAAAAACAATAAGACACAACAAAAACAATTAGACACAACAAAAACAATAAGACAACAAAACAATAAGACACAACAAAAATAATAAGACACAACAAAAACAATAAGACACAACAAAACAATAAGACAACAGAACAATGAGACACAACAAAAACAATTAGACACAACAAAAACAATAAGACACAACAAAACAATAAGACAACAAAACAATAAGACACAACAAAACAATGAGACACAACAAAACAATAAGACACAACAAAAACAATAAGACACAACAAAACAACACACCACACTCAAAATAAAACAACTCATAATATTACAAAACCATATAACCTAAAGTACATAACTTAAGAATTAATACCAACTAGACATAAGACAGTAGCGTCAGACGGAATGGTGAATGTTGAATGGTGTGTTATGTAGAATGCAGGGAGAAACGGTTTAGGAATTTTGAAGTGCTACATGCTAATTATCTGCAGTAGCTGATGAAAACCACGAGAAACCGCTGTCATTGTAGTCGGTGTCCGTACCGAGAATAAGGCACGAGGGATTCCAGAAACGAAGCTGGAATTTTGCCCGCTCAGTCCCCCAAACTAGGGTCTTCGTTTCCCAAGGTTTTGCTGTTTGATTTTTTTGGCTGTGGCACGTCACGTGACGTTTCACTCTCTGGGTTTAGGGAAGACGCGACTTTCCTGTGGTAAAGTTGAATTGGGTCGTTGTACGTTTTCATTCACAAATTCGAAACAAACGTGATCATTAGAATTACAGAAGCGATTGTCGGTGTTTCCTGCCAGAAATTTTGGTGCTTTCTTGGCGTTTGTGCCATGACAAGAGACGGCTTGTGCCAAACTGTAGATTGCATCCTCAAACACGTGGACTTGCGTGGTCTTAATCAATGGGCTGTGAGTAAATTATGTTTGTTTGCTGTAGAGAAGTTGCTAACACTTGTCCACTTTTCTTCATATTTTTTCCCATCCCTTTTTGACTCCTTGTGTTTTTAAGATAGTGTAGTTGCGTCATATTGTGATTTATTAAATTAAAATTAAATTATTTGGTTATTCCGTCAAATCACAATGTATTTAAAATAAGATAATTAAAATATAATTCTGTGTTCCATATCGAATAATCGATTTACAATTGGAACAGTTACAACATGTTTCGGTTTTATTAAACCATCATCAGGTGTAAAATTATATTAAATTTAAAACTAAATTACAATTTTTTACAGTAATAAACCTTGATCGGATACGGTAATACTTCTGGATCACCTCCAGACACAACTGTGTTGTCTACTATTTCATCTCTGACCGATGTAAACCTTCAAAAGCATCACTTCAAAGAATAAAGTTGATCCATTATATGAAAATATCTGGACACGACCTCCAAAAAACTACACTACGAAAAATTGTAAAAAATTGTAATTGAGTTTTAAATTTAATATAATTTTACACCTGATGATGGTTTAATAAAACCGAAACATGTTGTAACTGTTCCAATTGTAAATCGATTATTTGATATGGAACACAGAATTATATTTTAATTATTTTAATTATCCTTGTGTTTTGCATATTTTCTACTCAAACCGCAAAGTCACAACCAAGCGATTCACAATCCTTGTTCCTTATTCTGTAGGTCCTTGGTTTATATGTCGGGCCAAAGGATTTATCGTGGTTTTCCATAGTTACTCCAGGAAAGTGCCGTTTAGTGCATTAAGTTTGGTCACGATGGGTGCTTACGCTGTGTAGTCTTATAAATAGCCAATCGTTAAATAAACTTCAAATTATTTGATTAATTAAAATTGTGTAATTATTCTTGTAGTTCTTACGTGTGGTCTCATCTGCCATCCGCAAACTGTACAGTCCTGCATGTTCGACCGATCATCTTTGGATTCTCTGCTGTGTCTTTTGGTTTATTGTGGATGTAATTTGACTGTCACTTTTATGTAGCGTCATATTTTAGTTAATAAATGATTAATTGAGAAATACGTTAAATAAATCAGCTGTGTCGTGTTTTAAAGCACCGTCTCAGGGTTGGTACTGAGGAATATCTTTAAGTAAAGCTAACTTTTTTTTCCTTCCGCGGGAGGAGCTGGTGTCGACACTGTCGTGATGGAAGTCAAAACGAGTTAAACACTCGCTGAAGAAAACTGGCCAATCACGACTCGGGAAACATGGAGGCACAAAATAGAACTTCTGAAGTTACGGGTTGCTATATTTGGAGATGTAAGGTGATGAAAATGTTCTGTCCGCCATAGTCTTAATTACTCGATTTATTTACGAAGTTTTACGACGTATGCATGAGTCAAGTCATATTGGGCACTATGAGAACATTCGTTACACAGTGTTACTAGAGCGAATAAATCAAAGGTGTAAGATTGGCGGGACATGTAGATCGTGAGGGAGAGATGAAATATGCTTACACAATTTTAATCTAAAAATACGAAGAGAAGAAACTTCTCGGAACATTTTAGCATAGGTGAAATTATAATATTTTAAAGAATTTTTATGAAGTTGGTTTATAATCACAAGGGGCAAATGTACATTCCCCCATAAGAACCACATCGGTCCGAGCCTTTACTGCATGTGGGAAGACTTATCTATCGCCTGTTTCCCGTCAAAACGACATGAGTCCTGGACTCATGAATTTTTTTTACTGAACTATCTCGGCTGATTCGCTGTAAATACACCACTGAGACCCACAGTGACTTAAATATATCGCCCAAAAAGTGACAAAAGACACATAACCACATGAGTCATACTAAATACTTTCAGTGTTACGTGGGTATTTGTCAAAGTAATGTGTGTTCAAAAATGAATATCTTTTATAACTCATGGTACAAATTACGTTAGTGAACTATAACCCTATAAAAAAATAGATACTTGCCAATTATTTTTGAAGAAAAATAAATCAGGCTTAAAAATAACTTATTTTAGCTGAATTTTACTTTAAGGGTTTATTCTTTAGTTTTCTCGAAAGTGAGCTTTATGGACTCATGTGGTTTAGTGTTTACCTATTCAATTGAAGCTGGTAAGTACATTAAAATGACACAGGATCCAACACTGCCTTCTACAGAACGCACAATACATAGTTTTTGTGTGCCTTTACCATTTTTAGTGCCCTTTCTTACCATATCCTTTCACATAAAACATTCTGGTTGTAGGCCTGGAGTCTCTGCCTGTTTTAAAGCAGTCGGTTTTAAGATTTTTTCCTGTTCTATTTGTTCAGTTTACTACATCAACAAGGTAGCAACGTTGTAAGTGATTAGCTATGCATCATTTATAAGTCCAGTGCTTAATTTGTGGTGTAGCACAGTAACTTTGAATTGTTATTAAATGGGTAAAGCCCCTACAGTCTCAGTGGCGTTGTAGGTTGGAATTTAAGATGTGATAATGAAAAGTTAACTTTTGATTTTAATGTTTTGGAACTGTATAATTCACACTACAAATTAGGTACTGGGTACTACAAACAACGATGTTATATTTTTTTTTTCGGTTATTGAAATTCAGAACGAAATGTTTGTAACAGTATAGAATAACCACTGTTTCCTGTCATGGTCATTCGCTTTATAGATTTTAATACACGTCAGGGCTTCTTATATTCAACCTATAAAGCGTCGAAAGTTGAGAAAAGACCACGGATCTTATGGATTTTTTTTTTGCGGTTGAGGGAACCCCCCCCCCCAAAAAAAAAATTATGGGTGAGGAAAGAAGGAAGACAGGACAATACATTTCGTTCCATACTTTAATATATCGTGAGATGGGTACATAAAAATAATATAAGCTTAATTTTCAAAACACCATTCACATAAACCATTCAATGAACGAAGTGGACTCTGAATTTTTAAATACTTTTTTTTTAATATGTGTAACAGCGTTGAATTCTTCAAATAACCACAGTATTAGGACAGTAAAGTTTTTTTTCGGAACACACTGTGACCCACTTACAACGTTGTTACTTTGGAATTCAGGATTGTCAGTTTTCCTTCCGATGTCTTCAGCCTCGTGTGTGTTGTCCTTTTGCAGGGTACACTCACAACCCATACAACGGAGTCATTTGCAACGACACTATATTAGCTACCGGAGTCTTCTCGTCCAAAGAACTGTGGAGACTTGCTAAAGGTACGTAGTGTGTCGAGTTGATATGGCCCTGTCATGTTGTTCTTCGTGATTTTATGGGGTGAGACTGTGCTCATGTGGAACTGAGCCTTCGTGTTACTTTTGTATTAAAGCTAAAAAATGTTCAGCCAAATAAGTAATCTTTAAAATTTGGTGGTTGACTTCGTACACATCCCCAGAAATAATATCAAAACATTATTTGAATTTCTTCTTTCGAATGGAGCTTTCTAATATCCTAAACACTTTCTACGGTCTGTGGTGATGATATTACACCATTCCATCGTTGTTAGCAAGGATCTAACTTACAAAGTCAGAACTGTTAGTGGGTGTTAGAAAAGTGTAGTTTCCAGAATCTTAATTCTTTTCTGACAGATTGAACTCCGCCTGTATAATTTTTGTTTCCTTATTCGGGGTGAAGGGAAGGAAAGTAAGGCAGGTTTGTAGTTGATTCAAGTTATCGGTATCATATTTTTTTTTTTAACAAAACAGGTTAATTCTCAAATTGTTAAGCAGGGAAGATGCATATATAAATATTATCAATTAAAATTAGATCGCACTTTCCTGGCAGAAATTTGAAAAACCACACAACACGGCACAAGAAATGAAATTGTGAGTTGGTCTGCCCTGGTGTAATGGACTTTCCCCATCCTCCCTCATGACACCCGATTCAAGGTCATCCTTGTTGCTAGGCCGCCGCTCATGCTAGTTGCGCAGAAGTTGTGTAGGTTCAAACATGGTGTAATCACGAGCAGAACGTGTGGTCAGACTTTTTTGTTTTTTGACAGGTGTTCGAAATGTTGTCCGTCTTGGGATATACTTGCCAGATTTCTTTAATTTTTCGTTTATCCCATACCTTGTTCCATGTCCTCATTTCTGAACATGACTGTACTCAATTGCAGTGTTTTTAAAAACGCTGCACAGAATGAAACAAATATCTTAAACGTCGCTAAACTTCTACCAGGCCTTAATTTGTAGATCTCGTTGTCAAAATGGTGGGGCAAGTCTGTGAAATTGCGCTCGAAACTGATAGAATATTATACAGTATACTTCTCACGATATTAAAGTAAAACCGTGGATAGCGAGAGCGCGTATAACGAGTCACCTGTCATCTCGTTTGTGCGTGTCACATGGCCTGACTATCCCATCCTCCATACTCTGATACGTCTAATATCTGCTGAAGAATGCAAATTGCGAAGTTCCTCTGTGTCCAGTTAATGTTTTCGTGTTATATTTCTTTACGTATTGGGTAGGATATGAGAGGACAAAACATTTTGAAATTTTAGGTGACAAGCGAGAATTATGTGAATTGTGGCTTAGAAATAATTTTATGACACAATTTTGATAGCAGATCTACTGTTCTACAGATGATTTCTCATTAATAACCAGAATGTTGGATGGGTTATAAAATGGTTAACATTTCCTTTGTGCTTGTCCGGCGGTGAAACTAGAGTAGGAATGAAGCTGTTGACCTCAGCAAACATTCTGGTTTCTCCCCCCCCCCCCTTTCCGTATCGCGACGCCTGCCTGATCGCTACCTCTTTAGTTTAATGGCTAGTAAACGAAGCGTCGTTCATCATCCATTCCTGCACAGGACATTTGGTAGCGCGGGTTTTCCTTGCCACTACTACCACCCTTCCTTCATTCTACCCTACCCCATTTCATCCCGCGTGATATGAAAAGAAGATACCAGACCTAAATGCTTGTGTTATTGATGCTGTGGGATGGAATACCAACGGCGAGTATACCACAACATTCGAATTCACTTTGCCTTCTAACTCCTTCCTGTAGTAATCTATGTAATGTACATCTCTACCTCACAATACTTCAGTGTTTAACAAAAGCTGCTAGCCTACTGAGAAATGCAAAGAAAATTGCACCCATCTGTCAATTTACGAACAGTGAAAACTGTTCGTGTGGTGAAAATCGATAATCGAAAATCGAAAATAATATTCAATTAATTTCAATGTAAAACATTCTAACTTTTATGTGATTCACAGAAAAATCACTCATTTCCCCTCCCTCATATATTGGAATATTACGAAATTATAAACATTATTACTGTTTTCTGATATTTCTTATCTATTTAACCCCATAAAGTTCTATAGAAATGTTAAATAAAGCTTTTACAATGTACAGCAGTTAGTGTAGGTACATTATAAACATCAGAACTTTACGTAATCAAAGAATAAATAATTTTGTTTATTAAACCGTAGTTACTGTACTGTAATAATCAGTTATAAGAAATTAATACAGTTTTATTTAATAATATTGAAATTAAGGTTTTAATTATGAAGGGGAATGCAATGTTTGCGCTGTGTATTATTTACTGTATCCCTCCGCGTTCGTTACCAACGAAACGGACGCTCTACAGTTTTACCAACATTTGTTCTTCGTTGCAGAGAAAATGCTCGTAAATTGAAAAATCTGTATAAATTTGCGTGGTTATTGTAGCGAAAATCCTTAAATCGGAAGTTCGGAAATCGAGGGATAGCTGTACGCTAAATATTTTTTTATAGAGAAGCATTTCAATTACAAAACCAGACGCTTGAAACTCCAGTGAGACCTCGTTCCTTTGGGCGTGGCGCACTTCAGATGTTACTGGCAGGCTTTCTAGTTAACGCACCTGCCACAGAGTTTCGCTGATGTCAAACTTCATGAAACAAAAACTTTAAAAGTGAATACGTACTCAGGTGGTCAAAATATTTGCTGGATATGGCTGTCTTATGGAATACTGTGCTGTGTAGTCATCAAAATACGGTGATAGCAAACCTCCGAAACGTCGATAAACGTCTACCGGCGCAGCATATCATAAGGCAGTCGTGTTCATATTTGCCGTTGTAATAACCTGAAATTTCACCAAAATATTTTTTTGCTTGTTACAATATTTACGAAAGATCTCCACTAGCTTGAGCCAGTTTAATCCAATCTGTTATTTCATTCCTTCTATTTTAAAATACGCCTCTGTATACTAATTTGTCTTATTTCCTGACGTTTTGTGAACAATATTCTGTACCTCTGTAATGCTTTCTACGTGTTTCTCCAGTACTCGTAACACTTTTTAACTTCATAGTTATAAATATTTAGAGAAGTAAAATTATATATGAATTACTATGAGATTTTAAATCTACTACAAAAAAAAACAACATTTATGTGTTATGTTAATTTATTTTTTAAATATTACTCTGCTAGGATTTCACAAAGAATCTAAGTGTATGAAAAGTTTGCGTGCACTTCGATATCATTTATTCGAATTATATTTTATTGATTGTTTCAGCTTCCATAATGCAAAGCCCAAATGGATTGCAGCCCCCCGTGAACACAATAAAGCTTGAAAACCCAGGATATTATTGCAGTAGCTACACTCCTCCTGCACCTGAACATACCTCCATGATGGCCTCAGGAGCTTACAGTAAGTACACCTGCACTGGCCTGCATTTAAAATCTGGAATATTGTCTCAGATGGTACAAGCGATGAAGAAAATTAATGAGGCAATACATTTTTTTTCTATGACGACTTTTTTATGATTTATAATAATTCGTTTTTTCCATCGGGTGGTGGTATACCAGCTGCCCAGAAATTAAAAAATTATATCGTTAAAGAATAAGATATTTTTAGTAACAATTTATAGGATATTTTAGTTAATTAGTCACTATTTAATTAATTAATCTTGTCCGTCTAATCACAATTTAAAATTTAAAATTACGATAGTTAAAATACCATGTGATGCTCCTTATCGAAACATTCGATTTACATTTGGAACATCACTTTCTCACTACATGTTTCGGTTCTTAGATGAACCATCTTCAGGTGTGTAAAAATTACAATTATATAAGATTTCAAATACGATAGTACTTCCAGACAGTCGGAACTCATCTACACCTCTCATCTCAGACTGATATAAAAAACATCAACAAAAACATTCACCAACCAAAAAGTTTATTTGAACACGACGCACATATGTAGAACAACTTCAATTTTTTTTTTAAATTTGTAGTTTAGATGCGTCATGTTTGTGTTGAAATTCAGTATATATTTATTTATTATTTCAGTCTATACAAAAACTTAATTTTTAAATGTTGTTGTTAAAATTAAAATTAAAAAGTTTTTGTATAGACTGAAATAATAAATAAATATATACTGAATTTCAACACAAACATGACGCATCTAAACTAGAAATTCAAAAAAAAAAATTGAAGTTGTTCTATATATGTGCGTCGTGTTCAAATAAACTTTTTGGTTGGTGAATGTTTTTGTTGATGTTTTTTATATCAGTCTGAGATGAGAGGTGTAGATGAGTTCCGACTGTCTGGAAGTACTATCGTATTTGAACTCTTATATAATTGTAATTTTTACACACCTGAAGATGGTTCATCTAAGAACCGAAACATGTAGTGAGAAAGTGATGTTCCAAATGTAAATCGAATGTTTCGATAAGGAGCATCACATGGTATTTTAACTATCGTAATTTTAAATTTTAAATTGTGATTAGACGGACAAGATTAATTAATTAAATATATATTTTCACAATATGACGCAACTCTATCATCTTAATTAGTCACATTAAATTACTCCTCAGCGTTTGTCTCATAGCCATCTGTAACCCTTCACTGACGTAATAAAATGTGGACTCAGTCGCTGAGTTACGCACAAACTTCGCGTCTGAAGTAAACTCACTTAACAAATCTATCCGGAGATAGGGATTAGCTCTATCTAATGTGCCCAACTGTATAGGAACCTGAAGACGGAGATAGAGTCCCATCTCCGAAACGTCGTTTTACGTTTTATTTTTTACTAGACGATGGATAATATCCAAGAAAATTTTTATTCAATTAAACTCACTTAGCTAGTGAGACAGATTCTTCTGCACCTGCCACAAAATGATTTAATTGATGCTTAGAAATTGGTTTTGCATTTCACGTAATTAATATTGAGAGAAGGACAATTTCTGTACAGGACATTTGATATTTTAACACTTCCTACTTGTTTTAACTTTGTAATTGTTGTTTATTTTAACCGTCTAATTACAATAAAATATTTAATTAATATTAAAATATTATTACTGTAATTAACATTTTATATTTAAAATATATTAAAATGATGCTCTTTCTATCGAAATGTTCGATTTACAATTAGAGCATCATCTTTTTCACGACATGTTTCGATTTTCAAGGAACCATCTTCAGATGTATAAAAGATATAAATTTAAATGTAATATTCTAAATGCAATCCTTCGTCAGATGTCCATTAAATATCGGAAAGTTATCCTCTTCTAGATCAATTGTATACTTTGTTATCACATTCAATGTATGTCGCGTATAGCGTGATCTTGCGTGGGTGAAATATTTGTAGTGTTTTTTTTATAATTGTTTTATCTTGTAAGAATTTGTTAAAAGATGGCGGTCTTCTGGGTTGTTACTTCGTGTAGTATAGTAGAAGTTTACCGACGTTTCAGAGGTCATCGGCCCTGATGAGACTTCAGCGAGAGGTCAAGATGTGATGAATATTCTGAAGTTGAATGATAATTTCTTAGGTCCGTTGTCACTGCCACGGAGTTCGCAAAGCCCAGGAGAACCCAGAAATAAACGTCTACGTCGTCTCAGTTCGACAGAAGAGGAAATGGATCTGGGAGCTGGTCGCGATAAAGGGGCAGGCGAAGTGGCTTACTATGGTCAAAGTCCAGCGTCCCTTTCCAGTCAGACCAGCTGGCATTCAGATGTTGACCATGGTGGGTTAGATATTCTAATCTTGTGTTTTAATCATAATTCTTGTTAGCGTCTGTGTACTTCGAATACTTTTTGCTTTGATTTGGTTTTAATTCGAGCATTTCCAGTCATGGTGCGTAGAATCTTTGTTCAGAGAATGTCATTTCTACTCGGGAGGAAAATAACTTTTGCCTTGCCGAGTTAATTTCCCCCATTTCCTTACCAGTGACTGAATTTGTCGAGCTTAAATATATTCGCACGCAAATGAGCACTACGAGCTCCGAGAACATTTTGTACAGTCTGACTGTTAAGAGGATGATTCGAAATTATGCTACTCATTGGAATTCATTTAAAATTTTGTCTTGATTAAGTAAATATTACTTTTGGATGTGGGGTCCAGATATTTATATGGTGTTCTGTGGATGAAAGATATTTCATAATCACTTTATCAAAGTAAATCAGAATCAGGGTTCCAAAGGTGAGTACAGTCCCAATTATTAGCAACTTTTGATAAAGTTTTAAAAATAATTTATTGTTTCTTTATCGTGATTGTTCCGTCATTTAAAGCGATATAATCCATTATTCCGGGGACCTTGGGAGTTAAGAGTTGAATTATTGTCCAGAATGAGCTATGTTATCAAATGACGTCGTGGGTGGAAGGAAAGATAACCAGTCAGTGAATTCACGAAGCATGAGAAGTCTTTGCTTTGTAGCGATTGTGAAAAGTTGCAGTCGAAACCTCTACTGGCGTAGCTTTTAAATGCCGATAAAATAGTCACACTGATATCCCTAACATAAAAAAATACATTTCCAGAGATCTGATTATACCCCCCCCCCCCCCCCCCCCGGTCCCCAACAACTGTTTAATTATAGATGCTAGTCTATAGTTCAAGGCTTCCTTAGCGTAAGTTGTATGCATGATTGTGCTGATCAGAATACTGTTAATCCAATAGTATTTTGTTCATTAGTAGCGCATTGTCTAGTTTTTTTAACAATTGCCATGACACGTAACAGAGTTTTAAATTGGAGTGTTTTTTTGTAATGGGGTAGTAAAATAATGCTTTCTGGTGCTTTCAAAGTCCTGTAGTGTCATTAAACAATAGCAGGGGCGATGAAACTGCTGGGAAGAAATGTAGGTGCATGATAGAAAACACTTAGACGAGTATAGAGAGACAGCTAGACGTCAAGGCAGTGTTATTCATAGTTAATTTTGGGGACCTGTAAAAGAATATGTGGCACATAGAAATATAGATGGATGAACAGACAGAAAGATTAGTTAGCCTAGTGCAACAATTGCTTGCAGGTCCGCCCTCCGTGCAATCACCCCACCTGGTGCATGCTGGCAAGGTTTCCAAGCCTTCACCCAACACGATATCAGCGAGCTTTTCCCCGGTACCAATATCGGTATCTAGCGGGGTCGGGCCCGGGGTCCACAGAGCGCCGATCACTACTAACGAGGGACCTTCTTTATCTAGTCATGAGAACCGTCACCTGCACCCCAGTCAAGCTGGGGCCAATGTTAGCCCACACGCTCGCGAAGGTACGTGCAAGGCTTAGGTCTGTATGCACCAGGTGATTGGGTGAAAGATTCCCATTCTTCACTCATATTCTTTGGGTCAGACACCCGCCTTATTCCTGTTTTCCAAACTTCTGGGTGAAACTGTCGCCACCTACTGCTCTCTTCAGACATTTCTATCACGTTTCCCTGCCTAGTTTCACTTACAATTCAGATACCATTATGTTCTCACAATCACAAGCACATTCCATCTCTCATCTACATTTAATCGACGGAGTTTTCTTTCTTCTTCACGATCAGTTTTTAAACAGTTATCATCAGTTTCGTACTCATATGGTTGGACTTCTTCTACGCTTTGAATTCATTTGGCAAAACTGTCAGGTGAAGCATCTTTACAGAACTTGTGCTAACGTTATGCATTTGTTTCATGATATTTGGTTATAGCTTCGACAAGATGTTTTATCATACTTCATCACTGTCATTACTCACATGTTTGTTCTTTATTCTCGCTCTATCATATATAATTTCCCTAGTCATATCACTTTCCTTGTTCTTTCTACTATGATTCTGCCCATCATCTCACTCCTTCCCACATGCCACCTAGTTATCTCTTTTCCTACCTCCATCCTTTGTGTCATCTCCACACTTTTTCAAGTATAAGGTATCATTGTAACATCCTTGGCCCGTTGTTGCATTCCTTCATGCGTAATATACGAACATGTCACTTTGTTAACTCTTCTCTGCATTCGTTCATGGGTTGTGTACCAACATCTCGCTTGCTGTCTCTTTTCGCTAATGTGTAATATCGCCACACACTGCTTTCTCATCTCTCCTTCCCAGTTTCCCATATTTAATATCCCTTAGTCATTCGCGCATTCTTTCTCATGTCTAATGTTCACATAACCTCTTTTTCCTCCCATCTCTTTACTCTGCGATATGTAATATCACCACACAAATCACTTACTTTTCCGTTGTCACTCCCGTGCTTATAATTTTGCCACGTGTCACTTTCTTTTCTCTTTTTGCCTGTCCAACTCATATTTTTCACTTTCTCTTCTCCTGCTTTACTTCTAATCATTCCAAGAAATGTTTGATTTCACTGAGAGGCTTTAGTACTTAGTATTTCGTATAGCAGAATCTGTAATTATTATGTACAACCGCTTGATTCCATCGGGTGAAACAATTCATTTTTAATAGAATTCACTTCCATCCTCGTTGACTGGGTGACACAGTTCCCGCTCTGTCACATATCTCCTTGTTTTCCGCAGAAATGTCACGTCCCACTACAAGCAGATCGTCATTAAATTCACCGTGATACCAGTTTCCTTTTTTCTCTCTCTGTGCATCTCGTACCAACCTGACAGATCTCTCCAAAAGACCGTCCCGTTGTCCCATCATGCACTCACAGATGAGACTGGAAATCGCAAAATGGTGAGATGATCTTTGGTTCCTGCCCGCCCCGAGTCCTACCAATTAACCGTTTGTTCTAGCAAAATGTGAAGGCAACTCAGAATGGATAATCAATGTGTAGTAACCAATCTTAATCGTTTTGTTTCAGTCTTCCCCTCCTCATTGCATGATGACAGGCTCATCTGTTAACAGGTACTACTGTGGTTCGTTCACTGTGTATTAGCTGTGTGATTCTGCTCTGCTCTACGTATCTCTCTCGGTGTCCGTGATCTTTCCCTATCTATGTCTCAGGTTATTTGCTGTTGTTTAAGTGGAATTTCACATCACAGTCACACTCAGTTAATCAAGTTTGCCAACATTTAAATTTAATTTCCAGCTTGACAACGATATTATTGTTACTGTTTTTATGAACACTTATTCTTTGTATAGCAACTTAATTGTTTTTTCTCTGTGATTATTGTTGTTATTTTTCACCGTAAATGTTAATCCATAAATGGTATTGTTACAATTTCTTCTTCATTTTAGTAGAATTGTCTGTCACATACCTTCGTACACTTCTGGCCTTTCGTACCTGTTTCTTTTATTATTCATGTTTAACTGTTTGCTTTTTTCACATTTGCTACAATTTTAGCTCACACCTTGTCACTCAACTTCTGGAAATGCAGATATAATTTGAATATTTGATTGGGTCAGTGATTTCTGACATCTTTGTCAGCAAGTACTGTTCTTTTATGATACTAACCTCTAAATTTTAGTGACTTTCATCCCTAGATTAGTGCCCTGCATGAATTGAGCCTACTGTCTCACCAGTGTTGGAAGCGTATGTGTGCCATTTGCAGTCCTTGCCTTCCACTAGAGCTGTTCACATTTGCAGCTCTTATTACTGCTCTACAATGCTTGCTTGACAATAAACTGCATTGGTTTACACATTACAATTTGCTTTTAAATATTTTCTGATTCTATATGGATGTCTCTGAAAACTCCCTATAATTTTGGCTTCTTTCAGTGTCTTTCTTTGTTAGGCCTTGGAGTTAACTGAGATATTTAATGTTGCCTTCATTTCAATTTTTTCATCGTGTTGTGTGTTGTAAGATAGATCTTGAATCAACTACGTATTTTGAAAAGTGACTTTTTGCTGGAGTCTGTAGGATTAGCTGATTCTGCACTGCTGAAACAGTGAACTAAGGATTATTGTAGCTTTGCATGTCACCTGAAACCTTGTTACAAATTTATATGAATGGGATAACAGAAGGCAGATTTGTTTGATATTATTAGGCCTGTTTAAATAATCCAAAGTAATTTAAGAATTGTGGTTGATATTTATAAAGGTGAATATTTTAAAGACTATAGTATTGTCATATGAATACATTAATAAGCATTGCTATTTCACTTGCTTGAAATTTTTAATTAGTTTCCTTTTCTGATAATCCATGTCACAATACAATTGCAGTTTTGTGTATTTTTGTCTCCCCATTTGACATGTCATAATCAATCTTCAGCTGCCGGTTAATAAGTAAACATAAACAATTATTTGTTAAGATGTGGTATATTGTCAAAGAAACAATTGTGCCATGTGAATTTCACTGATATTATCCATGTGACTGATTGTCATTCTTATGATGAATTTATCAGGAAATTTGGAAATGGACTATGTTTATTTTTTATTTATAGGATTGATGTTTATGTAACCAAATCAGTTATAAATAAATTACTATGCATTTTTTTAAAAAAAAAATTGATGAAACTATATTTCCCACTTTTTCCAAACATTGAATGTGACCATTCTAACTTGGAATAAAAATATATGAGATAATATTACTTCCATTACTTTTGAGAGGATTGAACTGTTCTCAGAAATAAGGTTTTAAGTGTTTAGAGCTATGGTATGTTCTTCACACTACTCTCATCTTCCAAATTATTGTGATTGACTTCTGATGGTTTTGTGTAGTGAGGTTAGAAATTCTCAGGTTTAAATCTTGAGAAAAAGAAACCCTGTTTCATAAATATGTTGTGTTGCTAAACACTCGGTAACTGAGAAGTTTTGCCACACTGATTTCTGCAGTTTCTCTCATGGTCCAGCACATCAAGTTCTTTAACCAGAAGTGTTTCTTATCTGAGTAAACAGTCTAATTTATATTGTTGGTTAGTAATAGCTTAGAATCAAACATGTCTTCAGGTTCAACTCTTGAAGAGGAATAATTCCAAGTTAAACTGTATTTTTATGCTCAATGAGCTAAGAATTGTTCCAGAGGTAAAAGAATGTTGATGCAGATCTTTGATGTAGCAGCTGAAGATTTTCCACTAATTAGTGCTGTATAGCCATGTCTAGTGCTTAGTAAAATATGTATATGAAATGGGGAATCTGCAAATCATCATTTAAGAATCCTATCCCTGATCCTGCTATTGTAATACATAAGATGGAAGTCACCAGACAGGAGCTTCATCAAGGCACATTCTGTCCATGTACATAACGAACTGTGACCTTGAGAATCATCTGCCTGCATACTAACCCATCCACTCACCCATTTTTTCAAAACCATTATTAAATAATGTAAGAATTCATCAGTCTCATTCTTATTGATTAAATTTTCCTTATTAACATGAAGTGAAGCAAAATTAATAAAATTCTATATTTTAAAGTGCTGATATGATTTTTCATTATATACAGGTTTGTAATCTATCTTTGGTAATGTTCAAATTTTTAGCTGCAGTACTGATGCTAATATTTGAAGCATTGATTCAATGTTAAATGTTAATAACATAAATTAAGAATATATGAACAAACGTTTTGTATCCAGACTAATTACTTGGCTGGTGGGCTATCTTTGCAGAACACAAGACAGTTGCAGACATGAACTCGCTGCTTGGTCGTTGGGAAGGTAGGGGGCGTACACCGAGGCTAGCGACTACTACTCTTAGCCTGGCTTGTAGCAAACAGCATGCTTAAACCCAGCTAGAGTGTTTTATTTGGAAATGGAACGCTTACTTCCTTCTTGATACCGTTTCTGTAGACAGCACTTCCAGTGTCCAGATTACTGAGCAACGCAGTGAGCTTTGCATCTAAAGAGACAGATCTGGTTTTATAAATACTGAAAAATTATTTTGATGGGGGTCATTTCAATTATGTATGTTCGGTTGCTGAAATATTCTAAGATCTGACACTTTAAGTAAATTTAATACTAAATGTTTGTCTTTTGATCTCATATTTAAAATTACCACAGAGTTATTTACAACAATCAATTTATATTTTAAATTCTTAATATAATGGCCCCTGTCATGAACTGAGGCTAAATAAGTCTCTCATCTCTTTATATTTTACTGGATTAGAAGCATGAAATCATTCTCGATATATAGCCTTTTGAAATGGGTGTGGCCATGATTGTGTGCTTACAATGAGAGACACTTTGCTCATGTAAATAACATTCCTTGGTGAATACAGTAACTTATAGCTCTGCATGATTTTCTTACCTAATTTTTTTAACAATAAGATTTTTTTTTCATTTAAATTACTCCATTTAAGGAAGGTAGGATGAATGCTTAATCCCATGTGTATCCATAAAATTCATTTTCATGACTGAACAACATAATTATAGATATTTCTGTGCCAATGCTAGACATGCCTTTCATATCCTTCTTACTCTTTATAAATGTATAATCATTTAGAAAGTATTCTGAGGAGATTTTGTTTGATTTCATAACTTTGAATTCATATAAATATGCGCTACATGGTCTTGAGATCATATTGTAATTTGAGACCTTATAGCGCAAAGTATTTTTATGTAAGTGCCAAATGATGATCTAATGATTCTCACAACATCTGGTTTATGTTTCTGCATAATTTATTTTTGAGGAAACTGCATACTAAATAACAAAAACGATAATAAACTTTAGCGATGGATATATATTTGTATACATGAGAGGAAAAAAAATAGATACTGCATTTCACATTGTTCTTCCTACAGTTTATAAAAGTTCTTTACATCTGATATAAATTGATATAAATGTTACTGTCACCATTTTCTTACCTGTTTGTGTGTGACTTGCTGTGGTGATTTTTTTTAACATTCCCACTATTAATTTTATGCTTATTAATTTTGGAAAGAGAGGTATTTTATAATGAAGCAGGAGTCTGTAGTAACCTATCATGTCTGATATAGATTTTGTCTATATTTATGATAAATATATTATTTATGAAGATTTCTGTCTTCTGGGTTGTTGCGCTGCATAGTCTGGTCGATGTTAACCAACATTTCAGATGACGGAGGCAGTATGACCTCTGAAACGTTGGCAAACATCGGCCAGACTATGCAGCGCAGCAACCCAGAAGACAGAAATCTTCATAGTCACCGCTGTGAAAACCTCAAATTTTACAATATATTATTTATGTACTGTTGCATAATTATTTATCATGGCAACATAATTTCCATTATCTCAGTCATTTAAATCAGGTGTACAACATTTGCATTTTAATAATCATTGCATTTTCTGTGATTAATATAGCAACATAATAAGTGGAAGAAATAACAATCATAATTTATAATACCTGTTCTATGAAAAATTAAGATATACTTTTATATTTTGAGATGGAAGAATGTTCTATAGCTCTCTATATTTTGCTGACACGTAACACAGGGCTAGCAATAGAAAATTCCCTGATACGCTCACCCACCTATCCTCTCATTCTTTCTCTTGAGTCATACCCCATTCTGTAGCTTAAAGTCACGTAGATTGGCCACGTTATGTTGTATATGTTTTATTTGCGTATATGAGAATAGTTTTCTTAAAACTTCCTTATGCTGCCTGATAAGTGATTGATGTAATTGTCTTCTAGTTTCACAGTTATTGTGTCTTAATAGGAATTCTCTGTGTGGCTACGAAATTTTCTTTTCTGTAGGATGCGTAGGACTCTCTTTCTGATGGACTGTTGCATGTGTTTCGAACAGGACTGACATCTCAGCACGGCTCTGTGGCTTCCATGTCTAGCGGAGGAGGTGGGACAGGAGCGACAGCAAGCTATTACCAGCAGGGACCCCAGCATGGGGATCAGCAATCTCACCCTCAACATAGCCCCACGAAGTACCCAGAGAATGGTCATGACACCCTTTCTGACTTTGTCCATTTTGTCTGCCAGGAAGCTGAAACGCAGGAGACACAGGTAGGACTCTGTTTCATGCATTTAGACTTTCAGACAGGAGTCCTTTTGTTAGTTTGCAAAACTTTAATTTAGGATTTGGTGACTACTGTACAAAACTTTCATCTTCAGTAGGTGCTTTCAACTTCAACTTTGTATGAATTTAAAAGAATCATTTAATTTCTTAGCAGGCTAGAGTGTTTGAGGTACATGTATTTAAAGAAGCGTATTGATTTCTTACTTACCTTGCATGACAGTTTTTAAACTTAAGTATCAAATCGATGATGTACTCGGTCAGCTATCACGATGAGTATTTATATTCTGTTTGCAGTCTCAGCCAGGACCTTCCCGGAGTCCTTCGAAGTTGTCACAGTACTACCCCAGCACGATGCTGCCTCCACCACCCCCACCACCCATGGCTCGCCCAGTCGCCATCATTCGCTCCACAGGTGAGAATTTTCCCCCACAAGATCTATATATTTTATTACCAGTTGTTGTGCAGTGTGCGTGTTCTGTTGCATTGTTAATTATGGCCTTAATTTGTTGTGCTTTTTGAAATTACAAATTTTAGTATTGTAATTCATTTTTAGTACCACACATGTCATTTGGTTTTGTTTGTTTTCCTTCATAATTTCTAGCTCAGAAAAATGTTGTATATGATACTCCATGCGAGTCAATGTCAAAAATAAATCGCTCGTGGTAGACGCAAGTTACATGCCGTGCAAAGTTTTAGCAGTGAACACCTGAATTTCACGAGCACACTGGTTCATAAAATTAATTACTTTACGTGTGGACTGTGGTCATCTGAGTTGTGCTGCTGTGTAGTCTCGTAGAAGGTTGCCGACATTTTTCGGAAACATACCAACGTACGAACCTGGCCATGACGCAGAAAACCAGTGTCCTCGCCAAAAGGACCAGATCATCAGAGAAGTAATAGAGATCAGACACCATACCAACAATGTAAACACGAAAGATGGGTTTTCCTTGATCAGGTCATGGAACCCTCTTCGTTTACGTCCTGAAGGAACAGAAGCACTACTTTGACTTGGCATTCCTGGGACCTCCCTTGAAATTTTTCCTTTTCTGGGCCATTCAGTTACCCTTCTTTCTTTTATACCCATTCCGTTGGCCACCCTAATCTTTTACTATTATATCTTTTACACCGTTTTCTGTCCACTGCCCTTATAGAGCCTTCGTTGAAAGTGTCGATTTAGGACCTGACAGCCATAGGTGTTCCTTCTGTTGCCATTTGCATTGGCTGCTTCCGTTCTTCACCTGTTTTGATTTACTTCTGTTCTGAAGGTGGAGTTAACATGTTCCTCTGAAACTTTGGAAACCACTTACAAGACTACACAGCATCATATTAAACTGTGATCCACATTCTCACACTGAGACAACCTCAGATCTTCCTCAGGTACATTCCATGCTATACATTCATTTTAACTGTACTAATGAGTTTCTTAACTCTTTTGATGAATTTCTTACGTGTTAAACATTTAAGTGATGGTAGACAGGGATATATATCTTAGGATCTTTTTTAAAAGGCAATATTAGAAGCATCTACACTTATCAGTAATGCAGTATTGAATGAATCACCAAATGCATTTAGTAGTACTGAGATAACGTTTCAGAATTTGAAATCACGGTACGTTATTAAGCCTGATACTGCTCAACATGAGCTATCGTATAGGATTTTAAATATTTGTATACTTCTTGTTTCAATATTATATCAGTTAGTGAACTGATACGATGGAATAATATTTAGTGCGGATAAATTTGGCCAGAAGCCGTAAATCCGCGAAGAATTATGAAGACTCGGTACATCTGCATGGACATCATACAAAAGGAACATCCTCAGAGTGAGGTTAGTATAATAATGCATACATAATAGATAAAGTAAACTTGTTTTTTTGGAATACAAATGGAAAGCCAGAGATTTGCAGTTGATAGAATGTGACAGATGAAGTATTTCCATGCTCTGATTCTGAAAAGAATCTTCCATTTGCAAAATTTGTTTTTTCTTAAAGCAGAATGTTGCATGCAGCATACAGGAATAAAATGCTGAATAACTAATTTAATTAAATATGACTTATGATACAGATGCCTTGTTGAGACACTTTAGAGTTTTGTTTATAATCTTAACAACCGATATGCTTTGTCATGATTTCTTGCTAATTCCAGGCTAAGTGGTTGTCTTCTGATGTGGATCTTGTCGAGAAGATATTATTTTACATTGAAGGTGAGTAATTGCATATTTTTGAAACAGGACTTGATATTAAAATAGTAGGGTAAAAGGCTGATAATCTTAACAAGCATATCTAGTGACTATGCGACTTTCCCTTGTTGCTTGTGGAGAAAATGCAATCCTCCGTTCATGTTCCGTGACACACGCGATTGTGTTCAATCATCATCTGGCATATTCATCCTCTCTGTGCATCTTACAGTTTTGAATATGTTATTTGTGCTCAGATATAGCAAGGAAATTAAAATCTTCAGCTTGATAATCAAAAATTAAATTGCGTTATTTCTTACCTTACTCTTTGAACCCTTGGTTCTGTCAGGCAGTAAGATTTTTGAACCATAGTGACCTTATGGATAGTCAGGAGTTTAATTTAAATCAGAAGTTATTTTATTAATGAATATGAGATGTTCAACTTATGCAGTTTATTAAACTGAAAGAACAAAATGAAGGAATGAAGAAGCATTGATGAAAAAACTAAGGGAATTTGACCAAGAAGTTGTCAAATATGAGAGTTTAATCTGACAATACATATAATTCAGTGTTTTAGAAATAATTCTCGATATTATTTGTGTATTTTATCAACACTGAATTTGATATTGTGCTACAGAACTTGTACATATTTCATTTCTAAAAAAATTGAAGAAACATAAGCTGGTAAAAACAGGAAATACGAGAGAAATTTTTTGGAATTAAACTTATTCAAGAAGAAAGGAAGTGCAAGAAAACTGATATTTCTGATGACCTGCAAGTAACAAAAGCAATAGAAGGACAAGGAAATAAATGTGAACTTGAAAGATAGCTTTAAATTCAAGTTATAAAGCAATGGATGTCTGCTGCAAGAAAACTGTGGACCTAAATTTTACCAAGAGTACAGTTCAAGATATCCTGTTATAAGAAAATATAGAATTATTGCCATTGGAGAGTGAACTGTTCACAAAATTAGTGTATAGCGTGTGGTGACAAGTTACTTTAGTACAATTGTATAATTGCCATTATTAAATAAAATTTAAAAGAAACCAGTTCTTTAGTATCTGTGTGAATTATGTTACACACCTGCGTCTTATTTACAAAAGAAGGTAGGCAGTTTTCTATATTGAGTTCAGAATACTTTTTTTTAATATACATTTGGTTTTGTACATAACCTAACCATGGTTGATAGTCTGCTTTCCTGGTAAGATAATTGTTTTTGTACTACGAAGGTTACTAGAAACTGTAATATCTCATTACAGTTTGAAAGGTGTCTATGCAAATGAGGTACTGTGAATGTGTAATGTAATGTAACTTTTAAATGTAAAGTTTGTTTTCTATTTGGTGAAAATTTTTAGTAAGGGATGCATTAGGCTATGTATATTGCAGTTTGTCATTAATATATATATTTTAATTCCATTTGCCATGTTTTGGATGATGAGAGAACTGGTAAAAAAATGTTGTACTACAAAATATTTATGTAGTATATAATGAATTTTCTGAATTGAAAGTAAGATGCTATAGAACTATTTTGACTAATAAATGTGATGCAACAGCAGTAAAGCCTATAAGGACAGCATTGCCCACTGAAAATATGGAAGAGGTATTTTTGGTGTCATTTAATTATACTTTTGCAAATTTTGTTCAGTGATTTGTAGCAGAAATTATATATTTTATATAGTAATGTATAATATGGCCAGTGAATTGAAGCCATTACCTTAATTCATGTATAACAAGAAGTACAAGGAACAATGAAGCAATATACACAATTAAATGAAAACAATAGGACCAGCAAGAACAAGAAGACATGATTAAAAAGAGTCAAGAATAAGGATTATAGATAAGTGATCATTCTGTGCATATTGTAAAAAGAATGGAAAAAGCATTACAGGGAAAATAGTTAAATAGTTACCATTACAAAATAAAGGATACCAAGGAATAGACCTTACAGAATGACTGAATAACTGGAATAAGCAAATACAGTGTTAATCAGTCAATAATAAATTTATATATAGAAGTGAGAGCATATTTTGTACAATGAAACATTGAGGTTATGTAACAGTGACTCATAAGAATAACATAATTTACAGCAGTGTTAGATTATAAGGCATGGAGTAGTGATGGAAACAAATACGTTGCAGTTTAATAAAGAAGATGTGAAGAAAGGAAGTAAACTGTGTTGCAGCATTTATATGGATTTAAAAAAATATATGCAGTTTACGAAGCCAAAAAATTAGGAACAAAGTTTACACTTTAAATTGCATATTATAGTGTGAAGTATTTGCCGAGGAAACTAAAGGGACTTTTTTTATTTTACATTGATTAATAATGCTACTGGTCAAAAATATTATACATGTTCTATTAGTATCCTTGGAACTATGTTAATTTCTTTTGAAAATTTGTTGAAAATATATTTTAACAAGACATTTCAGTCATTAACACATATTGGAATTAATATTAAAGTTTAATCTGAATTTGGTAGTATAACTGATTGCATTGTCTGAATTGTAATTCTCAGAATTCAGTAAGAAACCAGAACTTAAATCAGAGAGGCTGTATTTCCTTTTCTAAACACAAGGTTGACTCCTGATTCATAAAAGAGTACTTATACATATTACTTCGAACAAAGAAGTGTACATTCCACTAAGAATTATTTCATGTTCTGTTACCAGATAGTTCATAATTGAATAAGATGAAGAAGGTGAATTATAATGCCCCTTCATGACAAAATAATTCTAAGAGTTGAAATTATCCTACATAATTACTGCATAGGCATGAAAGTAAGGTTCCTTCATTTTGGTTTTGGGATAAGAGAAACTATAAGGCAAAGAATAAACTTTGTCCGTCAAATATTGAGAAAGAATAACAGTTTAAAGTAGATATACTTAAATTCATGAATATAATACAGGACATTTACAGTCAGAAAAATTTTGCATATAGTTCTGAAATTGTGTTTATTGCACAAATATTGATTAATTTGCGATATGCATTTATGACTAAGAGTTTGTATATGAAAATTTTTCTTTTGTCATACATTTTATATATAGTGAGCATCATTTCTGATATTTAATACAGATTGAAAATTAGTTGCTGTTCAGATACAAAAAGTACTTTATGATGCATGATATTTATTTATACATTTTATTGTATAGTTTACTTAGATTGCTATTCTGTATGTCAGAGTGAGTCATGTTCTTTACTGGAGGAGATAATCAATTGGTAATGCTGAACAAAAGTCAAATCTTCAAGATAAAACTGCAAAGTATTGGAATCATATTGGTACAGCAAGAAACGTGTTCATACTTTGCATACTCTTGGAAGTTGCATACTGAAAAGTGTATATTGTATTAAGAAGTATTTCGATAAAGACAAGAAGAAAAAGAGGAAGAAATGTGATGAATTAATTTTGTAGAAACAAATGTAGTGACAAACAACAAAATCATTGAGAAAGTGGTGAAAATTATAAAGTAAATGAAGTTTCATCATCCAAAGAGTGAATTATTTGATGCCATGCAAAAATTGTCTAGTCTTAAAATAAGAGAGGCATAATATTGAAGGTCCTTAAATTAAAGTATCCAAGAGTGAATGAATTTGTAGCATGTACAGTTTTTTTCTCCTTAAGCAGCAACGGAGTGTCGCATGCTCATATATCTGTGACCATTACCCAATCTTCACAAGCAGAGAAGAACATAGCCTTGCATTTTAGTTAGGAGTTTCAGAACCAACTTAAAGTAGTATTCCACATAAAAATACTAGTACATGTGCATAATTCCTTAGAAATATTAATTGGTTAAAAGAATGAATAATAGACAATAAGTTGATTCAAAGTTCAGTAAAAAAAATGTATATAACTTGATTAATATATAGTTGAGTCAATGATATTTTGAAGTAGGAACAACTACTGACTCCGTAACCGGCAGCCTTATAAGACTCTCTTGCCTCTCCGGCAGGTTCAGGGCTGGATGGAAGGCGGACTGCTGCACTGCTCTTCATGTGGAAACACATCCAGCAACACATTGAACATCTTAAACCAGAAATATATATGTGATTTACTTAGCTTGAGATGAGCATCACTAAATAATTCTTAGGAATCTGAAACTGTAAACTTTGAAAAAATACAAGAAAGGCAAAATCGCCAGATTATTCACGTAAGTTATGTGCTTCAGACGGAATTTTGATACCATGATATGAGCTAAAAGCTTAGATTGCTATAATTTACAGAGAATGTTCAAGTCAGCATGAAGCAAATAGCTTTTGTATGGAAATTGATACTGGGAAGAATCACCATTTAAGAAAACATACCACACTGGAAGCTATGACAATAATGAAGTTTATTTTGGCATAACCATCAATGTCATTCAGTTAGAAGCTGATTGCAAAAGATTGTAGAAGAATATGTGTGTGTGTGTGAATTTCTTTACAGAACTAGAAGATTTGATAATTTCAGATTTCAAACTCATTCAACTGTTATAAGCAGCAATACAGAAACATTTTCTTCAAGAGTAACAACAAAACCCATTATCAGGTTGAAACTGAAATTGCTATCTGCTGTTGAAACCATAAATACGAGTCAAAATGCACTCCAGTTACAGTATGGTTAAGAATACAAAACAGTCTAAGTACAAATAAAGTGACCACTTTCAAATCCAGTGGAAAGAGAATTCTAAAGTATCCTCATCAGTACATCTCTGACATACCAGCAGTAAAGTAAATGTCTACTTTGAGTCATATTCAATGGCATGTCGAGAAGAAACAGTTATTCAAGATGTGTACGTGTAATACTACAAATTGTTCATGAACACAAGTACTTCCTTTTTGGACGTGCCAGTAAATTCATAACATAAATTATATGTATTGTCAGTTACTTAACTGCTTCCCTGATTATCCTGGGTTATCTCAGATTGATGATTTTGTTCTAAAAAATAACATGAGTTAATTCGGGACAATATTTCTTCTTCTGTCCCATTGTTACTGAACTGAGTTAATTTGGGTCATTCAGAAAATATATCAGACTCTAGATGTCAGTAAATGATAGACTTTCATAAGTCATTTACATATTTTTATGTTAGATCACACACAAATAGGAGGACTTCTATGCTTCTGTAGTTCATGTCATAAGTTCTTACGTTAGCTGCAGTGTCATTTGTATGTTGTTATTATGAAGAAGTTAATTCTTATGAATGATGGAAAGTGACCCAAGATAACTCAGTATAATAATCATTACAACTATATAAACAACATTTTTACAGTATGATTATGTTTTTTTTATAAACACACATATCAGTAATTTAATTTTTGTTGGTATATTAAAAATTTGAAACAAAAATGTATAATTCTTTTTGGTCCTATTTTCTGAAAATATAATATATTCCACATTTTTATGTAGTTCGGCATAACACTCTTGACTTTTCTGATGTTTTGTAATTGGCATGTTTAAGTTTAATGTCTTTATTTAATAAATTGTAGATAATTGTAAGAAAGGACTAGGAAAATCATTTGTTGAGAGATTGTAATTTAATGTTGATATTACTGTTGCAAAATACTTTTATAATTGTAGCATACAGATACTTATCAGTAGGTTTGTGAATATTTATGTTGTATTTTAGGAACAGATCGTATGTGAACTTGTATGATTTCTGGTGTTCTCAATAAAATGTACATGTAAATGTTAGTGATCCCCATATAATTCTGAGTACTTTGAAGAACTTGGAAATACCATTAACAGATGTATGATTTATTGCCCTCACTTATGTCAAGTATTTATTATAGTGGATACAAATTTATTGTTATATAATTTCCAGAACTTGATTTAACTTTTATCATATGGGATTTAAATCCACACACTACAGGGCTTCTGGCTATACTTTCAGCCACGAAAAATTAAATATATTTTTAAGTTATTCATGAAATACAAAGTTTGGATAATATCAGAGCCCATTTGGTTGTCTGAGTGTTTGTCATGGCTTCTGCTTTGTGATGTCAGAGGCTACTGTAATTTATGGCTGACACACATTTTTAGGTTAGGTTGTATTAAAAGCACATAATCGTTTCTGTTGTGTATTTCCTGTTTTGTTAGATACAGAGAGATATTTCTTTTTATTACCACCTGCCCATAATCTCTTCACTTTATTATGCCACTTCACTTTTGATCTTCAATTTAGTTTCAGATCTGTACTTGCTGTTGGTATTCCATTCCTGTAATGTGGCAAAACTACTTTAATATTGATTTTCTGTAAGTTCTGCTCCACTCATGCTCCTCAATAATAACGACCATGCTGCCTGCTTTCTTCTTAAGTTTCTTCATCTGCATCAATGAGCATACTTTGAGGTTATTGTATTTATGAGCATTAACCAGAAATAAGAATTCTGTGTGTTTATATTTGCTCTGTGGTTTATGTATGGCATTCAAAGTTAAATGTTAAATTAGGTTCAGCTCTGCAAATCTGTATTGTAAAATAGGTTATAGTAGCTGTTTCTATGTTATGTAGGGGAGTTGACGGTAACAACTGCTAACTCCCCACCGGCCTCAAGCACGCCACCCATGGGAGGGGGAGAAGGATCTCCAAGAGATAGTCGGGGGCCAAATAATGCCCTGAGTCCATCACCACCTGTGGCAGTTGCCAGTTCTGCAGCTGCTTCCTCCTCGTCCTCAGTAGAAGTTATACCCACAAGTCGCACAGTTGTGACAAGTCCCTTCTCTGTCAGTCGAGAGTATGCGTTCACTCACATCCATGCTCAGCCAGGCCAAGTAAGTACATTTTCCTTATTTCTGGCTTTCTGTGGTGAAGATTAACTTTATTCCTGAGTAGGATTAGGATTTGGGGTTTCTACAGCGAGTCTGAAGATGGCTACCTTTAACCTTTATTCCATGTTGCTTCATCTCTTCATACTGTGCATTATTCTGTTATCACTACCAGATTTATATGATGAAAGTGAACAAAAATCATTTGATATAAGCAGGATTTTTATTAGTAGGATTAAACTTGTTTCCTCAGTCAGACCATATAATACTTTTCTGTCACATTCCTTATTTATGTTTACAATACGCTACAAAAATGAATCGTGTATCTGAAACCAGAAGTGATGTAAGCATACAACTGGCATCATAATTCACAGTCATTTGTAATCTCCTTGTATTTGTCCATGTGTGGCAGTTCTCTACTGTCTGTTAATTGCAATTAATTATTTATTAGCTCTTAATCAAACACACCAATATTTGCCTTGTTTGAAGAAAAACATGGATTTATGTTAATTACTTTTCCAAGATTCCACAGAAGAACAAAGGTGATAACTGTACTTCACTTGATCATCCATATTCATTGGTAGACAAGTTGGCAGAATAGAAGTCTAGCGTTAATACAAACTTCACATGTGCAAGTTTGAGTCCTGGGGTTCGCATGATTTTTTTCAGTGCGTATTCATACAAACACCCATTTAAATTTTGCAGTTGTATATTATTCAACTATATGTTTAAAATTTCCATGTGGTAATCATACCAACAGCAATCAGAAATGAATACCAAAATATGTAGATTGTGATATTCAAAACAGAATATATAATTATTGTTTCTCTGCAACGCATGAGCATTAAAGTATCTTTTGTTTATGAACAAAAAGCAGCCATTAGTATCATTATCCACATTATCATTGTATTATTTGTGTTGCATTTGCAAGGCTAGAAGTATGAAGGAAGCGAGTATTTATTTTATTTTTCCGTGATTTGTTGCCTATCGACATTCTGATTTAAAGTTTCTGTGTCTGAATCTGAATGTAAACAAAACAGTTTAGTTGTAAGAAACGCACATATTTTAGAATTATTTTTGTTCTGTGAAGAAAACCAGTTAATTAGGCAAAATATGAATTAATATGTTCGCCCTTGAAAAGACTATTTCAATACCTGGCATCTTTAATACGATATCCAGAATTCCTGATCTCATTCAGCTTGGTACAGAGTCAACTAGAGACTGAAAATAATACTGAGACTTTTAGTGGCATGCAGTCTCTTTATTAGTCAACTGTTTACAAATTATGTTTCTAATCAATACTTCTTCGTGCACTAGAGAGTAAAACTCTGTCTCTACATGTCTGTTTCTTTGCAGTTGTTCAGCTACCCAAGTATCAGCCCTGTCAGTGCCATGTCTGTGTCAGGTGTGATCAGTCCTACCAACCTTAGCCTCTTCACTTCTCCTGTCACAACGCCTCGTACTACTCCTCGTTCTACGCCCGTTCCTCGTTGGAATGCTCCATTCATCAGCTTGGATGAAGACTATAATATGATCACACCTCTGATGTCTGGGAACGTTAACAACCCAGAACCTAATGCTGGCGCTCTCATGGATGATGGTATGTGATTTTCTTAATTTGTGTTGTCAGAAATCGAATTATTCTGAAAATTCTGTGTAATCTGGGAATAATAACTTGAACCAAGACGCACTGGAGTTTAAAGTCCTGTGATTCACAATTGCATTATTATAAGATGAAAATATTGTTTTCTGACAGAACGATATTTCAACACGGTAGTGCACGCCAATGAGGGTATGGACACGAGTCAGGCCTTGGGGTCTGGAGGCTCAGGCTCCAACGGAAGTCACGGGTCAAGTGGCGGTACCCAAACACCTCCGTCGCGGACGCCAAACCCCGGAGGCTCGACTCCGGCCGGCGCTCCGTCTGCGCCACCTGCCAAGTCACAGTCATCATAAATCAGAGTCAGACTAGCAGCGTTCATTAGGTTTTGCTCAATTTGTGTACGTTCAGGTGGTCTGGGCCCGACAGCAAGACAGAGAAGCAATAAAGGCAGCTCTCTCGCTCTCCATTGCCGACACAGTGCTTATTATTCCTGCCAAGTTTTCAGCATGCCATGGGATGTCAATATGTCAATAGTCAGTCTGGTCAATGATAACTCTGTGTTGTATATATTAATATTGTATATGGACTGGAGTCATCACAATTTTAAATAGGGAAACTACGTTTCTTGTTACCAAAGACTTTTAGCCTGCTACAAAATGCACAGTGGTGGCTCACACATGTGAAAGAGAAGAACTAATCACATTGAAGGTGAATGTCATTTGTTTTATGCGGTAAACTCAAGTTTGAGACATAGCTATTAACATTTTTGTTGCAGTTTGTTTGCTGTTTGTCACAGGATTTATTGAATATCAGCAGCATTACAATTAAGTTTTTTGTTTGTTTTTTTTCAAAATTTTTAACTAGGATCTTGCTCTCAGCTTCTGATCTAGGTCTGTATTATGCTAATACTGCCATTTCCTTAATAAGGAAAACTTGCAGTTCGTTGAAAATGTTTTGCAATGCAAAAGTAGGGCCTACTGTACATATTTATTATTTTGTTTTATGTATGTTTACTTTTTGTATGTATGTGCATTTCATATTAATTTAATAGGGCATCTAAAGTAGGGTACATCTATAATATCTACATAAATTTAGTTGGATGAATTAATTTATGCAATCTAATATGAAAATTATTACGTTTTGGTGTTTATTTTGTTTGTTTATTTTATTTTTTCTTTAACATAATTGTATGTTACAATATGCTGCTTCTTTAAGTTTTGAAATAGATTTTTCAGTTTGTTATTTTTATATATGAATATTATATCTTTTTGAAAAGAAGTTACATCATTATAAAGTAAGGTATTTGTCACATAGCTAATTTTATAAAAATTCTATGGGGAAAGATTCAAATCAGGCTTTAGTAAGTGACTTGAGTGCGGAGTACTAGTCAGTGGGTCAGTGGACAAGAATACCTGGGATGAGAGAACTGGTACAGAAACTGTAAAGTCTGTGATATGACCGCATCTGCTCATATTGTAGCACACTTTCTTTGTGTCTTTGCCACCCTCTTACCTTTTACTGTGCAATATTATTCCTCCATTTCTCCTGTCCTTGGGATGTAGAATGTGGCTCATTTCTTTGATCTGTCAGATTCTTTTATCATCTCGTCTTATTCTGTGTATCTTCTTCCTTATGTACTTTTTCTCAAAAAAACAGTTTTTTTAAAATCTGTAGGTGTTGGTTGCAAGAACAGTCGTGGGGTTGGATGGTAGGGGGAGAGAGAGAGATTGCCTTATACGTGGAGTGCAACTGCTGTATTGCACATGTGTGGAGCTAGACATTGATAATATCAAATGTAATTGAAGAATTAAAGACAGTACTAGCATATTGTTAGGTTTGGTCTTAAACGAGAGGAGACTGACGGCAGCGTCTCGATGACTACGCCGGAGCGAATGTGCCATCTGTTGAATAATGCGCAGGTCTCATTCATTTCATGAAAACAAGATAGAATTAGTTGAAATTTTGTGCCATCTTAATGTATTAATGAAACACATGTTTGTTTCTTAATGCGATGTAAGCCGATAGTGAAAAAATTATGATGCAAGCAGACGGCAGAGTAAACCAATCGATCACATCGTCGGCTTTACGTGATTATTTAAGGCGAGAGGCGCGAAAGTTAAGGATATCCGAGCCGCAGCGCAGCAAACCAATTGTAATAAGTAGTGTTAGACCAGCTACATATTCTTCTTTTGGGCCACACATGTTAACAGCCAGGATGCAGAATCTCAACTGATCATTTCTTATATTACCAAAGAGGAATCAGCTGTGAAACTAAGGTTAGCAGGTTGACTTGTAGGGCTTCTTGCAGGGGTACAAAACTTGACTAGCCAGCCAAATCAAAATGTAGTAAGGCCTGCTTCCCACGAGGCCTCTGTCAGTAGTGTAGGCGTTCAGCTGGGAAAGACTTTTGATAAATAGCATCTTGTTATATATTGTTACATATACCTACTGTTGATAATATTGCAGATTAGTCAGTTGGTTCTTTATTGATCACGTGAATAAAAGGCTCAATATATTAATTGTATATAGACATTTTCCTTCGGGAAATGAAAGCTAGCATACAGTGGATAGCATCACATTTTTATAGAACCTTTTTAGTGTTTGTTTCTTTTTTTATGGAAATCATAAATAACATTTGTGCAGTGAGTGTTGTAGATAATAACTTAGAGACAGACATCAACATCAGGATATGCTGCTTATTTTTATAGGATATCATTTTGCCACATTTTGGCTGTGTTTGGGCTAAGGTTAATATGGACTGTGACACTCTAAATAGAATATTACCCCATGGCCCAAAGTTTACAAGGATTTAGGGACATTTATGAGTAGTAGCAATTACTTATAGTCTTCCTCTATACCAGCATGCCATATAGTAACCATTAGAAATGGAAGAAGACAGTCTGGAGATACATAGCCTGGTTTTGTATGCTGTCAGATTATAAAAAGTTTGTCATTTAAACGTATTAAAATGACTTTAGAACACTTTAAAGAAGACACGTCAAATGGGAGAATATAATGCTTTAACTTCGAAAATGCGTTGTTAAAATTGTGACATAAAACGATTTACCAAAGTCACGTAAATTTCAGAAGATGAGGTCTTGAAATTACCAGTAATGAGCCTGTAGATTCTTATGGTTTATAATATACTGCTGATAAATCTTGTATGTCTTGTAGGGTGTTGTTGATCTGAAAGAGAGAAATTTGAAAGGCAAGGGAGGACAAATGTTGCCTTAAGTCAAAATTAAATGTTTGTAGAGTAGTAGAATAGCTTTAAAAAGATGTTGGGGGAGGGGGGAGATCGGTTTTGCTCTTTCATCGTAGAGATCCCAAAGATGCCTCGGCACGTCCGAGAAATGGAAACGTTTGTACCACAGCAATAAGATGAACAAACTTACCTGTAGTGCCTGAGATGGTAATGTGCTCCAGAAAAACAGAGAAACAGTAGGCAGTGCTGGCTGCCTTCCCTTTTGGAGACTTTTGGTAGCTGCTTAATATTTTTTTTATTTTTTTTTTTAACTGATTATGTAGGAATTGGTAATTGTAAAGCAATTTTCAAACATCTGTACAGCACTGCAAAATATGTATGCAACCTTTTGAATACAAGTTGCAGTAATGTATAGCTATGATACAAGAGATACGTAAAGGTCATTGGTTACTAATAATTCTTTGTAAACGGTTGAAAATATTGTGCTTTTATAGTGAATCATAAGGTATTAATAATGCTACCCAGGTAACATTTTGTATTAGCTCTGCATTGAATTTGGTCTAAGTGTAGCCTTAGTACCTTTCAGATGAATTTGTGCCCATTCTCGAAAGTGATTCATATTTTATCTGCAGAATAAAATTGAAGTATGGTTATTCAGTTCTTTTAATACTGCTCTGTCACTGTTTCTCGTGCAACTTTTTTATTGAAAGCTTTAATACATTGAGAAAAAATACTGAAAAAAAAAACTATGATATATAATCCAATGTACTGAACCAATACAGGATGCATCCTGGGTGTCCAATAATATACTGTAACATATATACAGTTAGCACAGTTTATTAATAGTGACAGTAAATGTCAAGATTGAATATGTACATTTTGTCTTCAATTCTTGATACTTTTACATGTATTTAACTTAAATTGATTTGTGCCTCATATTCAAAAGGGAATGTTGACTTGTGCTTCAAGCCGGTTTCCCTGCAAATTTGTTTGAGTAGATTTTTTAAATCACTAAAACCAAAAGAGGAAAAAAACTGGGTTTGATGTGTTAGATAATATAGAAGAAATATTTAATTTGTATGGAGCCAATGTTAGTGTTGGATTGTGTAAATAAATCCACACTTGAAGTTGTTGTTTAAATTATAGTAGTATTACTGGAATCACTAGGCCTACTAGCGATTCACTACTGTTTCAAGGATTTTATAGTAGGCTGTAATGCAGTGGGAGACTGGGAATATGCTTGTTTGCCAATTTGGATGATATTTTGACGGTACAAATTGTCATTGTGATACTACTTTGTTTTATATTAATCTAATTAGAATGTACTGTTTTGCCTGGGAAGATGGCCAGAGACCTATTTGTGATTCTACTTTCTCTTTTTCTTTCATGTTGTTGACAAGTTCTTTTAGAGAAGTTATAATAGACCAACATGAATATGGGCTGCCTTTCCTTTTTGTTAATTCCTAACAATTTTCCAGTCAATAAAAATAAATCATGCCAAACAAGACCAATCTATGAAAAGTGAACTGGAACGTTCAAGCATAACTGTGCGTGTTCGAACAGTATGGAAGTGTTACACTCATGAAAGTTGTATTCATCATTATATGTAACAGGCATATAAAAAGTATAAAGTACCTGGTAATATCTGTTATTTGCAGTAAAAGTCATACATAACCATAATCTTAAATGTATTGATGTTTTTCACATATGTTAGTGAGAATGCTCCAACATGGAGTTCTGTGTGAATCCTCAGTAGGCTGGTGCTCCCAGGAATGGAACATAGTGCGCAGCAGCGTACTACTGTGAACAGCGGGCAAAACGTTGTGCCTTCCAAAGCTGATTCTGTACCTACATGTCTCCAACCTTCAGTCATATCCATGCTAATTGTAACAACCCCTTTTTAATTTATTTTTAAAAATTTTTAATTTACAGTATAAAGTATTTAGAGAAATATCTCATTTAAACTGTTGCTATGTAACAGTTGAAAGAAACAAACTTATCTTAGAATGAAAGATGGCAATCCTAACGTGTCACAAGTCTTTTTTCTCTCTCCTGGCTTAAAAGTATGACATCAGTTTTGTTTTAATATTTGTGGGGGGGGATAAATTAGTTAGCCCATATAAAATGGAAATGGCAGTAAAAGATTCTAATTATTCCTGAAGAAGAAATAACTGTATTAAAATTATTTGCTTATGTATCCATAAATACTAGACTCTGCTTTCATTGAAATACATTTTATTTAAGATTCGTCCATTTTTAATTCTGTCCAAAAATGCAGAAAAATATTATAAAATGGCATGCATTAACAATAAATGTCATCTTTCTTTGCAGTGTCTGACTTTCGTTTATTATTAGCTGAGTTTCTGTAACTGGTTGGAATCACAATAACTTTGAAGGGATCCTGGGAAGCAATGCAAGAAACTATTTCATATAGTCAAGTAATAAACATTTTTATTTAAGAACCTCCATTGCAAAAGAAACATTAAATAAAGTTTGTTTTCAATTAAAACCCTACGTGTCTCTGTTATTGCCATACATATTTGTCAATAATTTTCCTGACAGGTTTCTTTATATAAATGATTTCACAGAATTGCTGACAAAACTAACAATGGACAAGTGGAAATTATGCCCATGAATTCCAGCTCTGCATTGAATCTGCAGCTTTGAAGCTATTTACCTAATGCTTCTAATCACCTCTTCTTGTATTTTTAAAACACTATTTATGGTTCAGCACTTAATAACAAATTTTATCTAAGATTATTCCAAAAGAAATTATTGGAGATTTACTGGCCATATATGGTCTTGGGCACATGTACATCCCTTCAGGGTGCTTATTAATATCACAATCTGTGCATTTATTCTTCCTTCTGTACATGTAGCAACTCGAGAACAGCTACTAAACCCTTTGTAAATGTGGCAAGCACAGACACTAGGGAATGAATCTAACAGATGAAAAATTACATTTATGCTGAAGTTGGGAACAGATTGCATGTGGGGAATTCTTGTAACCATTCAGTTAAAAGTCATCTATCTCCCTGTCTCCTATCTAGAAGGCTGAAGATTAAAATATACAAAACTACTATTTTATCTGTTGTATTTTATAAAACCTCATCTCTCACCTTAAGTAGAGAACATACATTGAGGGTGTTTGGAAACAGTGTCAAGGAAAATATTTGGACCTAAGAGAAAATTAGAGTAAATGCCAGGATGATGGAAATAAAAGTTGGAAGACGCTTTCAATTGAAACTTTATTAAAATGCACTCTTAATATTCTATTTTAGTAATTCAACTTAATAGATTATAATATAAGTTATATCACGTGGTTAGCATGCTGGAATCATGGTCACATGATTGAAATTCTGTTGTGATATTTTGTTGCTTACAGTTTTCAATATGTTAAAAATCAGGCCTAGTAGTAGTAGTAGTATTTATTTTCTTTTTCAAGAGCTTTTAATTTGTAGAGCACATCAAAGACTTGTTTCAATGCCAAATTTTGTTTACTTAAAGAAAACCCAAAAAAATTGTATGTATGGTTATGGGTCATGTTTTTTACCTTTCTAGAATTTTTCATTTTCAATATGGTCATCTTTATCCCCAAATCTAATTCAGTAATTGAGGACTGCGTACAACGCGCTATATCTAAGATACAATGCAGAGAAGCAGCAAACTGCAAGCTACCATGATTGCAGATGGGGTCAGCGGTACGTATAAATGTCTCTTTATATATGAACGTAAAGGTAACTACATGAACCCGAGAAAAAAGCCTCTCCATTTATACATACACGTCGTGAATCGAAGTCGTTCAGCTATGACAGCTCAGTTTTCATTTTCCATTGAAGATTTAGCCATTATGGCAATTTTGTTGGAAGAAGAGGATGGTAATAGAACATAGGGTGTACATCAAGCATGTCAAACTCGCGGCCCACAACGAATATTTTTGCGGCCCAGCCAATATATAAGAAACGTTTTAATAAAAATTTCGTAACTTAATTTTTACAATATCCTGTTATGCATAATTATTAAGGCTTTGACCGGGATGTTCTTTTGTTAAATTTTATGTGGTACCGCCTGATTCGACTTCTATTGGTTAAGTGAAGTGTTTTCTTCGCGGTACGGTCTGGATTCGTAAATATTATGAAGACGAGCTTCGGCTTCAAAGGGTTAACGAGCTGATTTTCGTAATGGTGAGGTGTAGTGTTTTCTTCGCGGTACGGACTGAATTCATAAATAATATTCAGACGATCTTCGGCTTCAAAGGGTTAATAACGAACTACAACGTTCGCCAATGACTGATTACTATAATCGTGTTGCATCCATTTCCCTTACGCGCAGGCGCACCATTCTCCCCCCCCCCCCCCCCACTAATACTAGCAGCCGATTATACACCTACTACCACGTGCCAGTGCCATGTCATTAGTCTTGTATTGACTTGAGAAAAGAGATGCCAAGTGTCAGGAAGAAAACATTAATTTTATCATTGTTCTTGTTCTTTTTTTTATACTATACTTTTCGAAATAAACCTACGTTTCTATGAAAATTTAAGTTTTTTTTTTTTTTTTTTTTTTTTTGCGGCCCACAAACTTAAGCCTTGTTTATTTGGCCCGTGTTAGCCTTTGAGTTTGACATGCTTGGTGTACATCCTGCGTGGCGAAATAGAAAAATTAATGGATCATGACCAAAAATTTGTTCTTAAAATTTAATAAATCCTTTACAACTATAAATACTACGTTTTTTTTACCTGTTGTACTTAATTCCTTTCCAATTTCATTCCAAATTGATTTTCTTATGCTTGGATCCATGTATTTTGGGTACGTCATGTCATACAAAACTCCATTTCGCCTTACCAATTCTATCAGTTTTTCGTGATCCATTTCAAAAATTAAGAATATTAACAATTCAAAAGAAAACACTAAATTATATAACACTTCACGTGAGAAGATCGTTGTCATACAACGAGACGTGGAAGTGAACTGAAAGAGATTTAGGAAAAATATCGTTGGAGAAGTAAGTTGTGCGAGACTCGTTCGTGGAAGAGCTCGGAGTCAATATAAACAGTTCCATTGAAAAACGTTGAATATTTTCTGAAAAATCGGCAAGGGTTCGTGTCGTTATCTTTAAGTTCCTATATAAACAGACCTTTATACCAACACAAAGGTCAGTTTAGTGCGCTTACTACAAATCGTATGCTGGATTCGCTTACTAACGCTTTCGCAGATGATCCTTTATGGGGGTTACACACATGATTTTAGTGATTATGTAACGGCGTTTCCTCTGTGGTAAGATGTAAACTGTGGATTGACGCGGATCGTGAATCATTCAAGGTTGACAGGGTTGTTGGCACCATGGAATGTTGACATCGGTTGGCAATATCACAACCGCATTTTGTGTAGTTATATTTGGGAGTTGCGCATATCGTGGTAGTTATCTTTGGATTGTAGCATGTGCAGTGTGCGAGCAAGATTGCAGCAAAGTGTGACATTTATTTTGTTGTATGCGGTAGTTTATGAATCTTTGTGTAACGTGTTATCTTGTTGGTACAGAATTCCAGTTTAGTTTTCTGTCATCTATGTACAAGTTCGTTATGTATTTCTTGGATAACATTATTTCACAGGCAGTTATGAGACTGTTGGAAATGAAAGGGTTGTATATTGCCTTAATAGTAATTATTTGTGGTTTGGGTGTCATCTTTTTGGCGATTCCAGATGTAATGGAAAGTGACTTGTGGTTTGTAGCAGTTTTGGATTTATTAGCTAATTGGGTGTTGGTATGGGAACTGACAAGTTTTTACCATTTTATTGAAGCTTTAAGACACAAAAACATGTTGGGTATGGAGGTAGCTACACTTCATATATGATTTTTGAAAGGTACTGACATTTGTTTGATGAGACTATGTATAGTGTTATGTAGCTTGTTAAAGAACGTACTGTGATATAGTTGTCAATATGGTTAAGACAGAATCCTTTCATAACTGTAGTAGAATTTCAGTCCAGTGCAGTGTTAAAAACTTGGTTTCATATTCAAGAAGTACAATCAAGATGGAGTGTGGCAGTATGTGTAGTATAGATTCGGATTCAAGAAATAGTGCTTTACATTTTTTAAAGTCTGTTGCCATGAATGCAGATATTGCTCAATCTGCCCAAGAAGAGGTACAACACTTTATGCATGTCGATTCTTCTAAAAACAGTAGATTGTCTGCAGCTAGCACAACAGATATAACGTATTCAGAAGAACTCAAGCCAAATCCACCAGCCGAATATAATTTGTCAAATGTTTATTGTGCTGGTTCATCTGTTTCTCATATATTACCTTCTGAAGAAGGTAATATAATATCTGCTGTTGTTCTTTCAAAGTGGGATGATATTGTGGGTCCACAGACAGTTTATGTTTGGTTAAAAAATAAAGTAGACATGATAAATGTGGACACAAGAAGAACAGTGGGCCACAGTCTGATCAGAAACTTGTGCATAGCAAAGTCTGTGAAGTATGTAACAACTCACACAGTGAATTACACTGGTTTAAACTTAGTAATGTCACCAAGCTGTAGTGATGCTACTGTGAATCCAGTGGAAAGAAACAGTGGTATATTTATTGTTCCAGAATTAGATCTTATAGCACAGTCTCTAATATTCCAGTTACAAAACCATGAATTGAATGTTCCATATTCTCTTGCTGTGATCGTGAGCTATCAGCACTATAGCTATTATCTGCACCTTCGCCAACTATTTCAGCTCTGGCTTCAACGTACAGCTGCTCGATTGCGTATGATTCTGCAGAAGGTAATTGTAGAGTGTAACCCTGCTTGTTACATTTTTGTACACTAAGAGGCTGGACCAGAAATCTGGTGCTGGGGAGTAATATTTAGCTCTGTTGTTTTTCTTCTCTTTTCTTGAAGTTTTAACACATTCAGTGCCAAAATGGAGGTTTTCCATTTATTGGTTGTAGTTTAATACTGCCAGTGCTGAAAATCATGTTTCAGCACACCACTATTTATAATTTGGCCTTTAAGCTCTAGCATTCAAGGGAAATGTTCACATGAACTAGCCACATTGATGAACTCAAGGTTAACATTCACCAGGTATAATCATTTTCAATGAATTTTGTGACAGGATGAAGTTTCTCGAGGTGTGAGGTATGTAGCCTGCCTACATTTGATTACCCTTGGTGTGTAAATAGTGATTTTATTGCTATGTAGGATTTGAGGTTTTTACAACGGTGAGTCTGAAGATTGCTGTCTTCTGGGTTATTGCTCCGTGTAGTCTGGTAGATTTCCACCAACGTTTCATAGGTTATACTGCCTTCGTCATCAGGTCATCACCATGACGCAATAATCCAGAAGATAGCAATCTTCACTTTTTATTGCTGCTTAAAGTCTGAGGCATCTAGCAGGAGGACATCTCTTTAGTGGAGTGTGTTTGTAAGACTTGAAAAGATTTAATTAATTTAACAGCTATGACCCTGACCATATATAATCTAAACAAATTTCTCTTCCACACAAGGAAAACTTCTGTTATTGTACTGTCTTAAATAATTAATATAGTTCTTCAGTCACATGAGTATAAAATAATATATAATTTTAAATACATTTAATTTATATGTGATATAACTTACAGTGTTTGTGAAATATGTAATTCAGTATGTGAGAAATACTTTAAGTAAAATATTTTAATTAATTTACGAAGAAATATATAAACTTTCTGAGATTCAGTTTGTATTTAGTTTAATGTCTGTTATGAGACTGCAAAGCAAGACATAAATTAGATGCAGTTTGCTTTGTGGTGTCCTACAATTCTGTCTTGACTGAGATATACCTGAACATGCAATTATTTATTCCTAATGAAATGGTGCTTTGCAGTTGGTGTGCATTTGCTTGTTTCAGAGTTTGTCTTCCAATTCTGCGTTTGAAAATAGTGATCAAGTAAATGACTGGATGATTGATATGTGCTATATGATGTTATCATTGAAGTCATATGGCCTTACTCCAGCAACTCATGTTGAGTCATATCATGTGTTGAATAATCTGTTATTGGAGAGAGTCCTCACCTCACATCTGCAGACATTTGGTTGTACTGTTGTTATGGGAACATCTTCTGAAGACATTAATTCTGTGAGTTATACACAGATGCACAAATTGTTGTGCATGTTATTGCTTTGAGTTTCTTCTGCCACAACCTGAAACTGATATAATTATTTTGAATGTAATTAATATTGTATGATGTGAAGTTTTCACGGCGGATGTCATTAATATTGGTTATAGTATGCCATGGCTGTAAAATCAGAAAATTTAGATTAAGATGGCTGTCTTCTGAATTGTGTCATGTAGCCTGTTAGAAATATACTGATGTTTCAAAAGTTCTTGCTGCCTCCATCATTAGGTTAATGATGGGAGGCAGCGTGAGATGTAGGACGTACCATTTAAAATGTGAGCAATCAGTAATCATGTACTGTGGTACAAAAATTAATGTGACATCAAGTCAAGGTCACCCTTGTTGCTAGACTGCTGCTCTTGGCAGTAGTGCAAAAGCTGTTCAAATGCAAATGTGTATTTATGAATAGAATGAGTTCATCCTTAAACATTGCTATGCATTAAAGTAATTTGCTGATATTCATGAAATATTTCAGCATTGTGTATCTTGAGAAGGAAATACCAGATATATCAAATGTGTAGTATATATTAAAGTAGGTGCTTGATATAGTTACTGCAGGGGTTTAAATATTTAAATCACTTGCACAAAAAATAAATATTTATGTCTCATAAGGTTGAAATTAGGAAAAATTAATTACTGGCACCTTTTTGGTTGTCCCAGTGATTGAAGTTCAGTGTTTCCAATGGAACCACTTATTTTCTATCCGTGTGGGAGGTAACCACATGACAAGATATTTTTGTTCTTTTCCAGTTAATTTCTTTCTTGGCTCTCTTCCTCGACACAGATGAACTGCATTGTTCACGGTTTGTGCTTCCTCCTGAGAACTGTTTTTTCCACGCTGGTCTCTTCTTACAGGTAAACTTCCCAAAACAGTGTTTTTTGGTTGTTTTGATGTAAAGCTTTGCTTACATTATCTCACTGGTAAGTTTTGTGTATTTTCTAATTCTTATATTGCATATAAAATATATTAAAAATCTTATGGGCTTCTAAAAGTGTTATGCCTTGGTTAGTTCTGCACTTGAATGTCCTTCCATTTTATGGAACTCGGTTAGCTCATCCAAAGAAGCCCTGCCCTGTGTTGCAGTAGATTCTTTATTAATCGTATTTTGTATATTTATGTTAATATATATATTTTGAATCTTTATAATCTGCATCTGGTCACCATAACTTTGATCCATATTTTCTTATAAATGTTTGTAACAGCTTCAAAACTTAAGTCTACACATCTAGAATTTTTTTGTCTGCTCTCCATTCCTCACATAGGAATTGACCTTCTCAATGTCCCCCCACTACCAGTGACATCTATATTACATTCACTGTATTTATTCGATGTTCTGAATTAATTTCTTTGATTTCTGTCAAATATATGTATTCCTTCCCTTCTCTCATTCTTTTATTGTGTGCTTTCGTTGGTGAATGTTATTTTCTCAAAGTTTGAAGGCTATTGATGATAGAGTGTTACAGTGTGTTAAATTGTTCTTCTGAACTTGAATTTGAAATATTGCTGGTTTTTTTTACCAAGTTTATCCATGATTTTAAATATAATTAACACCATGTCTCTATGTGCTGATGATGTAAAAGTTAATTTAATTACCCGTGAATCTGATGGTTATCATTTACTTTCTTGCATCGATTGTTTTTTCTTTGTTGCCCCCCCCCCCCCCCCCCAACAACACTAGAAAGAAAGTTTAATATCAAAATCTGAACATACTGAAACTGCAATTTTCAATGATTTTTTTATTATAAATGACTTGTTTTTCCTTTTGTGTTGATGATGTTTGTGTTAAACCATTAGTTGGTATGAGTAGAAAGGTTTATTAAAGGCAGAATTGTTCATCTAGTTTTTCAGGTTAAAAAATTGTTGCACGTATACATATAGTTTTAAAAGTGAGAATATTATATATTTGCATGTACAAGGAAGGATCTGTGTATAGATTGTGAACCTGTGACCAAATTCAGATAATTATACTGGTATTTAATATTATACAGATAAACCACTTTATTTTTCACCAACAGTAAAGGGGTTAAAATAATCAACATTTGGAATCTTGCAATAAACTAAATGCTGCAGACAGTATGGTAAGGAGTTGGAAATTTACAGCCGAAGTACAGCATCCAAAATGTTGTAAGGAATTCTGGAGCTAATATTCCACTGTTACACCCAACATTTTCAACTTTGACCTATCGGTATCAGTCCAGACAGAACTACTAATACATGATTAAAGTGTGAAGTGATAAAAAGTGATAGTGGAACTATGGTTCCGGAGAACTTGACGTAAATACGTCTATACGGAAAGGAAGTTTATATATTGGCTTTATTCTAAATATTTCCTTTATACATGCTTTTTCAATTGAGTAAAGTTTGATTAAGACTTTGCTTATGTAACTTGAATTGGTTACGCTTAAGATGGGTCTGTGGTAGCTGAATGTAATGTAAAGTAATGTAATGTAAGGTAAAGTAATGAAATGTTTTATAGGTAACAAAAATGCCGAGTAAACAGATGACGTTTTCTAGGTACCAATAATTTCGAGTAAACAGATGACGTTTCCTAGGTAACAACAATGCCGAGTAAACACGACGTTTCCTAGGTAACCAGGTTACACTTTTTCGTTCCACTTTTTTGTTCCCCCTTTTTGCCGAATGACCCTTCCTTATAGACGTATTTATGTCAAAAGTCTATACGGTCTGTCTCATGGTTGGTGCATGTTATGTGTGTTCAGGGACTGCTCCTGAATGAGTATGGTTGTCGAGAACTGTGCTCCACAGAGTTAGCTGCAAACCCATATCCTGTAACTGCAGTGGATCTGACACGAGGCATTCATGCGGCAGCAGTAAAACAAACTCCGCTCCACCATCGTAGATGGCAGGTGCCTCAGAGGGAATACCATCAGTTTCATGATGAAGGGCAGGTTCAAGAACCAGGGCCAGAACATTCGCTGCACGAGTAAGTGACTTTCTCATCATCTACATGAGCATTAAATTGGTGTCTGAAGTTTTCTGAGATAATTCACAGCCTCCATCATCCAGGGTTGATGTGATGACTGATGTGATTATGTTATCATCACTGTTTCTTGTAAGCTGCACACCGCTCACCATTCTCCACACACGTGACAATTCCCATCATCTTTTCTCAGTGCCCAGTCTTTTGCAAATGGTCTTTGCATTGTCAGTGGCTCAGTAGCTGAATTTTACTTTTATTGTGTGCTGTTGTGGTATATGGACTCATACACATTGTGCTGTATATTATTCTTTATAGGCATTATCACTTAAAACCCTCTTATTATGTCAAAAAGAAAAAAAAGGAAATGATATTTCAGTCTTGTTTGACGTTTGAAAAATAATAGTTTTTCAAGATTGTTGAAATACAAGTCAAGTATCTCTCCATGAATCAATGAAATCAACGTACATTTTGTAAAGTAGTTTCTGCCAGAAGCCAGGACGTGACTTGTATTCAGCCTTATCAATTAATGCGCTGTATTTCAGTAGAGAGATACAGAGGGAGTGGAGGCTCCATATGTTTTTATTTTTAGGTTGAAATCCTACTTTGTAGTTATCCTGATTTACAGTTACATATGTTTTTTTATTCTTCCAGAAGTGTGTTCCATCCTGTGAAAGAGGGGGCACATCTTGTGTGTGGTTTTCTGGAGGACATGAGGCATCTCCCATCAAGTCTCTGGTCGACATACATACAGCTGTTCAAGCAAAAACTAAATTCCTTAGCCTTTAGTCTTCTTAATCTTGTTTGTTGGATGAGGTAATAGTATTTTTTTTACAGGAGTTTATTCCGAATTTGCAACCGTTTCACATATTTGTTCATTAAGATTTATTGTTATTGGTAACATGGTCTTTAGTAGTTTTAATGGTGATGGCTTTGAATTATAAGTACCTAGTGTTCAAAAGAGACAGACACTAACTGTTTGCAGTACTGTGGTCTAGGCCAGTGGTATTCAACCTGGGGTACGCGAAGACATCTTAGGGGGTACGTGAAATTTAAAAAAATATATATTATTTTATGATAAACACTGAATAATCAGTAATGTAATTTATTTAATTTATTTTAGATGTAGATTATATACGGTGTATAACTTGAATTATACACCAACAGCTTTGGGGGTACAAAGTTGAGGAGAAATTATATCGGGGGGTACGCAAACAAAAAAAGGTTGAATACCACTGGTCTAGGCAACACCACCACTGACCCATGTCATTGTCCATCATTTCAATAATTTGTGCTGTTTTCTGAGAAAGTTTCCGCACCCTTGGAATAGCTGTTAAAACTTGTTCGATAGTGGACACTGTTTCTAAAGTGAAACTTTTCATTTCTTGTCAGATGAGAATTTTAAGTCATATTTTTGTAAGAAAGAATTTGCCCCATCTCTCATTACAGGACTTTTATTGCTGTTCCCAGGGTTGTATATCCTTCTGTTTAGTTGGTTTGCATGCTTATTACTTCAGCTTTCTTTACACAGAATTATAAAAGAGAAGTTTGTAACACACACAGGTATTTTAAAATGTGGTGTTGTTGATTATGCTTGCAGAAATGACTGTGCAAAACGTCAACACCGCAGATACCTAGCACAGGTCCTGGATCTGGAGGAACCTGACCTCCTCATCGTACTGGCTGTTGCAGAAAAACTGCAGCCTGGTGTGTATGCCTACGTCATGAGTGAGAGTTCGGTTGTTAGGTGAATTTTTTAGACTGTGAGCATTGACGGACATAGTTCAGCAGTTTAACCTCTAGTATCAGGACTCACAGTTCTCTTATTTTGGCACTACACAATCTCAGGAGGAGGAAGCTGTTCAGAATTTTAAAATGTAACATTCACAAAAGATGTTTTAGGTATGTCATTGGATCGAGAAACTTTTGGCTGTTCCGTCACTTTTTTTGTTCATATTCCACATGTCAGTTGTGGTTCTGTATAATTTTTGGGTTTATAACTTTACCATGCTCAGTAAATAATTCATTACTTACTGGAGGATTACATATATTTGTCACTGTTTGTGTCTCTCCAGACCATCGCCTCATCTTGTCGTCAGCCTAGTTTTGTCATTTGTTCAATGATAGCTGATCCTGTTGCTTAACCTATAACCTTTCTGTTAGGACTTGCAATATTGAATTTTCTCTTTTGTCAAGTAAGTTAGATGAGCAAAAATGTTGTCAATATGCAGCTTATGTAGCCCATGATCTTTCATCTTTCTTGTTGTGTTTTTTACATTAGCATGTGTTGTTGCTATATTTGCAGTTACACATGTCATATTCTTCATAAACAGATTTTAAGTTTTGTGTATAGCCAGAAACGTTACGTAATTTGTACATTTTTCTTGCAAGACGTCTGTTTTTCTTAGTGATGTATTGCATTCTAAAAGTAGTTTATCTTTTTCCACAGCCATATGTTCAGAAGGGCATAATATTTTAGATAGGCAAGTAAAAAATATGTAGATTATATAATGTATAATAGTTTGGATCATTTTTGTTAACGGAATTGTCGTTCTTGAAAAGTGTAGACATGGGAAGATGTGAAGAAATCTGTTGCTTCGAACCATATTGCCATAGAAATGCGTAACAAACTGGAGCTAAAAATGTAATAAATGCACTTTATTCTCTGCTTTGGAAGCTATTAAGGTATTTAAATAAGACTCTTGGCTCTCACACCTGGTGTTTAAAAAGCCATACATTAAAGGTTAATATTAATTTAATTACATACAGTGTGTTCAACTTAAATTGCAACCCTAATTACAACAATATTTGTGAGCTTTGTTGACCTGAGTACAAGGAAACAGAGAGTTGTTTCTTAGTTTTTAGTTGTCAAGAACGTAGCAGAACAGCTTTACAGCAGATGTTCCTTGTCAGGATATGCATTCTTAAGTGCTTCACAAACAACAGCAAACAATTTCAGTTCAAAGTAATATTTGAGAGCAGACACACATTTTGCTTGTGAATTCACCATGTTTGAACCTGCACAGCATTTGTAAGACTGGCATGAGCAGTGGCCTAGCAATTAGGTTGACCTTGACTCGAATGTTACAAGGAACTTGGGAGAGAGTGTCACATTTCATTTTTGTGCCATAGCACACGACTGTTGTTGGGTTGCATATTAAATTGTACACTCTGTACAGTATTATAAATGACAAAGACATGCTCGAGTTACACTTGTAAGCAGTTGACACATATTAGGGTATTTGTAGATATTTATAGAGGGTGTATGATTTATGTTTTATTTTAAAAGATTTGTTTTTAGGTGCATAGCACTGTACAGTAAAATCTTAGTATAATAAACACCAGTATAATGAGCCAATAAGGGATAATTTACGTAACCACGTAAATGATTGATAGTGCCCGAATTTATAACCTGTGTTGGGCAAGGCCGTGGTCTAGGCAACACGGAGTTTTCCTCCGGGGGCTTCCCCGGTTTCTCCATGGCATCCCAACAATTACTCCATTCACACACAGAAGAAGGCAATGGCAAACCACTTCTGGATCATCTGCCAAGAACGTATATGAACAGGTCCCAGTCCGAGAAAAGGATGGAAGGATCCTGTTCATATGGACCTGTCGTCAGACAGAACACTAATAATAATAATAATAAGTAGGATGACCAATTGTTTTATGCTTGTGAATATCACTTTAGACAGGCCATGTGGTACTTGTTTGACAAAAATTCAGTGAGAGGAATAAATCTTAAATTCAGTTCTTTATTGTTAGTCTACTGCATCAACAGCTAGAAAGCCAATTAAATTATTAATATTGTTATTGCATTCTTATTAGAAATATAATTTGTCAGTTTAAAAAAAGTTTATTGTACTATTATACTCAGATTTTACTGTGTTTAGTAATTTTATGCACATCTGAACATATTTGGTTTCATGTTGTTTCAGATTTTATAAATGTATTTTTTGTGTGTGTGACTGGTTCTCTGGGTTGTGATGCAGTATAGTTTTGTGGGATGTTACCGGTGCTTCAGAGGAAGATATTGCCTACAAACTACATGGTATCAGAACTCAGAAGACCATTATCAACATGTTCACCACCATCAGAACTGTAAATTTCAGTTTTTATTTTGTATAAATTAATGCAGCTGTTATGTAGGTTATGTTGCAAGATCCCGCACAAATTCCTAAATGTTTCTAAATAGGCCATAACTGATTTCTCATCAGTCTAAATAATCAATTTAGTGTAATCATTCTAATATCCATCATATATCTATTAGCATTACAGAAATAGAATATGATGCAAATCTGATGCAGGTAGCCTCTTCGAATGTCATTGCTGATTTTATTTTATGCGTGAGAATATCCACACTTGTCTGTGTAGTATGAAAAAATGTATGAGTTAATTTTCTGGCTTGCTCTGAGAAAAGGAGCCCAATGGTACTTATAAATGTAAAATAAAATATTAAGAATTTTAACATATTATATAATTCTCTGGTGATGTGTTCACAATATATTGCACCTAGTATGACCACAGTATTTGTATCAGCTGTTCTGCCACAGTGAAGGCTGGATGTGGCATTAAAGTGTGGTTAGGTTTGCAGTATGCTTTGTACCCAAGTCTCCTTTCTGGTTTTCCCTTCCCTAAATTATTAGCAAATGCCTACATTTTGTTACTTTCATGCTCATGGTGGGTTGGGTATTCCTGGGGATGCTTCTCCGTTGTGTTATGATGTTGAGTAATTAACCACCGAAAGTTGTCAAGTGGTCAGCACTTTTGCTTTGAATTCAGAATGTCCCAGGTTAAAATCTCAACCAGAATACTGGCTTTACTGACAGGATTTATGTGGCTTTCCTCGGTCTGTCCAGGCAGATGCTAGGACAGCACTTAAAATTAGGGCATGACTGCTTCCTTCCACATCCTTTCCAATTCATTGTACACTAATCATCCTCTGTGGAGTTTGATCACAAGAGGAATGTAAACTCTCTCTCTTTTTTCCAGAATGAGACAACAGTATGTGCTTAATGTGGTAATTGAAACACTCCCATTTAAAGCTTATGTAGTTTAACATTTTAATTGTTTCCATGGGGTAAGGTCTTTCTTGAGAAGCTGATAGTCGCACAGTCAAGAAATACCCGCATTTTATGGAATCCAAAGTTTAATTTATGGTGTTCACAAGAACATACCCTGAGTCAGAAACTTGATACTGGTGGTTTCACTAAAATTTGTCAGTGCATTCAAATTTTGGTCAAATTTGCACAATGATTGTGAGCACTTTATATGAAGACCTTCATGTGTATCTGTACTCCCAAGAGACTGTTTAGGGAATTCTCCAGCCATTCACAAAGGTTAGATATAGCAGATGTGCCAGAATTGTTATGCAATGTGAGCATTTTCTATCTTCTTCATTGTGTTATTATTCACAAGCCATTGTTATTCCTGTATTAATATTTTGCAGTTCTTTTTAAAATGCAGTAAGTATGGCAAAAGGCAAAATCTTGGGAGAGAAAAATTTGTTTACACAAGTTTTCTTATATCACTTCACATGTTTGTGGTATTATGTAACTCATTGTTTGAGTATAAATTCAGTAGAGAACTTTTAAACCTTGTAATATATCCCAGTTGTCAAAAATCTGACTGTGGTGGCAAAGAGCCAGTATTGTAACTTTCTTAGGTCGTTTATCATTATAGTACACCCCATTTCTGTTTTGTCTGTCCTCTTTACATACGAGACAGGTTTTTACAATTGTGGGCTGAGGAAAATCTTTGTGATATAGTCCAGCTGAGTATATCTCAAATACTTGTGAAGAGGGATGCATAAACATTCTTTTGGATTCATTGTATAGGTAGACTTTCTTTCGTTGATAAACATTACTGCAGCATTAATTAATTGAAATTGTCGTCTTGGACAGTACAGCCAAATTTTTCACCCCATTTGGCCAATGGTTAGTATTATCTGTGAGGTTTTAAAAAGTGCTGCTAGCTTCAGTTGGTTTAAGTGTATCCGCCTTGTTCTGCGTGCATGTGTATACGCGAGCGCAGATACATTTAATATACCCAGTGTGTTCTAACAAAAAGCGATTATTTTCTGAAATAACGTTAACTAACTAATTTTTGTAAAGCAAATGTGTTGCGTTTTTGAGGTGAGAACTGCGTTTTTCAAAGACCGAAGCAGGGTTTCAATCTGTGCTGGTAACCTTACGAAAACCCTGGCTGCGTTAGCTATGTTTATGTGAAAAATAAAACACTAATAATTTAATAATACTAACTAATAATTGAATTCAAAATTTTTGCCGCCGATAGTAATTTTATTAATAATAATTTCGAATTGTTCAAGTGCATAGGTCTTCAATTGATAAGGGAGGTGAACACTGCTTGCGACGTCATGTTCTAAACTTGTTGCCAAGTGATACTGGGGTAGAGGCTTTGATTGTAGATTGAAGCATATAGGAGTAAGCAGGGAGTTAGTGTCAAAAGTTATGTGTGTAATACGTTGGGAAAGAACGTTACTGAAACCCCTTCGGTTGTAGGATTCAGCCTAGGAACTGTTTAATTTCAGTTTTCGGAAAATGACTGAAACTGTTTTTAAAGGTATGATTTTATTACAGCCATGTAAGCTACAACCAGTAGGTTAGTTTGGGGCGACATTCCAGTGTTTGAGACATTTTAGGTCTGTAAATTTGGTGTGTAATAATAACAGCACAACAATTTTTCAATGTATAGGTTTTTGTAGGACCATAAAAATCTTCCCTTCTTAGCGTACATATGTTTGATAACAGTGCTTATGATTAACAAAAGTTTTTTTGTTCAGCTTATGAGTAAAAATTAGTTAGTACAACATTTTAGGAGCACTAGATTAAAAATTAGCTGTTTTTAAGAAAGATACATAAACTAGACAGTGAGTATTGTATTATATTAGACAATGAAGGCATACCATATTTTAAACATTAATCTCAGTTTAAGATTTGGCTGCAGAAATAAAGCTAATAATTGCTTTTTGGAAGGATAATATTATCCAAACCTGTGGGTTTAAACAATGAAACTGTAGTAGTATTTGAAGCAGATGATTAGTAGAATGCCGAAAGTGTTTCTTGCTTCAAATCTAATACCAAAATATAACCAATCCATAAATGTGACATAACCCTACTTGAATGTGGTTAATGTGTACACGAATAAACATTATTCCTACCAGCCTTTCAAACATGTTGGTGCACGATACTGCTTATGGAGTTCTCTTTTATTGTGTTAGTGTCATATTACTTGGGTTATGCATTAGTGTGGTGAATGCCTAGTGTATATTCCTTACCTCAGATATTCCAGACATGTTAGACTAATATTTTAAATACTGCTGTGTAGTAGTGTAACATACTCAAGCTTCTATGTAACACAGAACTGTGTAGACTAGTAGGCCATTTTATCATGCCAACATTGTCATTATCTCTGTGCACTTATTTTCAAAAGTACTTAATTTTAAACATTATACCCATTCAAGAAACACAACTTTATAACTCAGTGATCATTTGTAAGGTTTTTTTAATTGAGAGCTTCATTTATAGTCAGTAATCGTAATATAATTATTTTAACCTACACAAACCCATTGAATTAGGGTCCTTTGACTGTAATTAGCCAAAATACTAACAAATCCAGCTTATTCTGTGTAACAGGTTACTGAATTATAGATAAATTCAAAATATAGAATGTCTTGTGTTACTCATCAACCAAACTGTTTTCGTTTTATAATAAATTGCAGTATATGATTTGCAGTGTGTGTAATGAACCACTTTATATTATCAATATGTAGTGAAGTTATATTAAGTTTTTTTTACCCATAAGGTTTTCCAAATAAAATTGCATGTGTAACTTCTTCTCCCATATGCTACAGCTATTGGCCATCTTATGGTTCTTAATTTCTTGTTGTTACTTTGTTGTTAATGTTAGTTACATATTTCAGCCTAAATTGAAGGTTAACTATATGCATATTTAGGAGTGTGAGACAATATTACAAAATGTGAAAAACATTTTGCCATCATCTTGAAAGAAGTTTTAGAATTAGAATTTATTTACATTCCATATTAATTTCATTTGACATTAGCCAAGGATGTAGAACATGTCATAACATAAATACAATACTTGTTTCTAATTCATATATAAATTACCCAGTTGTGACAGTGACTTACAGTCAATTACATTATTACCACAAAAATAGTTACACAAGAAAGCTTACCTGCTGTTGCATACATGTGTTTATTATAACTGAGAACTTTTAGTTAAGGTAAATTCTTGTATGGAGGAAGTAAGTTGTCTATATTCATTGTGGATTGTAATTTCTCTGCATGCATTGACCATATTGAATAAAATATATTCCACTGGATTATGTCCTTATAAGTAATCTTTGTTATGATCAGCTACAAAAAACAGTAATACATAGTTAATTTTGTCATTGTTATTTTCTTGATTTTCTTCCTAAGATGTTTCTATGTTGTGTGGGCCATCTATTCTTACATGCAATATTAATATAATGGCTGTAATACATTTTGATAATAATTAATGCTGTTGGTCATTATAAATTTTATACATTTATGTTTGTTGTAATTGTATTTTTCAGCGCCAAAAGCAAAAAGATCTCCAAGTGCAGATGATGATGATGAGGTAAGTTTTCTGTTTATATTGAAACAAATAAAAATTTTGTTGTAATTTTTTAACTGGATGATTGTAAGAGGTTTAAACACCAAGTTTGTAAAATACATATCATAATGTATTTTTATATACATGTTATTTATGCTGTAGGAATTTATATGAAAATAGGCCATGACAGTTTAACAGAACTGTATTGTTTTCTTCAGTCCCTTTTATTTCCTGTTTGTGAATAATAGCAATTTTTGCATAAATGGAATTGCATCTTATACTTAATACTATGGATTGGAAAATAGCATTTGCTGTGTGAAAAGAATTCTTCAAAATTTTTCACACCTTCACTGAATGACACAAAATGGTGGTCATTTTAATTGGGGTAGATACAACTTTTGGTCAGTGAACATAGCACTTTCACAGGGTTGTTATATATTAGGAGCAGTGCAGAAATTTTTTAGTTAAAACTTGTGTATCATATTCCTTAGGCCAATGAGCTGCAGGAAAATTCAGGAATTTTTGTAGTGTAGCTGAACTTTTTTTTTATTCAGTCTGAACATGAAGTCTGTGTCTGATGTTAAGAAGACATAAAATCTCTGATCAATTTTATGTTAGGTAAAAATTAAGTATGCTATTTATTGAAGGTTCTATGTTGATATGGACATTGTCCATCAGACCTATAAACACGTGGCAGCAACAGTGACTTCTGAGTGCATAGTTCCTTTGCCGTTACCATTGTCTTGTCATTGAGAAGTGAAAGAAATGTATTCAGAACAATACATTTATGTAGACATGTTATGAGGAGTATGTTGTTAGAATGGTGGATATTTATTTCTTATTTTAGATGTCGTCAACAGCATCAAAACGTCCACGCACTGCAGAAGACTTCTACCTTTTCTGTAAATTTATTTTGGAATATGAAAATTATGAGCAAGAGGTATGTATGTAATTGCAATTTTTTTTTTTGTATTAATATGTAACACGTTATATTACTACATTGATTTTCATCAAGAATTGCTTATTTTATTTGCTTATTACCTTTCTTTATCGCATTGTTATAGCGAGTAATGTACTTGATAAAGTTGTAAGGTGTTCAGTTTTTGAATATATGATGGTTTCGTGTTGATTTTTGACGTAAATACGTCTATAAGGAAGGGTCATTCGGCAAAAAAGTGGAACGAAAAAGTGTATCAATGGTTACCTAGGGAATGTCGTCTGTTTATCAACAAATAGACAAGAATGGTTACGTAGGAAATGTCATCTGTTTATCAACAAATAAACAACAGTGGTTATCTAGGAAACTTCATCTGTTTATCAACAAATAAACAACAGTGGTTACCTAGGAAATGTCATCTGTTTACTCTGCATTGTTGTTACCTATAAAACATTACTTTACATTACATTTCATTACATTACTTTACATTACATTCAGCTACCACAGACCCATCTTAAGCGTAACTAATTCAAGTTAAATAAGCAAAGTCTTAATCAAACTTATCTCAATTGTAAAGCATGTATGAAGGAAATATTTAGAATAAAGCCAATATATAAACTTCTTTTCCGTATAGACGTATTTACGTCAAATTCTCCGGAACCGTGGTTCCACTGACAACTTTTTTGTTTTGAAACATAATTATTGTACTAATGTTTTTACAGTATAAAAATATGACCTTTATCACTGTTGTGTTCCCATAAGGTGAAGACTGTTGAATTTATTATTGTCCATGTGTTAAGTTTTGGTACTGCTAAAAGCTTGTCGTTATTTTGAGCTGGTGTTACAGTAACACCTTGATCGGGACATGGTATCAGTAATGTTGATAGTCTGAGTATTGCAAATATCAATGCATGATAATTGATTAGTATTTGTCAGCATGTCTCTTCAGGGTACTTTTATGTGGAGTTCTTATTTGAAAAGCTATATTCATGCAGTAAATTTTCAGGAAATAAAAATATTTTTAATCCTGTACCAAAATACCCTATGCTGTTTGTGATCATTGAAAATTTTTAGGTGTTTCTCATGCTCTGGCATGAGTAGAGAACATGTTAAGGACTTATCTACATATTTCTTTTTTCTATGGGGTACGTAGCCCACATGACCAAGGGTCATTGTGCAGAAATGTGTACAGGTACTCATTTTGGAGAACATTGTTGCACAACAGTGGGAACCAGGGCCATTGTTGTGTAAGAATTGGAGCTGAGGTAATTTTTAAACATATTTTGTAACAAGGACCATATATCACATTAGTGCAACAGTGACCTATATTATGCGGCATGAAGAACACCTTTGGAATATGAGTGTACTCCGGAGATATTTTTCCAATCTTGTTAACATTAATGTTAATGTGAAGTTTCCATTAACCAGTACCAATGTTGCAGGAATTATGTGACAAAGCGGGCAGTCCTCTGAGCAGCAGAAGTAGTGTTGAAGACAGTATCAAGTCAGAGTCACCTTCTAATAGTGCCAATGAGGACAGGAAAGGTTTGGAAACAGGTGTGTTTACTTTACTCATACGTCTCACAATAAGAAACAAAAACGGCTTTGTGCTTCGTTATCAGGAATCCATGATTGCATTTTAATGATTGGTTGTTCTTTGGAACCCGGTGACATCGCTGTATGTCGTGTCCATGCTCATGCTATAAATATTTGTACGGTTGATTCGAGAATTTAGGTTATCATATCATATTAAAGCTTCCATGTGTGTTGGGGAAAATTGATTGAGCAAAAGTATGCAAGAATTACCTGGTATTGTCATAACTTTCTTAACGTAATAAAGCATACCTCACAGTATTTATTGCTAGTGTTTGATCTTTGAAAGCGTAGGAATGTATCTTGAATCATGTCCATTTTTTTCTTTATGTTATGTATCGTGTTGTTAACCTTTATAAGCCAAAAGGGACGTGTGTCTTATGAAATGTGTTTGTGCTTGGCCAACTGTGATAAATATTCTGTCCTGCTACATCACAATATTAAACATTTTATATATTTACAAGAACAGCATCTTGTGTGTCAAAAATGCTTCTATACACTTCTTAGATTTTAAGAAATTTATTTGTAATTAATTTATCTACTTTAAGGGGTAGGTTTTCTTATTAATGTCTGCCTGAAATTGGCATAAATTTTTTAATATTTAAAACAGTTATCTCCAAGATACTGTTCTTTTTTGGTGTCCCACAAGATGTCAAAGTCAGATATCTAAAGATGCTCTAAGATCACTCCTTATATCGCCACCCCTTTTGTGAAATCCATGTCTTTTTCCTCATTACTTCATCGATGTGTTAATGTCCTAGTAGGGTACTGTTTGTTTGCTCTATGTATATACTCAGAGGAATGAAGGTTAATTTACTGCCGCACTTAAAATACCCATGAGCTTAAAATTTTATATTTTTTATTGGGAAACAATCCACCCCCTGCGAGGAGCTGCATATGTTGTAACAAAAAGCTGTGTTATAGAACACAAAATAGTTTGCTCTTTTCAGACAGGTGAATAAAACACCTTGTTCCACTATTCTTGTTCATACATTTTGAATGTGTCGCCCCTCGCCTGTCTAAATGGCATTAAATTTTGCTCTTAGTTTCTTTCTATGAAGATCTTGCAGCGTTCCTGCTCAATTATATTTCTCACAGGACGGAAGTCCATTTTTCTAGTGTATAAATTGTCCCATAAAGATTATCCATGTCAACTCACAGAATTTGTTGGTTGGTTTTCTGTTTGTTTCGTTTATTTGTTTATTTATTTGTGCTTTGTGGGTTGCTTTAGTCGCATAACATTGAGGAATTACATGATTGTTTTGAATGGTGGCTTTGGAAGGGTATTCACAGAACTGGTAATGCATAATATATTTTGATGTACTATCCCAGCAATTTGTCTAGAAGACCTGAGGAAAAGTACAAAAAATCTTCATCTAACTGGTCTCCTAGCATGAAAATGTAACCTGCTTGGTGAGTAGAGATTGAATCATTGGAAATGTATGTGATGAGAGTCTCCCCCTGCCCCCACTTCCCATGGAGGGTTTTAAGGTTAATTAGGAATCTTCCAACTTCTTCTCAAAGTGGCTAGAATATCAAAATATTTTATTAATTGGCTTTGGAGTTATAGATTGTATTTTATTTGTAATGGCAGTTCTTTGCCTATAGGCCACCATCTTTTCAGAATAGTGTTCCATATAATTGAGTAATCTTCATCTACTCTAGCAGTTAAATGGCAGATTTGTTTTAAAAAAGTAACATTTTTAAGTACTTGTGGGTTATCCGGACACATCGCTTTAAAAATAGGTTAGGTTAGGTTAGGGCTGTTGTTATCTGTTAGTTCGTTCAGTTATTTATTGCTCTCCACACACATTAACCTAACCTAACCTATTTTTAAAGTGATGTGTCCCTATAACCCACAAGTACCCATTTTTATTAATCTTTGCTTTTGTTTGTTTCAATTGTCTGGCCTTGACAATCAGTACTTTATGAACAGGGATCATGCAGTATAGAACAACCATCAATTTTTCTTAATGTTACATTATCACAATCGTCTGTACGCATCGAGATGGCTGTGGAAAATTGTTTCCTCGTTGAAACCCAAGCATTCATATGCCTGATAATTTTGAAATGTCTCCCATTACATTCCTCTGCCATTATGCAAGGTGCTGGCAGTACAAGAACGCCATATTCTAGACTAGGCGGCTTTGTAACACTGGCCCAACTAATTTTAGAAATGTAGAAAACCATCTCTTTAACCCACCCATCATTTGTATCATTTATCTCTGTGTGTTGTTTATATTGTGGTCATGGAAGTTATGTATTTTGGTTTCTGACTTTATTGCAATAATATTTTTTAACTAGGAACCTATATATATAAATTCAATATTAATATTTCTGTATTTTATTTCTTGGAACTATGACTGGAACAAATTACATAACGAGGAGCTTCGTAACTTGCAGTCTTCATATGTCATTAGAGAATTGTAGTCAGAATACCTGAGTAAAGATGGGATGATTATATTAAAATTAATCTTTTAAAAATTGGATATGAAGGAATGGACAAGATTTATCTCGCTTAGGATAATGACAATTGGTGGTTTCTTTGTGAATCTGGTAATGACTTTTGAGATCCATAAAAAAAGGCAGGGAGTTTCTTTTCTGGCTGTGAGGTTAAGAGCGACTCAGTTGTACAAAGTGAGTTAGTGGGTTTCAGGAACTGTGCTTCATTCCGTAGTAAAGACTAGCTTAAACAGGATGTGATGATTTGGAGATACTGCAGTACATATTATAGTTTTTAGCAGCATTGGAAATTTTATTCACTTGGTCTTCCTGTTGTATATTTACCTTGTTTGAAATCAGTAGTATCAATAGTGATTCCCATATTGAAGCAGAAGTGAAGTTATGAAATGTAATATCCATGTGTTTATTAATTAACCATAGTCACTAAAAGTTTAATAGACATGGGGTCATAGAATATTTTTCACTTGAATGCTGCCTTTGGCTTTCAGAGATTGAATTATTCACTAATTCTTGTCTCTTTTTCTTGTGCGTCTAGTTATTTACGTGTTTATTTCTGTATTTTTCTTTGTTTTTATAGTTTTTTGTTTGTGTATGTGTGTGTACTGTTTATCATCATCATCGTCATAACTAAATCTTGCTAAAGTGAAGTATTTTTTCTCCACATTTCTCTGAAACTCGTTAACGTGTAAATCTAAAGTAATTTTGAGTGACATGTCATTTTTTAATGGGATGCTTAAAGCTCTTTATTATATTTACAGAATTTACATAAAAAGTTTGAATTTTAAATTCTGCTTATAATTAAATAGAATTTATTGCTTCACAGTGTTTAATATGCATATTCTGTACAGACAGAATAGCCATATTATTGCAATTATGAGTGTAATGTTACTTTGTTTATAATAGTAAAATATGGGGCCCAGTATAGTTCTCAATCAGCCGTTCACTGATATTGTTGAAAGATTTCTAGACATATGGGGTGGACAGTTAATTTCCATGCATTGTGGTATTTTGTACACCGATTCATACTTGTAACAACGTCATTTCTGTATATTTCTTTAAATGAACTTGAACTAACAATTTCATACAATATTTTACTTAATCTGCTCGTGGACTCAAATAAAGTGCAGTATGTATTCATGTACCTGTTTTCACTGTCCAACTTTCAGCAAAGGCTGCTTCTTCACAGGATTGGAACTGGAATGGCATACACTTTTCCGGTAAGAAGCAGTTCAGAGTTGGAGAGGAAAATGGCAGAGGGCATTAGATTAGCCGTAACATTATATGGTCAAAAGATTACACGGAGTTGATTCCATTTTCTTATTTTTGCAGTTTTCTCAACGTCTTGATAGTTCTGAAATTTACAGTTTTACTAAGAAGTAAGAATGCTGACATTGTTCAGGATATTTAAATTCATTATCATTACCGATAGTTCACTTGCTTTATTTGTATGTTGTAATCTTTTTGCCATACATAACCTCGCATGTCTAGTATATATTGCTGGTTACTTGTATATGATTATCTGATTTTAACACCATAATGTTCGTGTATTTTGTCTTCAGCATATTATATTAGAAGGATATTTTGTAATTGTTTATTAAATCACTGAAATTGTGAAATTTGGATTATAGGGCACTATTTCAAGTAACTAGGGTACTGAACAAGTAATCTGTGATTTTATTGTTTGTCAGACTTCAAAGAATCCTTAAAAACTCCAGTTCTTCAGTCTTCTGTAACTCTGTGTTAGTCCTTTTGTTTTTGGATTATAGAATGTGCAGTTTCTCAATATTCTTTGCATGGGTTTGAATATGTTCTGAATGGCCAAAATCTTTCATCTTTTTCTGTGGACTTGGAAATTCATGTAATATCTTACGGGAGCAGTCTAGCGAATGAAATTACTGTTGCAATGCGTCATACATATCAGAAGATGCTTGTTCCTGGTATTTTGTGCATGATTTTATTTTTTATTTTGTAGTGAATTCTGAGATAGGAGATACTTTAATATATAGGGTTGTCAGTCAAGTGTTTTTTAGTATCTACATTTAATTGATGAGCTGATGAATCAAGAAAGGAACAAGTTAATGGAAACATTCTTTGTCATAAAATGTGACAACCAATTTATTAGTAAATGCTTTTTTGAACTAGCCATATAAGTCTGAATCTTGGAAAGTTTAGTGAGGTTAGGTTTCCTCCAATTGGACTTCGAGAATTACCAGTGAGCATTATTTTTAGTACCGAGTTAAATCTGTCCAGGCTGAATGCTATAGAACTGACAACTGCATACAACAGTAATGTTACCATTGCTTTAAGAGCTTCAGAATATTTTCTGTATGGCATTGGCTCTTGTTTAGATGGTTTATGAAGATGGAAATCTGATGAACCGACACCTACTGTAGGGATGTTGACATCTCCTCTTGACCACTCCAATTGGTGAGAAGTTGCTGATTTGTATTAGTTGTGGATAACACACTCTATGTTTATACGTGTTTATAGCAGTTGTGACACTGTGAAATAGCTTACCCTATAGAACATGTGCATTAAGTTCATTCATTGTGTAACTTGGAAAGTTGCCTTTGAAAGTTGTTAAATACTGGAATCTGTATTCTGGGAAGAAAGTCTCGACAATGTTTTGAAACATCTCAGGGATTTGTTCAATTTAACCTTTTGAAACCTGTTAGAAATTTTATGTACCACATGTTTTTACAATCTGTAGTTCTGAATTTGCTTACAGTGTATTTATGGGTTTCATATGATTCTAAACTGATTATTTCTGTAAACAGCATTGACTGTTTGCTCTTTGTATAGAGTAATGTTGTGTTTTCTTTGCGGTAGGAACTGAATCTTTAACTGTTATTTAGATGAGCAGAATTTTTATTTTAGATTTTCTGGACCCTTGTTATCCATTTTATCACATACTGAGGACAATTTTATAGTGGCAGTCGATGAGGCCATGGGCCATGATATATCAAGTAAGTTATTATCAGTAATAAAAAAAATTAAGTCTGAAATTGAGGTTAGTGCAATGATTAACAAAAGATACAGGAAAACTTTATCAATATCTGTATTGTGTAAGACTTGAGGTTCTCACAGCGGTGAGTATGAAGATATCCGTCTTCTGGGTTATTGCGCTGTGTAGTCTGGTCGATGTTAACCAACGTTTCAGAGGTCATACTGCCCTGATGACGGAGGCAGTATGACCTCTGAAACGTTGGTAAACATCGACCAGACTACACAGCGCAACAACCCAGAAGACAGAAATCTTCATACTCATCGCCCTGATGACGGAGGCAGTATGACCTCTGAAACGTTGGTTAACATCGACCAGACTACACAGCGCAATAACCCAGAAGACGGATATCTTCAATATCTGTATTGTTAACATTTCAAAATATGTAGCCACGTAGCACAGGTTAAACATGGTAATTATAAGTGTTGGTCTTCGTTCTATCATCTTATTTTAGCTGTCTCATAAAAGTGTTGATGGATAAGAAGTGTATGAACAGGTTTTCTTGGTCTTCCGTTTTCTCGTCGTCCACAACAAACCCCCCCCCCCCCCCCCCCCCAATCGTCCTTGCTTCCACATCCTAACATAGACATCTTATCACTCTTAAAATGTTATGAACTTTTGAAACAAAGGTCCTTGGGTTTGGTTCTTTAGGCAACTGTTGTGAGATGACTGTTTTATCTTTTAGGACCTGCTTGTAAGTGAGGAAGTTTCTTTCACTTACTTCTAAGAACTTGTTACATTTTCTACTTAAGATTTATTCCACTTTGGTTCATCCTTTTTACGTGATATATCATATTTATTTTAAATTATTTCAATTTATTTCAATGAAGAAATGTAACATGTTACTGGTACTAGAATATTTGTTTACAATTTTGGGTTTCTCTTGTCCCCCTTGCATGCTCATTGCCCTATTATTCTCCTCATACAGTTTTCTTCATATTTCCTGTTTCTTCTAGTCTTGTGTTCTCAAATACCTTTGAGCTGTATTCTTCCCTAAAGATGAGACCAAATTTCTTACGGTGTTGAATTGTTTACGTCTGACTGAAATTGATGACGCTGAAATACGTGGAATAAAACGTGTAGAAAGTGGGTTTTATCTTGGCTTCCAGGAGTCCCGAGATGGTTGCTTTTATTAAGATAATTATATGTACTGTACTTTCCTTTGACATTAAAAAATTCAGTTTTGTTATGGTAATGGATTTGCATGTAATTGGAGACATGGAATGTTATTTCTGAGTCCTGTCACTTGGTGTTATGATGTAATATGTGTAAATATTATTCTTTGTTCTGATGCTTTTAATTCCAATGATAAATCCATGTATGCCAGTATGATTAAATTTTAGATTAAATAACTTACTTTCAGTCTACTTATTATCTTTGTAGGTGTTAAAGTGTGTATAGGTTTATGAGTACAGCGAAACTTCACCATAGATACTAAAGAAAGAACTGTATGTTAAATACATTTAAATTTTCTAACCAATTCTGTGAACTCTATAGATATCTTCAAAATTCTTTATGACGAGATATTGGATATGTTGTCAGTCCTCAATACTACTTTGCACAAAACCAGATTGGTAATATTAATATGAGGAACATAGTGCTTCTACCTTCACCGCTGAAGATGGAGGCTGCGTTCCTCCAAAACCGTTGCAGACGGCAAAAATTCTATATGGTGAAGCAACTTAGAAGACCACCGTCTTTATTCACATTGCTATGAAGCATCAGATCTGTTTTAGATTACTTTTGAGGTAGCCTGAATTTTCATTGCAAAGTTAACATAGTGGCGGAGTCCCTCTTTCTGCATGCCTAATTTCAGAATGAAACTACTTATAACATTCGGATAGCATTTGAGAATGTTCCTTACACTCTAGCTTAGATAACTTGATCTTAGAATTATTTAATGTCATGATTTTATATACTAACACTGTTCCAATTTGATTTCAGAAGAAGATTCATATGACTTGGTAACATGCTACTGTACCAAGCCATTTGCCGGAAGGCCCATGATCGAATGCAGCAAATGTCTCACGTGGATCCATCTCTCTTGTGCCAAAATAAAGAAAACAAACATCCCAGAAGTGTTCATTTGTGTCAAATGCAAAAACAGGAAATTCAACAGTGTCACATCAAGTTCGTCTGTTAGACACAAGAAAAGAGTGACTGTGTGATCAATTTCAGAAAATAGAAACATCAAGGATGATGCGTAAACTATTTGACCAGCAAATTAGGCATTTAGTGGAATGCTGTGAAATTTGCGCTCAGTTTATTTCAGGCGGGGCATGTGGGATTTGTCATGTTTTATTTCTGTGACATCCAGGTGTATATTTAGGAATGAAAAGTTCTTGCAAGTAAATACTTACGTGTTCCATTTCCTGTGTCTGAAAAGTCTTTGGAGTTGTTCAGAGTTGATTTTTGCGTTCAGGGGCAAGTGTAAAAATTTGTTATGCCTAACTCCTAGGACTTCTCCGGTGTCTTGGAAACGTAAATAAGAATGAAAGGTGACGAAAGACTCTCGGGCTACAAGCCGCGGCTGAAAGGTGAATAAACCGTATCTTCTGCCAATGTTTCAAGAACATCCTCTGTTCTCATCCTCAGGGTTGCTGGGTAACCAGATGACAACGGAGGTTTTTCTTGTAGCCCAAGAGCCTTTTAATCAACTTCAGTCACCGAGAAAGGTGTTGCTAGTTTCAAGCTTGAATTAGGAGGATGAATTTTGTTACAAAACAGAAGCAGTTTTTTTGCTGATATTGCCATATACAAGCATAATTTTTTATTTATGTTTTTTGAGATAGGTGTCAAGACTTAATTATTTGTGCTGCCTAATTGTTTGGAAGATCGTGTTTCTTGTTACCTTCCAGTAATTTGGTTCTAACCATTGTTGCTCTGTTTCATAAGATTTTACTTTGAGAAAATAAAATGTTAATTTTCTCAGTTTTTTTATGTTCTGTGATGTAATAGAGAGTCAGGTAGTACTTTACCGATGAGATCATTTTCTAAAACTTCTCGAATTTAACCAAATTGCCCGCAACTTGAAGATTATAATTTTTTTGTATTATTTTTAAATAGCTCCGTCAATACCATAATTCTACTGTTTTCCTGCTGATCAAATCTATGATTACTACATCTGGGAATTTTTCATCTTTGGCCACTAGTGAAGTTTTAATTTAAATCAGTGGACAGTATTGATTCCAAACCAGGTGTGAAATGTTTAAAATGGAGCTGCTTGCATAGGATGAAATTGGTGTAATGTATGTTACAGACTGATTATTTTGTTGATGTACTGTATTTATTTTTTCAGTAATTGTTATTACATGCAATTTTGTAAGCCAGGATTTGTGAAGACTGCCTCATCAAAGAGGCTGTGGCCAAAGGTGAAAAGTCTGGGTTTTTTTTCCCCCTCTAGAATAAATTTTCAAAAATAAAAATTAGAGAAGTTTTATATGAGGGTTGAAATCGAAATACAACTTAAACAGGGAAACATTGGTTTTTCATCTGACTATGGTGATCTTCGTGATACGACTTGGTCATAACATTAGAAGCATTGTGATACTGAACCACACGTTACTTTCTCATGATTGGTTCTGTACAGCGGTATCTATTTGTGTACATAATGTTATCTACATTTATTGTAAATAAGTACAGAATTGTAATTGGAAATATTTCTTGTTAATGATTCAAACAAATCCTTGTTATAGTGTGAACTCATCATTATAAAATTACATTATGTGCAGCATTAATTGAAGTTTTGAAGGATTAATGAAATGACTGAAAGATTTAGTTTCCTATTTTGTCTAAAAATTATACCTTTAAGGAATTTGTTACCTGCCACGGTGGTCTAGCGGTTAGAACGCTGGCCTTGTAATCCTGGGGTCCCGGGTTCGATTCCCGGCGGTGCCCGAATTTATAACTTGTGTTGGGCAAGGCCGTGGTCTAGGCAACACGGAGTTTTCCTCCGGGGCTTCCCCGGTTTCTCCATACACACTGAAGAAGGCAATGGCAAACCACTTCTGGATCACCTGCCTAAAAACATATATGAACAGGTTCCAGTCCGAGAAAAGGGTGGAAGGATCCTGTTTGTAATATGTCGCCAACCTCCTGTAAAGGAGACGGCGTAATAAAGAAGAAGAAGGAATTTGTTGTCTGATAATAGTTTGTTTATTTTTATTATAGTTTATTATATATAGTTTTATAATGATGGGATTATGCTATAGGCTGCAATTAGGTAGTATGAACAATTGTAGCATTTCATTTATCGCAATACTAGTACTCGGAAATTTTGATGTGGACTGGAATTCACTGGTGTCGCCATTTTGTTCAGATCTCTTGTGGCTTCAGAAATCTGCATGTGTGCATAACAGTATTTTACTGGAGGAGGGGAGAGGGCATAAATTGGCATAGAAAACTTTGAAATGAGGGCATTTTGGGGGGGGGGGGGGAGTTGTCATTACTGTATTAACTCTCTGATGTACATGGTTGATCTCAATAAGCATAATGCTTGTGTAACTTTGCTAGGTAAAGAGAAATTGTCAAGATATCTAATGGCACACAATATTAATTCCTCTGTATACTACAGTTATTGTATTCCTTTAATACTTCCAAGTAATTGGTTGAAATTGCTGTGGTAAGAAACCATGTATGGGCCCTTCTTTAATTGGAAAGAGCCATAGAATGATCCTGATGTATACTCTTCCTCCACCGACTTTGCCATCTTTTTTATACATTGTCATAATCATGAAGAATGCGATCATTTGTGAATTTTTTTAATCATTTTTGGTTGGTAAGGATATATTCACCCCAGTTTTGTTGCGAGTAATAAGAAGAAGGGGTTTGACTTTGCCTTGTCTTTGTAGATATGTGTCTGCGTCATTTATGTTTGTACCAACTAACCCTGTCATATAGACTGCTATTTCCCCTTTACTGTGATCAGAATTTTATGATTTTCTTTAGAAGCATATTAAAACTTCCCTTAAACTCAACAATAAATATCATCAGTCATTGAATGACATTAATTCCATGGTCATTAATTTTGAACTTTACTGCATGTACTCTGAATATTTTACTTCCATTGTAGTTTACATATCCTAAAGTTCTAGTTAGGAGATCTACCGTGGCCACTCTTAATATCTACTTTATTATATATCAAGATTCAAGAATATTTGTTTTATGCAGCGTAGTTTGGGTTGTACTTGCCTGAAGCTTCATGAGATAAATCTTCAGCCAGAATTTCTTAAAATTATCTTTAATACTGTAGTTCATTATGCTACTGTAAGGAATGAGTTCTTGGTCCACCCATACATTGGAAAGGAGTTCTAAAAGCAAGTTAATTAATATGTAAGATGTCAATCAAATCTTCCATCTTTGGTCCTCCTTGTCTCTGAATAGGAATGAAGAAGTGCATGATGGTGCCCTCCATATTGGCATCATTTTAGTCCTGTTTCTCAAAAATTGCTCAGCATAAATGTTTGTTTGTTTTACAAATTCTCATGTTTGTTATACAGTTTTTTTTACAATTTATTTTTGATGGGGTGTACATTGAACAGAGTAAGTGTTCTCCTATTTGGCTTTTATTGGCAAAATTCGTAATTTTTTTATAGTTTTATTGAGATTATATAAATTTAATCAAAATATGAAACATGTCTGGAATTTAAATCTTTGATTGACAGACAAACAAACATAGTATGTATATTATGCTCATGTAAAAAGAATGGTGACTAAATGAATTACCTTTCAGTACAAGGAGGTTTCAGTAGCAATACCGTGGATACTTTGTAGGTACGTATCAACGTTGGTGTCTACCTGCTAATCCACACGGCATAACAACATGGATCCTTGGATGATTCATCTTTGAGTTATGGCTCATTTTGTTTTGAAAGGATTGGGATAAAAAATAAAATATTAACGCCCACAGGAAAGCGTTTACATATTGCTGATTCCAATATTACAGATTTCTGTTTTGATAACAAGAAGTTACAAAAATGCTCAAAGTGTTGCCCTTGTGCTTCCACGCCTCATTAAGTATTATGCACGCTGAATTCCAGGCATACTTAATGAAACATTGAAGGACCTATGTTTACACAGACATTTAATTGTTTTTGTGCACAGAATATTTGCCGATTGTGGCAATGTATATTTCTGAAGCATTCTGTATACATGTAGCACTACTTTGTGTCAGGTATTGTAAGTACAGTGAACATCAAGTAGTTTTCGTTCTAAATTCTTTTCCATTAGGAAGAAGTGGTGAATAATAATGTTATTAATAATAAATTCTCCGTTACAGAAATCTTAATGTAATGCACTCGGTTTTCAATGTAATTAATGAAGATGAAATTCTTCTTTCTGACAGGAAGTCAAGTTACATTTTATTTGCACAGTAGTGTCAGAACCTTATACAGAGAATATATTAATTTCCTCTGAGAGCAATTGGTAGGTTTGCACATACACAGAATTTCAATAAAATTAATATTAATTCATTATTTCCTTCCTTCAAGGCAAGCCTTTTGTGACCTCTCTGCAACTCAGTCTTACCTTTTCCGAATCTGAACAAAGAAGTCTAGCGTAATGAGTGTAGGTCTTGTAATATTTTCAATACATAATAGCAAAATTAAAAGAGTTTAATAGTCTGTGCAGTCAGTTATGGCCATTAAAGAAGATTCTAATGGTTCGACCCTGAGAAGTTGCTGTGTTATTGAAGAGGAATACGTTTAAATAAAAGGGGTTGTTACTTTCATCAGCAACGTTCAGTTTTCATTATTCTTTTTATGATCACAGATTCAAGGAAGGATGGTTATCTCACGTGTCCATCTATCATCGTCGTACCTAATGTAATAATGAAGAAACTATTCAAATCATGATGCAGCAGTTTGAAGTTCTGCTGTAATTTTAGTAGGAAATTTTATTTTGTGGTTTCACCAGGTCCTGTTAACCTTATGCTTGTATAGTACCTTTAAGAGGCTCCTCCTCCTCCACTGTCTGTCATTATTGTTAAGTGCTGCGTTACCTGTGTGGTCCGCAGAGGTGTTTACGAAGATACTTAGTACCAATCCCTTTGCAGAGCATGATAAAAGAACATTTTTGATGTTCCAAGGATTTTATTACATATATGAATCAGAAATTCTTTGCACTTTCAAATGCTGTTTGCAAGTATAAAATATTTTGCACTTTAAATAATTTTCATTTATTAATTTTAATTGGTAAAATTATATTTTTAGATGTTTTATCTTGTATGGGATTGTACTGACAAAAATGACCAAAAGAAATTATTGTAAATTGAAAGATACAGAAGTCTGAACAATGAGAATTTTCTATATATTTTATTTAAGAACTTGTAGATGTTTACTGAACTCTCCTTACATAGTTGTGATAGTGCTAACTGGATAAAACACTTTCACCCAAACACCTTGAAAAGTATAAGCACATATCATTGCAGTAATCTTCATAAATGCCTTTCATTGTATCACAATTCAGTGAATTTATTTTCACGCCCCCATGAAAATATTTGTACAGACATTTTACTATATTTTAATTTAAGCATTGCAACATTTATGCGGCCTGATGTGGAGACCATGTGTGGTTGGTGAAATTTTAAATATGCTCACTTTTAAGTGACGTAGCATTGAAATAGGCAGCACAAACTCCTAATATGTCCATATTCTAAAGTAAGAATCTCATTTTGTATATTCATGTTGATGTACAGGAAGACCTTACGTTTTCTCTTTCTGCAGTGATATTTCTGAAAGGAGAGTCCTGTATTCCCTAATTTAATAATTTTTATACAGTATCCAGTGTTTCTACTTTTTCTGTCCCTCCCTAGCGAAAATGAAATATCCAGAATGATTAAATCAGTACATTACAAGTATATTAAATTACAGTTGTAGTTGTAAAGGGCATATTTGCTCTGCTGATGAAAATTGTTCTGGAATGCCATTCTGATATGTTACGGTTGAAAAATATGACCTGCATTCTGTGTTTATGTTGCAAAAGAAAGAGGTTGTGCCATTACCCAGCTTTAAAAAAAAGTCTGAAATATAAAATGGTGTCATTTTTATATATTGTTATATTTTGGTGCAATATTATGTGGTAGTATAATTGGAGGAGCTCAGTTTGATTGCACAGGCTTTGTTTCTTAAGTACTGGCATAATGTAATTTATGTAAATGACACTGGAGAAGTAAAAGTGTTGGTGGTATAAAATGAAGTTTGATTTTCAGTTCATGTATGGATATATAATTTAAGAAAGAAATCAAGTATATTATAGTGTTGTTGTTGTTTTACTTCTCCAAAGCTAGCATGTTACAGTATTTTTGTTCCGTCACTACTTCAGATCAGTTCTGATGGCTGTCTTCTGAATTGTTGTTCCCTGTAGGATGGTAGTAGTTTACCACCATTTCAGAGGTTCTTACTGCGTCCATTATAAGTGTATATCACCTTCATGATGGAGGCTGCAAGCACCACTGAAATGTTAGTAAATTTCTACCAGACCTCATGGTACAACAACCCAACAGAGAGTCATCTTCATATTTCCTGCCATGAGAACCTAAAATCTTACCAATTGTTACCCATGCATATTGCATATGTGAACTGTCTCAAACCCGTATTGTCTGTTCCATTTTTGTATTTGTGCCTGCTTTCATTTAATGTATCATTAATAACAGTTTTAGTTTTTGACATTAGCTTTGAATATTGTGTTGGTAGACATACAGTCGCTATAAAACTGCCAGTAGAACATATCTCTACACACATTTTGTGCCATATGAGAAACTGGGAAAGTGTACTGCCTCTTCGAATGTGACCTTTCACTCATGATGAAATGTGTTTGAACTGTTTATGAGCATATTTGCAGTCGCTGTTGGGGGGGGGGGGGGGGGGTGACAGATTGCAAGTTTTTTGGATACCTTGCCTTGACAGTAATCGAAAGGGTTTAGATTGAATTTATGTGGACCATGAACTGCAATTCTCAAAACTTTACATTTAGTTAATTGATGAAGCGAACTGCAAACGTGAATGCGGATTTAGAAAAATTACCATCCTTCATGCGACAGCTTTTCAGAGTAGAAGGCGTATATTACTTTTGACTTCATTTCAGAAAACATGAAGCATTGATTTTTAGGTGTCTGTATGTTATAGTATAAGTAAAGTGAACACATGGACCATTTCGATAAAATCATAGGATCACGTCTCGTGCAAAAAGTTGCTGATATCCCAGAGGTTACAGTAGTTTATCGCTGTATCGTTACATGGCTAATTTCCGTATCAAGTGAAGTACACGTGTTACCGTCCGAGCTATCGACGAATCACGTGCGGAAACGAACGGTTATACGCCACTTGGATGAATTTTGTGGGAATTCCAATACAAGCTGAAAGGAGTGATTGGTATTCTTCAGATGTTGAGTTGCTGACACATCATCACGTCAGTTGAGTCGTGTAAAGTGAAACTGCTTCAGTGTTGCTATTTCTTGTAATGACTATGTGTGCAAATAGGTTAAAATGGTATTCCAGCGCAATGAAAATAATTGCCTCAATGTTTTCTTGATAGTAACGTGTGTGATAAACGTCAGTCACGAAGCTTTAAATATATTCAAAAAACCATTAGATAGTTTAGACATCAAGTATGGCTCTTTTCCAGAAGATCTCCGCTTACAGATGTTGGCAGAGGCGAAAAAAATGTTTTATTTCGGTTATAATAACTACATGGCACACGCATTCCCAATGGACGAGCTGAATCCACTGTTGTGTTGTGGTAGGGGCCCAGATTATGATAACCCGTAAGTATCCTGCAGATTTAAAAAAATCCTTAGGTTTATGTCCGTTTATGATTAAGTATGGACAGGCCCAGGTTTTGTAAGAATGCAAGAAGAATGTGTCGTGCAGAAAACACTTTTCACTTTTCGTTGTGGTAAGTGCATGAAGGCGAATAAATCGAAACTATCATTTTTTGTAGATTGACAGTGTTCATTACTTTATCTGACATAATACCTCATATATACAAGACTAAAATATTAACCTGTTTTGTGTGGATATGAAATTTGGTGTCACAGGTAAGGGGAATAATGTAGGTTGAGGGTATTTAAAAATAGGGTGCTCATAATATTTTGACGTAAGAGAGAGGAACAAATTTGAGAGTGTTACATATAGAGGAGCTTAAAAAATTCAGTTAATGTAGATTTGATTCATTAAGCTTACAATATGTCCAGTAATGGGCTCTTGTGAACACAGTAATAAACCTTAAGGTCCATAAAAGGCACAGAATTTCTAAACTAACTTAGAAATGTAGCATAAGAAGGACTCTGCTTCATGGAGTAAGTTCATACCTGCATATTTATGACAGGTTTCTATGAATTTCCTGCCCATTTTTATGCATCGCAATCTTTCATGTCAGCAGTATGTACATCAACAAGACTGAAACTCTTTACTTGTTCCAGCTTCAGGGTTGTGGTGGTGATGACCAAAGTCTCAGTGTGTTACATGAAAGTAGATGTTTTGAGATGTGTGAGTCTGGAATTCTATAAAGCCAGTATATTTAGTTGTTGGTTGATTGCTGTGTGATTATCAGTTATTTGTAGTTCCCTTACATGTTTCTGCACCCCTGTTATGTAGGGTTTGTGCACTAATAAAATTCAGCATAATTTATTCAGTCTAGATGCATGTTTTGGGTATAGTTTATTTTTTTATATGTTACCACACTTTTTTTCCTCTTTTAACTTTTCAACACTAAAGTTCAGTTAGTAATAATATGATCCACAGTTTGTTTGGGGTCATACGATAGTTTGGGAAATGCAGTTCATTCCATTTATCCCTTTGAACCCCATTTTTCATCTAAATAACATTTAAAAGTTCATTTCTTACCTCAGAGGAAACGTAACATATTTACAGTGCGTGGTTCAGTTGGTTAATGTTGTCTAAGGCTGTATATTCTGAGAATCATAAGTACACTCCATGGACAAAAACCAGAGATAGTTTTAAATGTTAAATACATTTTTTACACATTTGACATTCTTTTAGGTTAGGTTGTGTGATCAATGTAGAATGATTCAGTGAAGCACAATTTCTTCTGTCCAAACACATACGTAAATACTATTTAGATAATATGGCTAATTTTGAGTTTTAGTCTGACTTATCTTTATCTTCATTTCTGTTGTTACAAACCTGTAGAATTTGTGATTTTTGCCTGCTTTCTTTGTTTTGCTGTGCAGGAGCTCTCTTCATGAAAGTATTGCTTATTGAGTACAATTTGTAATATTCTAGGCTGTCTTTGGCTGATAGATTTACATTATCACAGAGGTTTCTTTTACATGCATTAGTATTGTTTATTTCATTGTGTATTGTTTGGTTACAAAATATGACAGTATTAAAAACACATAACATGGCAGATGGAAAAAAAAAGGTTTCACTAAAAGTTTCTGTTGGTTTGAGTGGGTGTTCTTCAGACTGAAACCTTACTCATTTACACTGAATTGAACATGAAAATTACAGTCTTTATTGTTTTTATTTTATTTTGGTTACAGATCTAACATCAACATAAATGACATACTTGGTGATTATAGCCTCACTCTGGTTGATTCACTGGACACCCTGGCAGTACTTGGTAATGTGACAGAATTCCAGAATGCTGTTGCTAAAGTTATCCAGAATGTCAGCTTTGACAAAGATAACGTGGTTCAAGTATTTGAAGTGAATATCAGGTAACTCACCCCTACTTGTGTTTTTATATAGCAAATGTACATTATATCCATGTTGTTTTTTTTACAAATGAAGTTATTATATTATATTTTTTCACATCATTGTAAAACTGGAAAAAATATCTATGAAGATGATGATCTTTGGGTTTTGATGTCGTGTAGATACCGAAGTTTTAGTAAGAAGACAAAATATGAGTTATAGATGTTGACTGTGGACGTAATTTTTCTTTAATATATTTCTCTTACAAATATGTACTGTAGAAGCGGTCATTCTTTTAAATACTTTTCAGTCTAATGTAAAATGTAATAAATTGTGCTATGATGTGGCTGTCTGTGATGTGTAAATATATGTATATGCATGTTTTATGTGCGTAGGGTTCTTGGCGCACTCATTTCTGCACATCTCCTCATAATGGATAAGGAGCAGCCTTTCGGAAACTTGCGTCCATCCTGGTATGATGGTGAGCTTCTGCAGTTGGCACATGATCTGGCCTCTAGACTTTTGCCTGCATTTGAGGAGAGTTCAACAGGCATTCCCTACCCGAGGGTAATTTGTCTTATTTACCTGAATATCTCTGTATTTGACTTAGCATTTACGGCAGATGTTAGAAATTTCATGAGTCAGATTTGAAGATGTGTGTTACCTGTTTCTTTAATGAAGAGAAGTGAATGTAACCTGGACACATTCCTTTTAATGAGTATTAATTGGTATCGCAAATCACTTGTCTCTGTTGCTATAACAATTACAACAACTGTGACTAAAGAATAGTGAATGATTTGTAATATTAGCATAATAATCACAGAATTAAAGATATATATTAAAACTTACTGCTCTTAATTCTTATTTTTAGAGATATAACATGCATTTCATTCATAAATGCCCTTCCTTTCTTTATCTGAGCAGTACAGAATTTTGTATGGGGTGAATTCCATTGTCTCGTATTTTCTATGCCTTAAAACATAAAAGATTTTCTGTCTTTCTTGTTAAAGGATTGAGAATTCATGTTCTTTCATCATCTGTTAACTAATGGATCCGTTATAGCTGTGTTCATTTTCAATAGTCCGCTCCTTTAGTGTCGTGTTGTCATATTAATGTTGTAGGCATTTTTATTTTTGTGCCATTTTATAATTGCGTATAAAATATTATGCTTTGTATTTTGTAGTTAGAGCATGAAATAGTTTCTTCTTAAATCTGCGTATTATATCTGTCGCAGGTGAACTTACGTCAAGGTTTACCGCGACCACGTACAGCTGAAACTTGCACGGCTGGGGCTGGGTCTCTCGTGCTAGAATTTGGCCTTCTCAGTCGACTGCTTGGTGATCCAGTGTATGAAGGGTATGCGCGCAGGGCTAACAAGGTTTTGTGGAACCTAAGAGAAAAGTCAACAGGTCTTCTAGGTGTGTTTTACCCTGTTCAGTTTATACAAAAACTAAAGTTTATGCGATCTTGCCGGTTTCAGCATTCTTTGAAATTCTTGGCATTCCTTGGAATCAAAAATGCTGATTTTTGTACCTGATGTTAGAGTACTGTGTAGCTAATATCAGTTCTGATTCACGTCTTTGTCCTAGGTTTGGCCAGTACTGCTTAGTATTAATTCTATTTCACCAGATACTGGTTAAGAAGCAAAATCAGTTTTCTTACAAATTTTTGTCTTATTTGTTTGATGATTACAAACTTTAAACTGAAAAAGTATTAAATTCACATATTTTGACACAAAGCGAAAGGAAGTGCATTGTAACTGACCGAGAACTCATTTAGTGTTGGCAAGATATGACCAAACACATACTCTATTAAATCATGGTCATGGGGACTCTTTAAAGCCCACCATTTAAATTTTCAACATTAAAACCTCTGGCGACACCAGGCTTTAGAATTTATGTACGAACGACAAACTAGAACTGATAACCTTTCTTATAAATTTTCATGACAGTGAAAATAAGGATCCATCCAAGGCCCCCCGTAATTTGTCAGTGTTTATTATGTGTATTTCACGTAAATTTTATAAAAGTCAACTTATAATGAATGGACAAGGCCCTTGTCATTGTTGCTCCAGAAATACCTTTACTCGAAATCATCGCAGTTTGGAATCGAGGCATTTAAATTGTGATTCCATAACTGGGTATCCATTGTACTTCTGTATGTATGATGCGACACATTTATTTTACCTAAAAGCAAGCATTTTACTCTTTTGGGAAGATAGTATTGAAAATTTACAGGTGAAAAAGCTTTAATCCCTAACTCATTCTGTCGTACTATTCTCTCGTGAAGGTAACGTTATTGACGTGGAGTCAGGACGCTGGATAGGGAGACTTAGTGGCCTTGGTGCTGGCCTAGACTCTTTCTACGAGTACCTGTTGAAGTCGTACGTCATGTTCGGTGAATCCGATGACTACGAAATGTTTGTAGAAGCTTATCGTGTTATCAAGCAATATATGCGCAGAGGGTAAGTCAAAGAATGTATTCCTTATATGTATGTGTAGGCTTAAGTGTATTGTATTTATCATGTATAAGCTGTACTTCTTCCCAAAGTATATGAGGTGCTACTTATGTATTGTTTCTTGGAAAAGAAGTTGCCATTGGAATGCCTGCATTGTGCATGGTACATGTACTTATATATAATTTAATTAAGTCAATCAGATGATGATTTTCCACTTGAAAAATAGATGGCTTAAACGTTGTTTAAAAAAGAGAGTTTTAAATATATAGGTAGCTCTCGATTTGCACCGATTTTGAAACCAGGAAATCAAAAAAGTGAAAGAAAATATATTTTACTATTATTTATAGCGTTTTACAATGTATCTCGTACTGATTCTTGTACTAAATCGTTATTCTTACATCGCTGATTTTGGATAAAAATTATAAATACAGTCATCTCTGCAATTACGTGTGTTTCGTTAACGCGAATTTGCTCCAATGAGATCGATGAATCGGTAAAAGCTGTTTGTGAAATGCAAACTTTTGCATATGCAAGTTTGCTCTTATGCAGTTTCATTCCTGGCGCTTTAGACTTTCAAAGGACTAATTTAATCTCTGTGGAGGTACCGGGGTTATTTTTACTACGCGATTTTGTATAGGTCTGCGTCTTACATGAATGCAACTCTCGCCTAACAGCAGAGATGACTGTACACATCAGTCACATGAAAGAATCGCAGTCAATCGCGGGGACCAACGAATTGCCGATTGTAAGTGTATAAAATATATTTTTTAAATTCCCTTTATTTTATTTACGTCATTTCAGAGCTTTAAACGTAATGCCATATATTACTCGTCAATGTTTTGGTGCTGGGAACGCATGTCATTGACTTCCCATTGATTTACATTATAAAAGAGTTTCGATTTACGCCGGTTCGTCCAGGAATGCATCCCCGGTGTAAATCGAGGGCTACCTGTATTGCTCGTGCATATGCTTGTCCTATATAAGGCTTCAAAGAACATCCAACTACTACATATTTATCCTGAAGATGGAAACTGCAGTTTTTACTAAATGGATAATCCTTGACATTTGATGCAGTTCTTCCCTGAAAGTTGAAGTTACACATGGGTGATCATGTTGATATAAGATGCATTTCTAAAACTAAAGGACGGCATCATGGTAATAATGCTGACCATTTTTTTAATTTTCTTTCAGACGAGCTCATTGTAACCAAGGTTCTGGTGATCATCCTCTTTATGTGAATGTTGATATGATGAGTGGTGCTATTCACACATCATGGATAGACTCGTTACAAGCTGCCTTTGCTGGAATTCAGGTAAGTAATCAGGATGTTAGGAGATGCATATTTTCAGACTCAATCTTATACAGTTCCTGAACACTTCCAAAATCAACATATTTATTATGCACTTCTGTTTAGGCAGCGCGGTAACAAGGCGATTGAAATCCGAGGTATGGCATTTGTACGAGTACACACTTGATACCTGGTCTGCTTTGTGAGCGTTGTGAATTCTTCAAAGAGCGTGGAAGAAAAAATATTAGGAACACTAATACAATAAGGAAGTGATTCTGATATTTATTTTATACCTGAATGAAGTCCATCAGAAGAAAATGAAGAAGACATTTCACAGCATCTTCATAATCCAAGTTACAGCGTTTGAATTTGGCGAATACTTTATATTCAAACCTCTCTAAAAGAATAACAGGTTGTCAGTTAATCACTGCTTATGGTTGATAGATTGTTTTGATAATATAAAATTTATGTGTGAAGCACCGTCTGTGACTTATGTTTAATTAGGGATTGTGTGAAATACAAAATGGAGATCACAGAATAATTTTGTAAGCCCAGGATCACATTTGTAACATGTAACATTGAGCTGATTTGTGACAGGAATCGTTCATATTGTGTTTAGGTTCTACATGGTGATATTGAAGAGGCAATATGTACACATGCGCTTTATTATTCCATCTGGAAGCAGTACGGTGTTCTGCCAGAACGTTGGAACTGGCAGCGGCTCTCTGCTGATGTGACGTTCTATCCACTCCGTCCAGAATTGGTGGAATCTACATATCTCCTGTACCAGGTTTGTAAAAGGATGAACTATAATAATGAAGTCATTACACCCAAATCAAAATCAAAAATGAAATTTCTTTTAATTTCATTGTAAAAAATTCTGACTGGCTTCTGACTTCCAGTGTTTTTTCCATGTTAGAATACTATGCAGTCATAAATATAAGAATATTATTGCTTTTTATGATAGTTGTTGTCTGTTTAACCCTGTAAAGCATTATTTAAGTATTAAATCAAAAGTTTGTATTGTATAGCAATTACTGCAGTTACAGTTTAAAAATGAAAACTGATGTAAACAAAGAAAAAACATATGTATTTATTAAAGCACTCAGTCAGCCCTTGGATAAAAGTTTGTTCGTTGTAGCAAAAAGAATGTCGATAAATTTAAAATAAGTTTCAATTTACATGGTTCATTATAGTGAAAATTTGTAAATTGGAAGTTCATAAATGAACGGATAGATATAATATGTATCAACGATGCAGGACAAATAATTTTCCACACATTTAGCTTTTTTGTGTATGCAGTTTTTTGATTGAATATGTCACTGTTACATGCACTGCCGCATACCAGCGTCGAGCAGCCTTTGGTCTTATTTGGTCAGTATACATCTTCAAATATTTTGGCTGTTGCAGGATTCATTAATGTTCAGATATTCGTAAAGTAACACGAATCAAATCCTTATATTTGTGCGTTAAATAAGTTTTTAAAATGTTCTTTAGATGGTAGATATTGCCTCATGATATTTTATTGGAGCCTTGAGGTCAAATAGACAAGTTTCAAAACTGATTAACCCATCACCAGTGTGTCAAATGTTGGTATGAAATATATTTTAATTTTATTGGTTGAAGTGGTATATGATTTATTCTGTCATTGTGGACTCAGCGCTGTTTAATTCAGTATTAATATTTCGCTAATTTTCAGGCAACCAGAAATCCATTTTACTTGCATGTGGGTGTGGATATCCTACAAAGCCTGAACAATTTTACTAGGGCAGAGTGTGGCTATGCAACTGTGCACAGTGTTTTGGATAAAAGTTTGGAGGATCGCATGGAGAGCTTCTTCTTGAGTGAGACTTGCAAGTACCTATACTTGGTAAGTACTCGCTGAAAGAGCATAAATATATTAAGTGTGTCTTTTAATCCACTTAACTTAATAGGATATTAAACTTACTTTGTTCCAGTACACCCCAAATTTTTCTTTTGAAATCTGTGACTTTATTTGAACATGATACCAGATTTGTTAGATCTGAGGTACTCACAGTAGTGAAGAATAATTGTTCGTCTGGGGTGTGGATTCATTGGTAGATACCATCATTTTTGAGAAGTTTGCTGTACATGGAGACAGTATATTTCTTCATAGATAGATACCAATGTTTCAGAGATGCAGTACTGTCTCCGTCGACGGCTCGTTTATCCAAAATGTCGATAAACGTGTCCACTCAGCATCAAAACCCAGGAAAAGAACACAAACATGATAACAGTTTGGTGTGATAATTTCATGGCTTTATGTTATTGATGTACTTTCATATAATATCTTCCACAGTTATTTGATAAAGACAACTATGTGAATAAGCACTTCAGCAAATATGTGTTCAGTACAGAGGGACACCTTTTCCCAGTGGATGTTCAGTTTCGGTCCAAAGTGTGGGAAGAAAGGACCTCGGTGGGCAATACTGGATTAGTACAAAGAAGTGGTAACCTCTCGGTATGTAACTTTTTAAATTTAATATTTATCACATAAACTAAAAAAAGTACTCTTTTCTGTTATTCGAAGTAACGTCAGAGATATGTAAACAGGATGACAACAGAAGATAATAAAGAATAGGACAAACGTCAATGTCTCATACATTTCTGTGTCTATTTGTTAATACTGTGGTACAGCACCAGTCGTAAATCTTCATCATACCATCTTCTTACTCCAGATGATGAATGCAGTTTATGAATACTGAGGCTGACCTACTTCACCGGAATCAACCTTCTTGACATTTTATATGCATTCTTTTCTGTTTGCTTTTAGTTTTCTTTATTCTTAATGTCCAGCTTAAAACGCTGCAGGACATGCAATTTGCCGAGCTTATTACTGTCGTTAACCTCATGCTGTGTTGCAGTACAACAAAGCTTTGGCATTAACCAGTCTTTTCCTGGGAGATGCGGGTCACCAAAAAATCAAAGTTTTGATAACTAACCCTGGGATTTGATATCTGACCCTTAAAAAATATTATTCTTCCACATTATTGTTATGCTGTCTCATTTGGACTCAACCCATAAAACTTGTGCAAGATAAACTAACGACTGTAATACGAGGTCTGTTCAAAATGTATTGGACCTTAATTTTTCCCACGGCAACAAATGAAGCACGGGAGGTATCCTCCGGTGGGGGGTGTAGGGGACCTTTATGCACATGCGCAGAGAGCGTCAGTCGCTGGCAGTCAGCCTGTGAGTGAGTGAATGTAGTGAACGCCCGTCAGATTTTCATATTCGTATTCATCAAACTTAATTTTGTTCACTTCAATTCATTCTGCCAGATTCTTTCTGTCAAAACATATTTTCTACTTTTAATTTTGATTTTACGTGGTCAAAATTCATATGAGGCGATTTAATAATTTAATTTAGTAACCAGGTACACCAGTAATACGCTTCACAATCCTGAATCACTCGGTATAATTTGCTCTTGTGTACTCGTGGTACGCTTTACAAAACTTGATGTGGACAAGTCCTTTGGGGTAGGAATTTGTTTAAATTTGGAACTGATGGATTTATTAATGAAAACTATCGTGAACATATCGTGAAAAGCAAAATGCGGCCCCCTCAACAATACGTTGCTTTAAAAATTAAGCTTATGTCTCCCTCCAGCATCAACATGTTAAAACAATACTAATTTGCTTCAGCTGCCTGATTACTCAAGACGAAAAACGTTGGCTTCAAATTGCTGGACTGGTCTTACCGTTCAGAACTGACATTCTGTGGCAAACCTTCCTCAAGAGAATTAATGTGGTTTTGGTGTTATATTTTGTCGTGATGTACGAACAACATATTTTATGCATTCATGTGAAAAACTTGATTTTCAGTGTGATGCTGTTGATGCTGAAAGGACATATTTCCTGCCAATCAAGAGTCATTATTTAGTACAGATTAGTAAAACTTTAGGTTTGGAAAATTATTAGTAACGGATATAAACGTATAGCAGTTTATCTGTGTGAAGGAGTGAATCAGCTGAACATTTACGAAAGGGTTATAACGCAAAAAATTCTGCAGTTGAATTCTTCAGTAGATAGATATTTTTAATTTTTGCCACCATTATTTGTGTGTGTGTGGAATAATTTTTCTCAACTTTATATTTATGTTTATATCAATATTTTATGGACTCGCACACAAATATTATTACAGTATATTACTGAATGTATGCTGTTTCAGGCTAACCACCTTATCTTACATGCATATAATTTTTATAAAAAATATTAAATGGCATCTTGAAACTGATTTGGTATATATAACATGTTTATACTACATTAATATATCAAAACGGTTTCGATTTCAGAGTTTACCCTGATGATGGAAACAAAGATTAGGTCTTGAAAACATTTGTTTTTAGGTCATCATAACCTTTTAGGATTTTTGTGTATTTGTCATGAACATTTCAAATTTTAAATATTCTGAAGTGTTTAGCTGATTAACCCTACAGGCTTGTGCTTCCGTTTAAGTTATATTGTTAATATAAACACATATAAATAAATATATTTTTGTATCTGCTCATACCATATTGAATGATAATGATCGGGGGTGTAAATATATATATATAAATATATATATAAACAATGTAGCATTTGACTTCCAAGCTTGAATCCAAAGCGCTTTGTACCGTTATGCCATTATGAGCTGTAAAACAAAAACTTATTCAACGCCATTCATGATTTGCAAGCTGCTCAAATTATATACTGGGTAAACATAATATTTTATTAAAATAATTTTCTATTTAATATCAGCTGAATCATTCAACTGCTATATGCAGTATAAGAAATGGATGCTTTCGAACTATTGTTTTTTTAAACAGAATGGCAGAAAAATTAAGCAACTGCTGAAGTACTCCAGTATACAATTGTAAACAAACTGAATGTTCCGATATTTCAAAGATTTGCCTTATAATTTGTAAACATTTAGCTTCACATTGTGAGCCGGGATAGCTCAGTCAGTATAGTGACTAGCTACGGGCTGGACGACCGGGGTTCGATCCCCGACGGGGGCAGAGGATTTTTCCTCTAGCCTGTGTCCAGACCGGCTCTGGGGCCCACCTAGCCTCCTCTACAATGGGTACCGGGGTCCTTTCCCGGGTGTAAAGCCGGCCGGGGCGTGATGCTGACCACCCACCCCCATCTAGTGCCGAGGTCAAGGAAGAGAGGAGCTATACCTCCACTCACCCCAAACGCCTACATGGCGTATAGTGGGACAAACTTTACTTTTACTTTACTTTAGCTTCACATTACAAAGACAATTTATCAGTGACCATCTGTCTATTCTAAAAGAATGAACGAGGTCTTCCAAAGTTGATAAGTGCTCACTTGTTTCTGTATTTAGCCAGACTTGCTTAAATTGCTAATTACTTGAAGGCTACAGATATTTTGGATTTTGTCAGATAGTCTGTAGTTGAAAAAAGTATAAGAATAATCTAAGGCAATGATTCTCATCCAGGGGTCCACAAGTTGTACCTCAGAGTCTGCAAGTAGATTCTACTTTTTATGCTGTATTACTGAAAGTTTTAAGCCTTTTTCTGCTTGTTTTTCCTTCCACATTGGAGTAAAAGCATGACAAAGAAGCTATATTTTCTATCCACATTTTAGTTAGTCTTTACTGTATTTAATCAAAATGTGAGATAATTTTGGGGAGGGGGTTTGCAGCATCAGAAAGGTCGTGAGGGATCTTTCTATTTAGTGTTTTAATTCCTGATTATTACCTGTATATATGATAAAATATTTTATTTTCACGCTTGGAATGTATCTACTGACATGAAATCATTGTTTTTCAATGAAAAATATTAAACAATAATGCACAAAAGGTTCTTATAATTGTGATAATTATTATCCCAGGTTGTCTTAGGTCACTTTCCATTGTTTTTAAAAATTAATTTCCCCCTATCCCCAAAAAATTCCAAAACTGTGATAATCTAAGTCAGTTACATAATGATTTCTCAAATGTGCCAGCATATATTGATGATGGTATCAATGAAGGCAGTGATGTCTGCGTCATTTTATCTGGACAATAAAATGACAACAGTTATTCTTGTGACCAGTTCAAATATGTACGTGTCGTTATCGCAAATTTGCGCTTGTTTCTGGTTGGAAGATGATTATACCATTTTGTAAATATGAAACATAATGTAACATGAACTATTTCTTCTGTGTAAGAAATGGTTTTGTTGAGAAGCCTTTTTCCACGTATAAATACAATGTACCAGGGGGCACAGTGTTCGTGTTAACCATGTTACCAAGGCTAACACTTAAGTAAGACAGATGCTTTAAATTTTTCATTTTTAAAAATATTAGCTGGGTTAACACAGTTAACATGAACATTGTACCCTGAAATGTAAAAGTAATATGAGAATTTGCATCTGTTACATCATGAGGCCAGTAACTTCTGATTTGGAATTTGATGAAACTATATTCCATTACAAATAATTAATTCTCACAGTGGAGATAATTGATTTGATTCTAATTATAATAGTTGAATTAATTTAATGTTTCTTTGTATGTTATACTGAAGCCTGAGGGGAAGAGACCGCTGGGGAGACCTAGACGTAGATGGGAGGATAATGTCAGGCGGGATCTATGGGAGATAGGAGTTGAAGGAGACTGGATTTTGTTAGGCCAGGACAGGGTCCGGTGGAGGGCTTTGGTTAATTCGGTGATGGACCTTCGGGTTCGGTAAGCCATCTGGTTGGTTGGGTCCACTATTTGGGAAGCCTGAGGGGAAGAGACCTCTGGGGAGACCTAGACGTAGATGGGAGGATAATCTCAGGTAGGATCTATGGGAGATAGGAGTTGAAGGAGACTGGATTTCGTTAGCCCAGGACAGGGTCCGGTGGAGGGCTTTGGTTAATTCGGTGATGGACCTTCGGGTTCCGTAAGCCATCTGGTTGGTTGGGTCCACTATTTGGGAAGCCTGAGGGGAAGAGACCTCTGGGGAGACCTAGACGTAGATGGGAGGATAATCTCAGGTAGGATCTATGGGAGATAGGAGTTGAAGGAGACTGGATTTCGTTAGCCCAGGACAGGGTCCGGTGGAGGGCTTTGGTTAATTCGGTGATGGACCTTCGGGTTCCGTAAGCCATCTGGTTGGTTGGGTCCACTATTTCGGAAGCCTGAAGGGAAGAGACCGCTGGGGAGTCCTAGACGTAGATGGGAGGATAATGTCAGGCGGGATCTATGGGAGATAGGAGTTGAAGGAGACTGGATTTTGTTAGTCCAGGACAGGGTCCGGTGAAGGGATTTGGTTAATTCGGTGATAACCTTCGGGTTCGGTAAGCCATCTGGTAGGTTGGGTCCACTATTTGGGAAGCCTGAGGGGAAAAGACCTCTGGGGAGACCTAGACGTAGATGGGAGGATAATCTCAGGTAGGATCTATGGGAGATAGGAGTTGAAGGAAACTGGATTTTGTTGGCCCAGGACAGGGTCCGGTGGAGGGCTTTGGTTGATTCGGTGATGAACCTTCGGGTTCCCTAAGCCATCTGGTTGGTTGGGTCCACTATTTGGGAAGCCTGAAGGGAAGAGACCGCTGGGGAGACCTAGACGTAGATGGGAGGATAATGTCAGGCGGGATCTATGGGAGATAGGAGTTGAAGGAGACTGGATTTTGTTAGTCCAGGACAGGGTCCGGTGAAGGGATTTGGTTAATTCGGTGATAACCTTCGGGTTCGGTAAGCCATCTGGTAGGTTGGGTCCACTATTTGGGAAGCCTGAGGGGAAAAGACCTCTGGGGAGACCTAGACGTAGATGGGAGGATAATCTCAGGTAGGATCTATGGGAGATAGGAGTTGAAGGAGACTGGATTTCGTTAGCCCAGGACAGGGTCCGGTGGAGGGCTTTGGTTAATTCGGTGATGGACCTTCGGGTTCCGTAAGCCATCTGGTTGGTTGGGTCCACTATTTGGGAAGCCTGAGGGGAAGAGACCTCTGGGGAGACCTAGACGTAGATGGGAGGATAATGTCAGGCGGGATCTATGGGAGATAGGAGTTGAAGGAGACTGGATTTTGTTAGTCCAGGACAGGGTCCGGTGAAGGGATTTGGTTAATTCGGTGATAACCTTTGGGTTCGGTAAGCCATGTAGTTAGTTAATTATATGTTATACTATCATTACCTATAAATTATTGACAGTAATGGCTCTCCAACAAAGTAGATACATCATTCTTCTCAAGGAAGTTATCATGCCATATCATTCAAATTCCCAACTCAGTTGGTTCAAAAATTATCATTGGGAGATGTATATCATGCCTTGCCTGTGACACTGTTTTCTCTTTCAGAAAACAGCAGACTCATATAGGGGATAAATCCTCCTATCCATTGACATAGAATTACACTAACTTCAGCATTCTTTGCTTCCACAGAATTTTCTCACGCTACAAACAAATATCTTAGAGAATAATACAGAATATAAAGAAACTGTCAAGAATGAAAACTTTTATTTCAGACAATACAGAAAGTTGCAGCAAATATATCATGTACTTCCTAATATATTGACATGCATATTCAATGGACTTCATTATGTCAACAGAATCAGGGTTGGAATAAACATATATTCAAATTAAATTGTATTCTATCTAGGTCAGAAGAAATTCCCACATATACAAATTGAAAAATTAAATTTCAAAATAATGGAATTGTCACTTTAAGATTAGTTCTACTAATTAAATACAACAAAGAATAATTATGAAAAAAAGTTCCAAATTAACAGTCAGAATCTGCTGTATGGATTGTGCATTATGCTCTTATAAGTTGCTGTGAGCATATTATGGATATTATACACAATTACAGTAGGTACTTCCTGATTTATTTTTCTATTAATGCTACTTTTGAAAAGTGAGGTTTAATTCCTGATGCAGTTGTGCTATAGGAACATTCAGTACGTTGGATAAACTACCTATAATAAGTTGGGCTGTATCTTTGATTAAGTTGTATTCATGAAGTTGTTGCATTATGGTTGTTAATCCTGTTTCATTACCAATTGCTTCGGTTAAAGCTGCTCTTTCATTATCCAACTCCAAATCGCGTTGTTTCAGTCTCTTAAACTCTCTTAAAAGTGAATCTCTTTTACTTGCATCATCAGAATTTTCCTCTTTCTGAAATGAAACCCCTGTTTTGTGAGGTTTAACTGAAGAGCCACATTCTTTGATGTGTGGATCTGTGAACTGATTCTGAAGAGTAGCCATGTTTTGTAGATCACGATAATCTTCTTCTTGCTCAAATGAGGCTTTGTTCCACTGCTTCTTAACTTCAGGTGAAGGAGAATCTTCTCTTGTAGAATCTCCACATTTTCCAGCTTTCAAAGATTGCTTTCTGGTTTTTGGTTTTTTGAATTCAAATGAAGACGAATCTGTTCTTACATTCAGACATTCTTCAGCTTTTTGAGATGGGCCTGTGGTTTGTGATTTATGAGGTATGTTGGTTCCTGGTTTCTGAAAATGATACAAAGGAGAACCTATTTCTCCTGAATCTCCACATTCGTCAACCTTATGCGGTGGAGATCTTGTTTGCGATTTCTGTGACACAACTTTTGATTCATGTGTCCTTAACAAAAAATAAGGTGAACCTGCTGTTTTTTGTTCTTCATATTTTTCAGTTTCATGAGATGGGGCTTCAGGTTCTGGTTTCTTAAATCCACATGAAGGCAAGTCTACACTGTTTGAATCTTCAATTCTATTCTCTCCTTGGGGCTCTGCAGCTTTCTGTGATGTAGTTGTGGTTTCTGTATTACTGGATTCATCAGAATGAGAAGAAAGCCTGTCTGATTCAATGATTTTAACTGAAGGTGAAACAGTTTTTTTCAATTTTTCTGCTTTTTTCCTCCTATGTGTAGGCATTATGACTGACTGTAGAAGAATAATTATAATGATGGCTAATCAAATTCCAAGTACCACAATGTGATGATATCTGGAAATTACATCATTAATTTTTCAGTGATATAATAATTTTCATGTGAACACCCTATCCTACAGCTTATTCTCTCACCAAAAACTGAGTACTAATTTCTAATTGTGGGTCAAAATTATCAGTGTGTACTACAGAATAGTTTTATCAAGCCTTGTGAATCTCTCAACAATCTTTTGATTGTGAAACAGTTCTATTGCTGCAACAACAGAAATTTGAGGAAAATTTTAAAATACTGTATCTCTGTAATTAATGGATACAGGAAGGTAAACTTTCATGTCACTTCTTAAGGAGACCTAGTGAGCTCGCGAAATTTTAATAGAATCAAAAACGGTTATGAAAATTGTGTCCCTAAAGTGTGTTGATTACACATGAAATGACTTTTAGGTTAAAATGGCTGAAATGATTTTTAAGCTATGCCCATGTATAAAATAGAGGTTGTTTCATGAAAATAAATTCTGTAACTCCCTTCTACAGGTACTATTATTTTTAGAAGTTTTTACACAAACTGCAGAGACGGTCAACCTCATTTTACCCTGATGCAGTCATACTGAAGTTCTTATAACATATGATATGCTGCAATTTTCTTGTGTTCATGCAACTTTCACTAGTTCCTTCCTCGCACTTATGTTCCGCAAGTAAATCTTATACGACCTGTCAGTTCCCCACAACTTTTAGGTTAGATAAGTACAAATTGTATGACCTGACAACTTTGGGAAGTTTAGGTTAAATGTGACTATATTTCTGTTTAATTATACAGCGTACCTCATCGTATTTTACAAATATGACATAACCGTAGGCAAAACAGCAATTAAATGAATACCTTTGTTATATAAATATTCGACTCGCCTTTTTACGTTTTAAAAATCGTCATATATAATATCTGGTAACTAGCTTCGTTTTTACATTGCCATATCTCTAGTCCGTTGCTTTTCGAGATGATAACTAGCGCAGGGAACATGTAAGCAAAGAGAATATCAAGCAGGATAACAATCCTGAAAACATATTTGAACCGGGCCGGACCCGAAAATTTTTTGTGCTACCAGACGTGAGGATGACCAGACCCGACCCCGCAGACCTTAACCCCACCAAAATATGATGGTATACAATCTTCTTGTTCTTCCACCCTTTCTATGTGTGATAAATATGTACATATCTGCATACAGCAAAACTTTCTTACTAGCGTTAAACTTGTAAGTATGTTGGTACCATCGGTCCAGTTCAGAATCAAATCGAATCCCAATTAGCTAGTTGGCGATTTTCTTTGCGGTGTTTCGTCTGCGTAGGTTGAAATTACTGTTCATGACGTCATGACGGGCGCCTCTTGCGGCCACCAGTGAAAGAAGTAGTCGTAGTCTGGCACTGGCTCGGAGGCTAGTTGTGTTTGTGGGTGTATTGTGGCAATGAGGAGCATAATGAGTGTATGGTAAACGTGTGGTAGTACTATCATTGTGAAGAGGTCACCCACAGGTAGGAAGAATATGAGTTTGAAGACCGATCATTTGATTTTGAAAAACTCAGATTTGAGGGTCCGTTTGCGTAGGGAGGTAAATAACGCACCTCCAGGAACATGGAATACGGAAGAAAGATATTGCAACAATGATTCCATGGACTCTGGAATTGCCGGACTGAAAGATCCACATTTTAACAGCAACAAAAACAGTGATTCAGAAACGTCAGAGTACATTGTAGATCCTTCTACAAGAACCACATACCTCAAAGGAAAATTTTTGGGGAAGGTAAATACATAATTTTCAGTAGTGTCCATATTTATTTTTGTTACGGGATGCGTTTTATGTTTATTTTGGAAACTAATGTCCCCTCCGTCAAGCTGTATTCTATATCAGATAATGTTTTGTTGAAATACTAGTAAAGTGATTTGCTTTATGTGAATGTGAAAACGAAACTGTTGTAATTTATTTGGTTTGTGTGTTGCTCGCATTGTTTTTAAATACAACTTGGACTCAGGTCGTCGGGCCATGGGTCATGGGAATGCAGTTTGACCAGGAGGGGGGGGGGATAGAAGTTAAATAGGTTTGGTTGTCGTTTTTACAAGACTGTGTACAATGGAGGTGATGTCCACCTTCGTGAAGTTGCGGGCACGATTTGACAGCTTCCCGTTCTGCCAGCCTCCCATACCATGCTATGCCAACACCTGTTTGACAGAGAATAGGCAACATAGCAGGGTAGAGTAGGCGACCGGGTACACACACGCTCAGTTGCCAGCTTTTTGGAAGACAAAGAAAGGAGTCAATTGCCCCTTGCGGTTTCTGGAGTGGTGGCATGGGCTTTTGTACTTGATGTTCGATTTAATATAAATTTTGGTGGACAGGAGTAGCGAACAATAGAAAATTATTTATCTGTCTAACAAATGAACATGACACTTGGGGTCTTGCTGTGGCTGATTACTTGACATGCCCCTCATTTCGGCCTTTAAATATTAAGAAATCTAACCCTCGAACACGTTTGGGACAGTCCGCATTCGAATCCTTTACAAGGGCGTGTCTTTCCTCCTTTTCCTGTGTATAAATGTTGCGTTCTCTCTCACAGACACAAAGGAAAGCCTGAGCAGTCAAATGCATTCATTAAAGTGAATCGCGAAAGAATTTCCTTTGATTATAAGTTACCTACCATATTCGAGAATGTGTTTTGTTTTTTGATTGTTAATAAGATGGAGAATAATTTCCTCAGTCATGTTGCGTTGTTTCATGATTTTCTTGTTTTGTGTGTTGAGTTCTATGTTACGCTGCGATTTCTGCCATATTTATTTTCAGATTGATTTCCCCCAGTGTCTACCTCCCCCCCCCCCAATTATGAAAAACTTAACAGATTTCGAGTTTAAAAAGCATATTTGGCTTTCGTCTCCTTTGCCCCATTTGATGCCAAATTTGACCTGATTATATTTGTAGTTTATTTAATGCTGACAGTAATTCAGAAGAAATCATGTAGTGTCGTCATTCGACCAAATAATGATGAGTCGGATTTTGTGTTGCTTGCAACTTTAAATGTTACAGAATGTTATTATGTTATCCTTAGTAAGAATGTTATAAAGAATATTTCGTAACACTTTATAGGTTTGCTATGAACTTCATACTAAGTACCAAATGCTCAGTTCCAGTCCTTTATTAGTCGTTTAAAATTTTCTTACAGAATTAATGCAATCATCCATTTATTGTTCACATTTTGTAAGACAAAAATACCATACCAAAAGGTGCATATTTTTTTTCTCGAAACTTGTACAGTTAGACACACGATTATTTATTATGCGTTTATTTTGTGTACATCGTGTAAAAAACGCCAAACAAGCCGATCTCATGTTATGATTTTATTTTCATACCGACATACCTTTTAAAATATATAAGTAGTTCGTAACTAGTTAACAAATTACGTCATCGTCGGAGGTAACTGTACGTTCAACATAACAAAGCGCCTTATAGATCTGCTTCTGTTTTTTTGAGACAAAGAAAACTTATTTGTATCTAGTTACTTACCGAAATATAAGTTTCGTTAAGGATTATAAGTAGTCAGTAAACTGTCTGGCTCGGGTCTCAGCCCCATCCTACTACGTTATGGGATACGTGGCCTCTCCTTTGGGTTAAAGCGAACATATCTTAAAGCCGATCAGTTACCTCCATCTTAGAATACATGGAGCCGTACCTACGTTCCCAGAACTCCGTTAAAGCAAAGTGCTTGACCATTTGAAACTGAAAGTCGTCTAAATAATATTAAATAATTTAGTACGTACCTCAAAGAAAACACCACACTTCTACATTACAAAGATTAATCTATTAACGCTGTTTAGGAAATACTCCGTACGAATCACATAAAATACAAAATGGAGTGTTAGTGGTAAAGTAAATGGTACATCGGCTTTAAAGTGTGAAACTCGGAGGTAATTTTACTCGGGCGAAACGCAAATAATACACAACACTTTCACTGCTAAGATTGTTCAGAAATATGAATTATAACAATAGGGACATTTGACTCTGTATATGACTAAACATTACTGAGATCTTGCTGTTGGTCTACTCGGTTGGAAAGCCTTGTGGCTTTACAACCGAGAAGACCAACAGCAAGATCTTTATTTATTCCTGTGAGAACCTCGCATTTCAAAGAGAGTAGATAAGATTTTGTATGAGGTTTTGACGTCTTGAATCATTTTACCCGACTACCAAAATCGATTCTGTTTCGTCTTGTCTGTAATCTCCTTATGTAAATGTTTCCCACTGACTCCCTCTGTCCCGTCAGAAATTCTATTGCATCTGCGGCTTAGTGTTTCTCCAATACGAAAAATTATATTACTATACGAAGTGTTTTCAATTTAATTGCATTAAATGTTATACCGTTAAATTGATTTGTGTTGGCTTCTGCCGTCAATGCTTGGATTTATGTCGTAAAAATAAGAAATATAAACAACCCTGTACCAATATGGCGGTATTCTGGGTTGTAGCTCCGTTGCAGTCTGGTAGAAGTTTACCAACGTTTCAGAAGTCCTTGCTGCAACCATGATCAGGGCGGTGAATGACCGACGTCGGTAAAATTCTACTCAGCGCCGTGAAAATTTAAAATCCTAATTAATCCTGTATTACGTTGTTTTTCGCGCTGTTTTTTTTTAAAAAAAATATATAGACGTAAACGTAATGAAACAATGGAATCATTAACAATCAGAACAGAAATATACTTTTTCTGACAATGCTAATCCTGATTTTGGGTGCTTGCCCCGTGCGTTTTGCACAACACTCTTCACTTCAGCTCTGATGATGGCAACAGTATATTCCTCCGAAACACCTCCCACTTCCGCACGATGCAGGAACCCAACAGTGGAATGGACGTTAACGATGAATCACAGTGTGAGCTTGATATCAATTTATTCATCGTCTTGTCACCATAAAGAAAGAAACTTGTAAGACTACAGACGATTTCCATCTGCAAAAGAAATTGTGTTCGAAATTATTTCATCCCAGCTGATAGGTCGCTTTAGCGCAGGAGAAACTCATGTAAAAATTGTATTTGTTAGCAGTAAATGAACTTGGAGGTAGATGGCGTGTGAAAAATAAGAAATAACGCAAAAGAAAAATGTTTACGTCTTCATTCGAGTTCAATTTTTGGACCTTTGTTCAGATGCCACGCAAAACGAATCATTATAATCATCATGTTTGATGACAGTGCGTAGGATTCGGAACTACACCGTTCTTGGAAATCTGTAAGATAACGTGTTCAGTTCCTCTCCCCCCCCCAAAGCAGGCAGTGGGAGGGCTAATCTATGCGTCCCACGTAACTCTCTTCCTGAGCGAAACACAGTTGAACATATTTATTATTTCCATTACAGCCAGCTCATCTGTGTACCAACCACACAGCATTCGTCTTGCTGTGGCGAAAATATTTAAGAACGGTAAATAAACAATCACATTGTTCAATGATCCATTTCATTTCCACATTTTCAGTAGTACAAATTACGACTATTTTAAATTCGTCGGATTGACACATAACCTCAATGTTTCTCTAATCGACATGTTTATAATTGTGAACGTTAAGGTTTACGTAGAATAAGTAGGAATGTTTATGATCTATCCCTGTACAACGCATAACACATCCAATTGGCGGTTCAGTGGCTATCGACATCAAATCTGAAGTTAAGTATAGACTTCCGGCTGTCGCTTTCGGATTGACGTCTTCTAGTTATTAGTTTACGTTCTGCAGAACGTCTCTAGGAATTAGTACATCAGCTATGTTGGTTCGTTGATAGTAGCAAATTAACAAGTATAAGATAAGGTCGCATGATTTGTATTCAAAGTTCCATCACTTAGTTCTAAAGATCAAGGTACAGAGAACATATCGTAATGAAGATTTTTAAAGGTTTAATTAAAGAGGAGACCGTATTACACTGTTACAATTAGTATCTCTTCAACATACACTTATTTATTGACTCTTACCCCATTTATATTCTTAACAAAAATAAATGAGCGATTTGTAATAAAATCCAGCGAAATACATGAACATACATTATAAACGTTTTCTTTCTTCTCGAGTGATTCAATTGTTTATCGGAATCTGTTGCGAGAACAGTATCGATTCCAGAGGTCCTTGACTTTTTATTACAGACTGATCACTGAATTAAGTGTATAGTCCACGACATATGTTGAAATGTCTTTTAATATGTTACTACTTTTTCAACAAAATGTCAGTCATCTTTACTTTTGAACAATGCGAATATGCCCTCATTGTCTTCACGTAATGTAAATTGGTAACAATATACAACAGTGCCATCTGGCTGTTTGGTGACGAAAATTATGCACATAAATGGATTGTTAAATTATTAATTACGTTGTTATTCTGGATAGTAACGTTTCGCGGAGTTGTAGTTTTATACCAGCGTTTCGGAGAAACATAATGTGCCATCTTCACAACCCTGAAACTGTTATTGCAGTACAATGTAACAAGTACTGAAAAATCTTAACCTCAAAAAGTTACACGGCTGGCAAGTTGGTATTTCTGATGGTAGTCTATTAAGGTGGGGTGACGTAATATCGATATGAATGTTCGACCTCTCGCAAGATTTTATATTATAAAGAAAGGAAGAACATACAAATCGAACTTCGTGCATCAAACAAGACTTTTTTTTTAGAAAGAAATAAATTGCAGAAATTTGTTTCACTGTAACTTTTTCCACTATCCTCACTTTGAATTGAACCACGAATACAGATTCTGAACAAAAGAATAACGAACATGAATGTGTTAGACTGGGTTATTTTCCATGTATCATGTCTTCCGGTCGGGAGCATTTCTGAGGAATGAGTAGTAGTGTACGGTATGAACAGGCTACTCGCTGTCGAGTCGCTTCTGCTAGTTGGAACTTTGCTCGCTTGCATTTTATCAGGCACATTTAGATCAAATTCCACACAGCAGTCATTCGCCACTAGCCGTTATCCATTGGTCTACTCGGATCATAAATAATCGAGCATCATTCACGTGGTAATAAAATCCAAGCTTTCGAATGGGTGGTTGAAAGGAAACACATTCCATGTTTACTACTCATACACGATCATAGTTTTTCTTCAACTTATTACCCTTGGCTGTTACTGTTTGCAACACTGTCGCACCGTACGTTATTTACTAATACTGTAAGCTGTGTTGACCCCAGAGTTAAAGAAATGCAGCGAAGTGGAATAACAGCTGTGGATTATTTTTTTGTGAAGTATTTTCTTTGTCAGTCGAGGGTTAAATTTTGTTTTTTATTCAAAAAACATGTGAAATAAATACACCTTATACTTAAGTCTGACATTCCTTTTATCCTTTATGGCTGCGAACTATTGATTTTAAAAGAATCTGATTTCTAATATTCGTACTTTGGAAGTTTTTCATTTCTGACGATACAAGAATTCCAGTTACTTTACATCGACTAATAAGGGCTCATTTTACTTCGAAATGTAAGTAATCGTGAAGGCCTAAAACATTCAAAAACAGGGTTTTTTTTCTGTAATCTGTGTACGCACGTCGTAAAATTTGTTGTGACTCGTGTCTCCGTTAATTGTCTCCTGACCATCGTGGTATTAAATGCGAAAGTAATGCTTCACATCTTTTTAGATGGGAGCGAAATTTCAGTTTTATTCCGAGTAATACACGTTGAAGACGTGATATAGAAGTAACGTGGGAGGAGGTATCTTGGACATAGGCCTTTGGCTTTATTAGAGATGAAGGATAGGAAAGGCTTACGGGAAAATGTGCACTGGATCTGCGTGGTCTCTAGCAGGAGACCACGCCTTCGACGACCACCAGTTCGCGTGATGAGATGCTATGTACTTATAGTAGACTCCCGATTATCCCGGGGGCAGATTAACAGCTGTGTATCTGGTTTAAAAGAAAATTAAAAATTAGTCTAGAACAACGTTTAAAAATAACAGTGACATTATGTAACGTATTAAATCAGTTGTTGCTAAAACCTTAAGTTAGAAAGTTATTGCTATCCCCCTGGAATCCTTTTCTTTTTAAAGTTGTTACGTAATGTATTAAAATTTATACAAAATTATTTTCGTTCTTAGTAATTCTTTAACAAGTTTAGTGTGAATGCAAATAAAGTTAATTACCGATATGTTAGGATACTGTCCAGTGAAACGACGTGGTGTTGTAATAAAAATAGTACAAGTTATGTAAGAAGTTGAACAAGCGAGCCAAGTTAGGCTTCAGTATACTAAATCTGTCCCTGGTGCACGTGGGGGTCACCAGAAGTTCGTCAACACCATCAAGACTTCAGAGTCTAACGTATATTTATTGTCTTCAGATAAAGAAAATATGGCTACCAAATTCAAGGTCACAGGTTTGATTTATTTCACAGTACAGACAAACAAGTTATGCCCCGAAAAGTTTGTGGACAGTGTCTGATATATCAAATATATCACTGCGCGTAATGATGAAGAACGTGATATTCTTGTAGAATTTATGGAGAGAGAAAGGGACAAGATAATTTAACGTTTTCATGGCCACAGAGAGAAGAAGAATGTCATATTCTCTCTGGTTATTCTTTGTCTAGTGTCAGCCCAATCGTTTCATCGAAGGAGTGGATGACTACATTCTACTTGTGATATAAAAATTATAAAACATTGTCTCCTATTCAGTCGCATGGTGATGTGCTGACTTTATAAGTATTATAAATCAACACCGATACGTCACAAGGCCCATTAGCTCTCAGGTAACTAACTGGGCTCGTACACATGGGGTTATAGAATCGAATTTTGTGTAGGTGAAAACTGTTTTCTTTTACGCAGCCGCCATGTTGTTTTACATTTAACGAAATTCTACAAACCTCTATCACCATGTATGGCCGTTTTTTTTTGCAAGTGGCGCTAGTGTCGTTCCCACCTCACAAATTTGTTTATCCGCCAAGGTGGTATTACCGTTTGTGGGAAATTTGAAAGTACGATTTTAGGGTCGTCCCCGATGGCACACTACCCATACGAAATTTCATCACAATCCGCCCAACGGTTCTCGAGTTGTCACGCGAATAACGCATTTAATTGTCTTAAACGGCAGATGATCTGTTAGGTTGGCATTCTGATAAAAGTACGTTTTGACTGCATATGAAAGCGGGTGGATGAACGTTAAGGCGATTGCAGAGGGTGGGGGGTTGTGTACGGATAGCGTATGTCGGATCTTCCAAACCACAGACGTAAACTGGCCTTTTCAGTCCATAAAAATCGCTCGCACAAAGAACACGCAGTTCGCATGACACATGAAAGGTAGAAATGACGTTGTTACACCCAACAACAGATGCAAAGAATGTTTGTCGGTTTCCCACAAAACGTCTCCATGGCAAGTGGAGCCATCTGTTTCGTTCCTGACGGGCGTTGGAAGCGCTCTCCCGGAAACCCACGTCATAAGAGAATAACAGCGAACCGCATGCACTAGAAACAACATAAAAAAAGAACTCGTACTGGCTTGATTATTTTTGTGGTACCAATTTGCTAACCCCTAATTGACATTTTCAAGCGTTCTTTACACTCTAGAATATACCACCTCTAGGACCCGTCCACGTCTGTTAAGGCTTTGACCGGGATGTTCTTTTGTTAAATCTTATGTGGTACCGCCTGATTCGACTTCTAATGGTTAAGTGAAGTGTTTTCTTCGCGGTACGGTCTGGATTCGTAAATATTATGAAGACGAGCTTCGGCTTCAAAGGGTTAACCAGCTGATTTTCGTAATGGTGAGGTGTAGTGTTTTCTTCGCGGTACGGACTGAATTCATAAATAATATTCAGACGATCTTCGGCTTCAAAGGGTTAATCGCGTTGTTTCTAGGAGATACGAAACGAATGGGACATATTGCTTTATCTGTCGACACTGATTCTGTTGTTATTCATTGCTGGGTTGGACACACGTTATCGCCCTGGTGGAGGCTCTAAGAACTCGTCCGCTAGATTTTGCGCAACATCCCAGAAAAGGCATCGTTATCTGTGTAATTATTTGAGATATAAGTTCCTTGGTCCACCCTGGGTTTGTTTGTAATGTTTTCAAATAGAAGACTTGTAGGTTATTTCTACAGGAACCTAAACATACTTCAGCATATATTGGTGTCGAACTGAGGAGTTTTCAAAGTGAAGCTGGACTGTGTGATTTTACGGAGGTAACACGATATCATCTTCACTAGTATCCGCCCAGTACTACGTAATCGGCAAACAATTTTGCTTTGTGTATGACCTCACAGTTCTAGGAAATTACTGGTAATTGAGGACTTTGGACTTGAAATGTTATACAGAATTGAAATATGAGATAAATGTTTTCAGCAAGGCGTGTACAAGCAGTTCGTAACGGTCTTAGTAGTTTGTCCACTAAGAAAATTAACGTGAGGATGAAGGACAAGTTAGCAGCTTCCTGTGACAAGTATAATTAAGTCTTTTTCCGTTCGTTTCACTGAATTTATAAATCATGTTGGTTGTTGAACTTTTGAGTCATATTTCCAAAGCGCCAATAAAGTTGAATTTACACGCTTTGAAATTCTACAGCCCAGTAATCGACTGTTATTTGTTTTTGTTGGTTTTTCTTATCACACCCACACCCGGAAAAATAGAAACAATGTCATTTAGAAGACAATAGGTACATTGGATGGGAGGCTGAGTGGACCCCAGATCCTGTCTGGACGCAGAGGCTCCCTCAGTAACAACCACAAATACCCACATTTAGTTTTCACCAAGGATTTCTAATTTATTTATTCTCCAACAAACTAATTTTCAAAATTGTTTTTCATACGTGTATCATTGCATATTGGGACATCCACGTTTAAATATTACTTAGTTTAATTGGGTGAGGCGTATATTTAATACTTAACAAACTGTCCTTAATTTTATGACGTCGTATCTGTTATCCTCCAGAGAATCAGTTGACGTATTTTAATGAAAATTTTTAAAAAAAAAATTACTACATTTATGTGTTGTGGAATGCAAACCTCTGAGGTGGAAGAGATATCAGTGCCACATGTTACAGGTCGGTGAGACATTGGGTGGAAACAGACGAATCAACTCGAAAATATGAAACTTCTCGTCGAATAAATATTTTTGTGGAATAAGTAACGTGCACGCTGTACGAGATGTGGGTAGCGTAATCTCCATTGTGGTAAAAATGTAATCAATTCTCACGGATTTGCCATTTGGTTCAGAGTTAATACGGAATACACACAGAAGTCTGCCATAAAACAGTTTTTCCTTAAATATAATTATCATTGGTTGAGCGAACGTTCTCAACAAGGGAAATGATCTAGCTTCGTTATCTGTCTTTTTATATTTTTTAAAGTTTTACAATTATATTAGTGTTCCCTAGGTGGATTATTTGTTTTTATTTATATTTCTTCATTTATTTTGCTCTGTGTTAATATTGTTTCTATTTTGGGTTTGCCTGTACTTGGCAGTTATATTTAATACTGTACATGTATAAGTTTAGTTAATCCGTTTGTGTAATATTATCCATTATTATTTCACTATTATTGTATATATTATCAGTGTTTGCCTGTTATTGGCTTCTTGCTGTTGGCAAACACGTAAATAAATTAATTGAATTGAATTATTTACTCTTGTTTATTGCCTCAAATCATCAGCTGATTGAATTTCCCCACAGTTTGCTGAGCACACACAAATATAATATTACATGTGATTAATATTCAATTAAAATAATTTTAAGCAAAATTATACTTCAATCATTACGTAATCTCTTTATTTTTATTGTGTAACGCTACAGTTACTCATTTGTTTTGTTTTTTCACCAACGTTTCATTATGCACGTGTAGTAAATAGGTCACTAAATAAGGCGGTTGCCTTATGACTAGAAGTCTGGTGTTCATGACCCGTTATGGTCATGGAATTTTTATCTCTACTGCAACATCCAGGGGTATTGGAATAACATTTATGGAGTTCTCGACCCATAGAGCTCTTTGATGTTGCTTTACGAAGTTCGTAAAAATTCTTTTGTGTTGTCATGTGGCTGAGTTTTTTTTAAGTTTTCGCTATTTAAACTGAACCTCGCGGCGTTAGTAGAGAGATCACCCGATGAAAGATCAATTTTCGATTTTATTCTTAATGCAGCGTCAGAAATATTCTGGAGTTGACAGATCCTGATGTTCGCCCTGCCCTGTTCAGTCGCCGACAGCCGTTGATTTCGCGTTTTGTGTCACAAGAGTAAAAAAATTTTCCAATATGGGTTTGTCGAAATCGGATTCGAATTTTCGCGTTAAAAAATAAATGCGAACAAAGTATTTTCCGAACATACACAATCCTGTCAAACACGCTGATGTTTATAAATCGAAAGACTCTTTAGTGTTTTTGTTTGTATTTGTACTTGTAACCTTTTTTTAAAACATATGCCTGAGTGTAATTCAACTCTGTGATGTTTTTTATGTTTCAGGATAACTTATAAGCAGTTCCTTGATAATTGAACATTTTTGACTGCGAATACATTTAATTTTGTCCTAGAATCATCGAGATGCCATTACATATACCGGAATCGATCTATTATTACTATCGATCTGTTATTAATATCGATCTATTATTATTATTATCGATCTATTATTATAATCGATGTATTATTGTGTTGTTCAACACGTGTGGCTTTGACAGGAGGCTTACTGATCCACGAGTAGAGTTTGGTCGTATTTACTCAGTCCCGCCTCCAATAATTTAACCAGACAGTCTGCCGCCTGTGAGCTATTGGGCTATTTTTATTCAAATCGTCTTTATAAACACACATCAAAACGGAAGGCTTAGTCTAAATTAAAATACATCCTTCATATTATCTTTTATAATTTACGTTAATAGGTCTACGAACTGAATTTAATATCTCAAAGTATTTGTTTCTCAGTCTAATTGTCCGCTTTGATAATTCTAGAGTTTTAAGTTTTATTTTTATGTGTTTATCGTATTTTAGATATAACTTGTTGCTTATATGACTGGTGTTTTTGTTTTACGGTGATAAATTTATGATGTTTATTGTTTTTTGGGTGTTTTTACAGCGTGGAAGTACCGATGTTTTATAAGAACATTCTGCTTTCATTATCGGGTGTAATTAGACTGTTCGGTGTAAAGATTTCAGGTTAATTTATTTTGAAATTGTGCAATGTCTCTCGAATATAAAGACGCTGCATAACCTTTTCCTATAAAGCAGTGGTATTCAACCTTTTTTGTTCGCGTGCCCCCAGATATAATTTCTCTTCAATTTTGTACCCCCAAAGTTGTTGGTGTATAATTCAAGTTATACGTAGTATATAATCTACATCTAAAATAAATTACATTACTGATTATTCAGTGTTTATCATAAAATAATATATATATATTTTAAATTTCACGTACCCCCTAAGATGTCTTTGCGTACCCCCAGATATAATTTCTCCTCAACTTTGTACCCCCAGAGTTGTTGGTGTATAATTCAAGTTATACGTAGTATATAATCTACATCTAAAATAAATTACATTACTGATTATTCAGTGTTTATCATAAAATAATATATATATATTTTAAATTTCACGTACCCCCTAAGATGTCTTTGCGTACCTCCAGATATAATTTCTCCTCAACTTTGTACCCCCAGAGTTGTTGGTGTATAATTCAAGTTATACATAGTATATAATCTACATCTAAAATAAATTAAATAAATTACATTACTGATTATTCAGTGTTTATCATAAAATAATATATTATTTTAAATTTTACGTACCCCCTAAGATGTCTTCTCGTACCCCCAGATATAATTTCTCGTCAACTTTGTACCCCCAAAGTTGTTGGTGTATAATTCAAGTTATACGTAGTATATAATCTACATCTAAAATAAATTACATTACTGATTATTCAGTGTTTATCATAAAATAATATATATATTTTTTAAATTTCACGTACCCCCTAAGATGTCTTTGCGTACCTCCAGATATAATTTCTCCTCAACTTTGTACCCCCAGAGTTGTTGGTGTATAATTCAAGTTATACATAGTATATAATCTACATCTAAAATAAATTAAATAAATTACATTACTGATTATTCAGTGTTTATCATAAAATAATATATTATTTTAAATTTTACGTACCCCCTAAGATGTCTTCTCGTACCCCCAGATATAATTTCTCGTCAACTTTGTACCCCCAAAGTTGTTGGTGTATAATTCAAGTTATACGTAGTATATAATCTACATCTAAAATAAATAAAATAAATTACATTACTGATTATTTAGTTTATCATAAAATAATATATTTTTTAAAATTTCACGTACCCCCTAAGATGTCTTCGCGTACCCCCGGGGGTACGCGTACCCCAGGTTGAATACCACTGCTATAAAGGATAGCACAGAAGTTTCGAGTTGAACTCACAATTCTATTGTTCTAGCAGCTCAAGACCACACGTACTTATGTCAGCGTAGTACGAATTTAACTTATAAGTTGCCAGTTTATTACTTGATTGATTTTTGTTTGAGCTCTCCGTATTGCCCGTGCTTCTGTAATAGGCATAAAGACTTAAGATTCCTTTGACGTGACTGGTTCACGCGTAATGTACTGTTACAGTAACAAAGGACTCAGACGTCCTTACATATTAAGCTCTGTATAACAGGCACATGATTGCTATAGAACAGGTTTTCCGGAGCTCTGTTATTCGTAATGCATATCTTCATCTAACAAAAGCCGGTTTTAAACTCCTGAGTGTGGACAGGATGACTCGGTCTTAAAACAAAGTGTGATGTATAGTCCACGCAATAGTTTATGGCCGGTGGAATTTTCAAGGGGAAGGCTAGGAGCGAGTCACTTGTGCTGACTGCACAGAGGAGCGGACTGAACGCCCAAACAAAAGAAATACGCTGACCGTGCCACCTCAGGTACACAGAGTAGGCTCGTCCGCTAGCTTCTCCACCGGCCACAAACTACTACGCCGACTATACCATAGAACATAACGAGTTTCCTCCTCGGTGGAGTTGATCGTTAGATTTTTTTTTTGAAAGAAATGTTTCTTCTTGGTTAGTCGCCAGTTCTATGAGTTGTTGAATTGCTTTAGAAGAGAGTAGATTACGACAGCGAAATTCTTGGTCCTCCTTACCGAAAATCGTCTTATCTGAAAATACATTATAAGGTGAGATATTAGGTTCTCATGGCGGCGAATATGTAGATATCCTCTGGGAAGTTTACCGACTTCTCAGAGGTGCTTACTGCCTCCATATCAGGTTAAACATGACGGCAGTAAGCACGCAAAATGTATGTAAACTTCTACTAGTCTACACGGCGCAAAATCTCAGATAATTCATCTTGAAAACGTTAGAATGTTTAGGAAATTAAATCATTTAAACTGAAGCTGTGTTAGACCGAGTTCTTGTTTGCCCTGTGGACCTGCTGTATTCGCCCTTTGCTATAAATTAACGCAGTTATTGATACGTAGTTGTTAAATCCCTATGACCCTACTAAGATTGTTTTCAATTTTAGATTATTTCCTCGTCATTGGAATTATTTCTGTACTTCGCTGTTGACTAACTGGGCTGAATCATACGCAATGCAATGTAAACGTTTGGTTTGTGTATTACGAAAAGGGAATATTAAATCTTGCATGATTACGTTAGCTGATATAGTGATTCATAAAGAATTCTCGTAGCCGCGTTTCAGATAGGGAACACCTCACGACTTATATGTGGAAGACGTGGGATGTTTGTGACAGAGACTTGCTTTCCATTACTCAGTATTAATACTTTCGACCGAATAGTTTCCAATGACAAACAAAGTCACGAATTATTCCTGTGTGTACAGAGAGGATGATCCTTTCGTATATCTACCAATATATATATTATCGATTCCACTTATGGATCGATTAACTCTTGTGACATCTATATACAGTGCGTTCACTGATAAAGTTGAACGCAACTGTCAATTCCCGGCTCCCGGAAGGAAATGCCGGGAAAAGACGAGTTGATTTTATAGTTTTTTTTTTAATGGAGAGGTATTTGGTCTCGTATCGGGAAATCCTTTGAGCGCTTGGCGGTGAGTCATGTAATTCCAGCTTGGAAAGTGACTGTTGCTTTTAGCTTTATCAGTGAACGCCCTGTATATGAATACCCATTGTTTAAATGAAGAGAAAAGTTAACGAAAGTTCTCATCGTCGGCGTCTGGTGTGTTATGCATAAGAGACGTAATTCGATGGCAGTTTGCTTGAGAAACAAGTCATGATTTCTCTTTTTTTTTTAAACTAGAATTCCACTACAACGTTGTTTTAAAGTGACAACGTACTTTTCCATTATTCTAATTCCCCTCAAAGTATAACAAGAAGTTTGGAAACTTAAGTTACGTGTTTTTTGTGCTGAAAGTAATTTGCTTTTGTTGTGAAGGACCAACATGTTCTGAAACTATGTAACTTTTTAACTGATTAATTTTAGCCTTGAATTGAAGTCTGAGAAGCTACAACAAGTGATAATGAACCTGACATTTCACTGGTTTGCTTATCTCTTCATAATTTTCTTATGTGTATATTTTTCGTGTGTACTTATCGATATAAGTGACTCGCTTTCGTAAACGAATTCCATTGAAAATATTGGAAAATGTCAATAAAAGCCCAAATACTTATAATTCCGTACGAATTGAGATAGTGTACAGACAGAATTAGTATCAGTTCGAATCCCGCTCAAGGCTTGGATGTTTGCCCTCGTTTTTGTATGTTTTTTTTAATATGTAGTTCTCGCAATGGGATGATTATCCCTCCAAGGATTTCTACCACACATCTCAGGAGCATTGTTTCAGAAACTTAAGATATAATTGTATTTTTCTCTGTTTACAGGGCGGATTTGCTCGGGTACACGAATTAATTGATCTCACTACCAACACTGTGTACGCCGGAAAAATCATTCCCAAGAACCGAATCACGAAAAGGCATCATATGCAAAAGGTAAGAATATTATATTTTCGTGAACCATTTTACGGAATTTTTAACGCCATTACGTCTTGAATTATGTGCTGATTGGCACAAATTGGTTTTGTAATTTTAATCTGGCAGCGAGCAGTTATTTATCGCTTTAAAAAAAACATGAAAATAAGTAGAATTTGAGGTTCACACGGCGGTAAATATGAAGATATCTGTCTTCTGGGTTGTAGTGTAGTTTAGTCGGTTTTATGACGTTTCAGAAGTACTTGCTACTTCCATCCTCAGAGCGAGTCATGTCAAATTTTACCCATTAGGTAATGGTCATATACTATAAAAGCAATTTGGGTTTTCTGTGAATTTAAGACTTACGTAAGCGAAATGTCGATCTAACCTGCATTTATGAGAATCGTAGAAGTAGAATGATGTTAGATTTAAATAGGATACGTAGATTTCAAATTTAAGTTTTGTGAGAGCCCATTTATCGATTTTTATATACTAATAAAGCTGATAGGGTTTTACTTATTTCAAGTTCTTAAATTTTTAATGAAATTCTGTTCGTCTTTTATAAGGTGTTTCGAATATATGGCATGATAATGTTGGAAGTTTACAATGGAGATAAAATTTGTACGTCAAAAGATTTGTTTGAAGAATTTAATACTTAAGTGGTCTGAGACAAGAGAATGATTTATCGCCATTGGCCATGTTTTTCTTGACGTCACAGCAGAGTTCATCATCATCATCATTCTCACTGCAGTGATAGTCGGAAATGTCACTTTATCGTCATTGTTCAAGTTCACTTAAAATGTTAATTTGTTACTGAGAATGTTCAAAGTATTATTGTAACTTAATACACTAGATAATATGACGTAAATACCACATATAAAATACTTCTATTATTATACAAAGGACGCTGATAAGGAAACACATAAAAATATGTTTAAGGACAGAATTCTAATATAATTTGTAATAAATCCTTCGAAAATGTGACAAAGTACGACAGTAAAATATCTAAGCTTTGTTTTGATGTGATGAAGGACTTTTATTTTTTTTAATGTAAATACGTCTATAAGGAAGGGTCATTCGGCAAAAAAGTGTAACAATGGTTTATCAACAAATAAACAACAATGGTTACCTAAGGAACATCTGTTTACTCGACATTGTTGTTACCTATAAAACATTTCATTACATTACATTCAGCTACCACAGACCCATCTTAAGCGTAACTAATTGAAGTTAAATAAGCAATGTCTTAATCAAACTTTACTCAATTGTAAAGCATGTATAAAGGAAATATTTAGAATAAAGCCAATATATAAACTTCCTTTCCGTATAGACGTATTTACGTCAAATTCTCCGGAACCGTGGTTCCACTGACAACTTTTTGCCATTCGTTTCGAAAACTTCTGTGATCTTATAGGTTATGACGCAAACCAACGAACAATATATCGGAGGACGAAGTTTTTGTTAAAGGTGCACTTATGATTTGGGAGTGGTTATGTAAATAACAGACTAATAGCAATATGTATTGGGTTTATCCGTTTGCTTAACACAGAGACGATAAAATGCATTAGTAAATTTGTATGTAATATATACTTAATCTGTAGTTGAACGCTGTGGAGTTGTAAAACGTTTAAAAACAAACTGGCTTAATGTTGAATGATGCAAAGAAATACGTTGACATTGTATGATTTATTATCTTAAAAGTATGTCCCCCAGTGATTTGATAAATGTCACAAAATACGTATTTTAATTTATAAGCCGGTGTTGCGTTTCGATAGGCGGCCCTCTGGTATGTAAATGTCAACTTCGCTGGTGGGGGGACTGAGTTAGCCTTGCCAGATCGAGATAAGAACGTGTTTAGAATGCGTGTTCTATTTGGAGCGTTTTCGGATAAGTTCCAAAATATGTGTTCCAGTATGTGCCTTTTTTTTAATGGTTATAACAAATTAAACACGGTTTTTAATATCTATTAAAATTGTAGTTACATTCGTGTTACGTGTTTTTAATTTGATATTTATACTTGAACGTCCGGTTTATATTAAAACAGGGGCAGGTTTAGGTTATGCGTGGGGCCCATTACGTTCAGATAATATCAATGCAGAACCTTAAAATAGTCTGGCTTGATTTGGTTCTCACTTTTATGTCAGGATATTTATGCTAGTTCTGTAACATTACTCTACATAGGTAATTAATGACTCTATGACGTAATCCTATCACGTAATCAGTGGCATTGTATGTTCCTTTTAGTGCCAACATCGATTAAAGTTACGGAGCTGTAGAGTAAAAAATGTATCTTTGTGTTAATGTTCATGTAATTACTCTAACTCAGCAGATGTCTTCAAGTACACAAAACAGGATTGTAGATGGACTCCTAGCTTGGCAGGGCACCTCGCATTTCAGGCTACACGTGTAGAAATATCTTAAGTAGCAGTTCCCAATGGACTGTCCGCGGAATTGGCCTCTATGGTCGCCGGACCTCACTCCCTTAGATTTATGGGAGGGAGGCGAATGAACACTAAAATGTTTGATGTTGCAAGAAACGTGGATCTTATATTTCGAAAATCCGTATCTCAGGCCGCCACGGTGGTCTAGCGGTCAGAACGCTAGCCTTGTAATCTTGGGGTCCCGGTTTCAATTCCCGGCGGTAACCGAATTTATAACTTGTGTTGGGCAAGGCCGTGGTCTAGGCAACACGGAGTTTTCCTCCGTGGCATCCCAACAATTACTCCATTCACACACAGAAGAAGGCAATGGCAAACCACTTCTGGATCATCTGCCAAGAACGTATATGAACAGGTCCCAGTCCGAGAAAAGGATGGAAGGATCCTGTTCATATGGACCTGTCGTCAGACAGAACACTAAATAATAATAAGATGAGGTGGTCTTGCGGTCAGAACGCTGGCCTTGTAATCTTGGGGTCCCGGGTTCAATTCCCGGCGGTGACCGAATTTTTAACTTGTGTTGGGCAAGGCCGTGGTCTAGGCAACACGGAGTTTTCCTCCGGGGGCTTCTTCCCCGGTTTCTTCGTGGCATCCCAACAATTACTCCATTCACACACAGAAGAAGGCAATGGCAAACCACTTCTGGATCATCTGCCAAGAACGTATATGAACAGGTCCTAGTCCGAGAAAAGGATGGAAGGATCCTGTTCATATGGACCTGTCGTCAGACAGAACACTAAATAATAATAAGATGAGGTGGTCTTGCGGTCAGAACGCTGGCCTTGTAATCTTGGGGTCCCGGGTTCAATTCCCGGCGGTGACCGAATTTTTAACTTGTGTTGGGCAAGGCCGTGGTCTAGGCAACACGGAGTTTTCCTCCGGGGGCTTCTTCCCCGGTTTCTCCGTGGCATCCCAACAATTACTCCATTCACACACAGAAGAAGGCAATGGCAAACCACTTCTGGATCATCTGCCAAGAACGTATATGAACAGGTCCCAGTCCGAGAAAAGGATGGAAGGATCCTGTTCATATGGACCTGTCGTCAGACAGAACACTAAATAATAATAAGATGAGGTGGTCTTGCGGTCAGAACGCTGGCCTTGTAATCTTGGGGTCCCGGGTTCAATTCCCGGCGGTGCCCGAATTTATAACTTGTGTTGGGCAAGGCCGTGGTCTAGGCATCACGGAGTTTTCCTCCGTGGCATCCCAACAATTACTCCATTCACACACAGAAGAAGGCAATGGCAAACCACTTCTGGATCATCTGCCAAGAACGTATATGAACAGGTCCCAGTCCGAGAAAAGGATGGAAGGATCCTGTTCATATGGACCTGTCGTCAGACAGAACACTAAATAATAATAAGATGAGGTGGTCTAGCGGTTAGAACGCTGGCCTTGTAATCTTGGGGTCCCGGGTTCAATTCCCGGCGGTGACCGAATTTTTAACTTGTGTTGGGCAAGGCCGTGGTCTAGGCAACACGGAGTTTTCCTCCGGGGGCTTCTTCCCCGGTTTCTCCGTGGCATCCCAACAATTACTCCATTCACACACAGAAGAAGGCAATGGCAAACCACTTCTGGATCATCTGCCAAGAACGTATATGAACAGGTCCCAGTCCGAGAAAAGGATGGAAGGATCCTGTTCATATGGACCTGTCGTCAGACAGAACACTAAATAATAATAAGATGAGGTGGTCTTGCGGTCAGAACGCTGGCCTTGTAATCTTGGGGTCCCGGGTTCAATTCCCGGCGGTGACCGAATTTTTAACTTGTGTTGGGCAAGGCCGTGGTCTAGGCAACACGGAGTTTTCCTCCGGGGGCTTCTTCCCCGGTTTCTCCGTGGCATCCCAACAATTACTCCATTCACACACAGAAGAAGGCAATGGCAAACCACTTCTGGATCATCTGCCAAGAACGTATATGAACAGGTCCTAGTCCGAGAAAAGGATGGAAGGATCCTGTTCATATGGACCTGTCGTCAGACAGAACACTAAATAATAATAATCCGTATCTCCGCGGAAATGTTGAGTAGGATTTATGTTCATGTGATATTTCTGACTGTGGATGAATTTAGAAATAAGATGTTGATGTATTGACAGTCGTCGTTCATTCTGTATGTTGATTCAGAAAGAACTGTGGTAGTTTCTTTTACATTTTAAGTTGTAATGTATTAAAGTCAAAATTGTGTAATTGCATAGTAGTTACATTTTCTCTAAAAAGCCTAATTATTCGAACACAATATATTCCCTGTCTCTAGAAATAATAAACTTAATTTCCCACTGAATGGTATTTTAATCAGTCAGAGGGTATTAATTTATTACAAAACATTCTCGGTTGGTTCTTCGCCGTCATTACAGAACTTAACACGACCTTCACATTTTCATTATCTATTCGGTAATATTTCTTTTTTCATTCTGACATTTATGAAATATTTAACTCACAAGTGACGTGTAGCAACTTAAAACGTCCGTACGTCAGTATCCTCATATAAACTAATTGTACATATTATTCGCTTTTTTAAATTCTTTTTACTCTCGCATTTGGAGATAATCACCTGCGCTTATTACACCGGAGTTTCGTGATGTTATTTGGGAATTCAGTCTTAAATTCTATATTCTTAAGAAAGTATTTTGTTTTGCTGGAATTCTGTCAGTCAACGATACAAATTTTTAAGATGATATAGTTGCGTCATATTGTGAAACCATATATTAATTAATTATTCGGTTTTGGTCCGTCTAATCACAATTCAAATTTAAAATTTACAATTAAGATAATTAAAATATCATTCACTCCAATATGTAAAAATGAATCTGGAAGTGAACATCACCAAAAAGTTGCATATCAGAAATTGTAATTAGGTTTTAAGTTTATAATTTTAACTTTTACACCTGAAGATGGTTTATATAGAAACCGAAACATGTTGTAAAAAGATGTTCCAAATGTAAATCGATTGTTCGATGAGGAACATCAAATGATATTTTAATTATCTTAATTGTAAATTTTAAATTTGAATTGTGATTAGACGGACAAAAACCGAATAATTAATTGATACAAATTTTGCAAGTGTGACGTATGTCTTCTTAAAAAGACGGGAAAATGTTATTATTTAGGTATATTCGTGATACATTACACTTATCTTGTCTGAGGTTTATCGCGGTTTTCCTCAGTATCTCCAGGTAAATACTAGGATAGTACCTTATATTAGGTTTAAGCTTCTTTCCATCTTTTTAATTACCCATTTGACTCTGTATAGTCTGAGCTACCGCACAAACCAAATGTAGGTTATTTTTGTTTGAACAAATAAATGTATCTTGCAGATAAACCGATAATCGGACTCTGGTTTACGTGAATTCTAGCCAAGCCGAGTACCAGAGACCATTCACTACGAGGTTCATTAGCACAACCTCCTGGTTCGATATTCAAGGCCGGTAATGCGATGTTCTGGCAAATCTCCGAAGTTCCTACAACTAAGTATCTTAAAATAGGTCACGGTCTTTTCTACTCTGTGAGTTTTGAGATTCTTACGGGGACGATTTTGAAAGATGGGAATCCTCTGGGATGCTGAGCCTTGTATTCTGATATTGACCGACGTTTCGGAAGAGTGTACTGCCTCTATCGTCGGAATTAAACGTAGATTTGACAGTCATATTCGATAGTTTTGCTGTGACAGTCAAACTCCAATAAAATTGTGGTTGTCAGTAAAACGATTTAGGTAAAGATAAAAGTTTCGTGTGCCTAACGGCAAGGAGACACAGCATCACGCATTACATGCACCGGATGGAGCTATGTGGCCAGTTTTACGCTTCGACCGTTTTTACTCCCCTGGGAAAATGTCTCCTGTACTCGTGGAATAGGAAATTGGATGGGGGTTCACAGTAAGACACTAATTAATCTTCTGGTTGCTAGAACTTTTATTTTTTTTCTGTCAGCTATTATAAAAATCTTATACTTGGCTGCTGAAACTACGTATTTTTCGCAAGTTATGTGTGTAATGGGGGGAGAGGAAAACAAATGTATTAGTTTACAGATAACGATAGGAGATTTAATTTCACGCATTGCGTGACCTTTTCATGTGTAGTGATACAAATTAATGACCCGATTACGTAATTAACCTCAATTTCCACGCTCCTCCCTGTTAAATTGTTGGAACCTGACCAATTTAAATGTAAAGTAACCGTCCTTCACAGCCAAAATTAAAATAGAATCCTCATTTCCTGTTAGAAGTTTTGTATAAAATGGAGCCCGAGAAATATTTTATTGTGTATAGATGTTTTGATATACAGGTAGCCCTCGATTTGCGCCGGTTCAATTTGCGCCGATTGAGAATAACGCCGATTTTGAAACCAGCAAATCAAAAAAGTGAAAAAAAATATATTTTACTATTATTTATTAAGTTTTACAATGTATCTCGTACTGATTATTGTACTAAATCGTAATTCTTACATCGCTGATTTTGTATAAAAATTATAAATACAGTCATCTCTGCAATTACGTGTGTTTCGTTAACGCGAATTTGCTCCAATGAGATCGATGAATCGGTAAAAGATGTTTGTGAAATGCAAACTTTTTCATATGCGAGTTTGCTCTTATGCAGTTTCATTCTTTGCGCTTTAGACTTTTAAAGGACTAATTTAATCTCTGCGGAGGTACCGGGGTTATTTTTACTACGCGATTTTGTATAGGTCAGCGTCTTACATGAATGCAACTATCGCATAACAGCAGAGATGACTGTACACATCAATCACATGAAATAATCGCGGAGACCAACGAATTGCCGATTGTAAGTGTATAAAATATATTTTTTAAATTCCCTTTATTTTATTTACGTCATTTCAGAGCTTTAAATGTAATGCCATTATATTACTAATCAATGTTTTGGTGCTGGGAACGCGTGTCATTGACTTCCCACTGATTTAAATTATAAAAGAGTTTCAATTTACGCCGATTCAGTTTACGCCGGTTTGTCCAAGAACGCATCCCCGGCGTAAATCGAGGGCTACCTGTACATTCAGCTGAGTCATTGATACCCGAGCCTGTTTCTTCTGAGGTCGACGGTTCTAGTGATTATCGATTAATATCGTTGTTATTTTATCGTATTTATATAAAATGTTATCGAAATGCTATTCTCCGAAGATGAAGTTTATACGTTGACTATCAGTGTGAATTTTGACTTAAGAGTCAGTAAAGAAATTTTGTGTTGTAAAATACTGAAAAAAAATTGACTACAATGGGACAGAGTATCGGTTGTCTGTAGGCCTTATTAGAGACCGTGACTTAGAGAAGGATTTTAACCGTGAAACTGGTTGGGTTAATTAAAATGTGTTTAAGCGAAACCTGTAGTAAATTCTGTTGAGGTGTGTCTGATGCATTTCCTGTTGAGAATAGTCTGAGAAATGAAGGTGGTTTATCGCCATTGCTATTTAACTTCGCTGTACAATACGTTAGGAAATTCCAGGAAGAAAATGAATGAGGCTTGCTTGTGGTCTGTATCTGATAGTATTAATTTACTACGCCACTAAAGATGCTGACTTGGAAGTAAACTTAGATAAAAATAAGTAAAGATCCTGGTCTTGGCTTCATTAGACAGCGATACAAAATCATTATATAAAGTCAGTGTTAAGATATACGTAGATGGTTCTAATGTCTGCCTAACACCGAGTTATATTCTCGAGAGACTTGCTGAATGAAATTCAGCAAAGATTCCATGGTCGCCGAAATGCTGCAGACGTCCTAATGCCAGTTTTATTTTCATGGAACACTCAGAAAGACTACTGTGGAGCGTGAAATTAAGTGTACAAAAGCACAACATGGCAAACCACGCAGCGTAACTCGGCATTTGTCCGTCAGTGTCGCGTTGGCGCCTTGGTTCTTGTGATATTCCACGTCAGCTATCCGCCATATTGTTTTACCACGGATCCATTTTGTGTACGAAAGAATATTGCTTTAAGTCTACGTAGAAAAGAAATAAATTAATAAAGGAATTTAGATGTGAAGGAAGGAAGGACTTAAGATGAGTTTAAGGAAATAGTAATTGAGACAGGAAGAGAAAAATTCAAGGGGAAAATAATGAAGAACGAGGGAAAATATATGAAACAACAAAATCTGGTATGAAAAATTTATAATGGAGTATGATTTATTTGTAAGGAATTTATCGACTAGAAAATGAATCTGAACTGCACAACCATCTCTTCACTAATCGATTTTCAGCTGAATAGTTATTTGGCTACGTCGGATGAGACGCTAGAATGATCATGAATGGTAAGGAAGGATTTGTAAGGAGGCGGTATTGCCAGTTTAATGGTATTTCCGCATTCTTCTGAGTAAACTTAGGAAACATGTGGAAAGAGTATTTAAGTCGAAGATCCGGTCAAAAGAGAGTCACGTAAGGGAGAGTCCACTATACGTAGTTTGGTAAAATATTGTCATGATGATATATATATATGCATGAGATACGATATAAATTAATAGGGAGAAAAATAAACTCGTATTCCGGTCTCTTATACGAGTTTTATTTTAATTTCTTATTGTCTTTGAAAATGTGTATTTACACGGATGAAGACAAGAAGATAGATTATATATATGTCAGGTACGTAGGATATTAATTAGATATGGAAGATTACGTAAAGAAAGATAGATTGAATGTTTCCACGATTAGATTAGATAGTGATATGTAGGCCTGTAGATAATGTATATTCCATGGTTTTGAACGTAGTAATTAACTTTTAAGAAAAATTTTTACTTAGGATTACGTAAAGATACGATAAATATGTATTGACAATTTAACAACCCAAGCAAAACAAATTCGGAAAATAAATGCCTTCACCTTGTGAAAAATTACACACTAAAAGCGTGTCTTAAAATATCCTTTTACAGTGGAATTCATGGCCAAGAGCGTTCTTTCAAATTATCGCTCAATTGCTGACAGGTTGTAATCACCCATTGTTTTTTTTTACTGAATGTTTTATGTTCAGTATTATACATACAAAGAAGTTCTTTCTCTTAAATCATTTAGACAGGAGGTAGTTTAGATTTTCTCTTTGTTTGGACAATGATTATAACACCAAAAAACAACTGTATCGTCATATCAACAAAAATTAAGTATGTGAGTCTCTTGACGTAAGAGACAACAGACATCAACAACAGAAAATAAGCAACTTTTGTTAACAGTGGATCTTTTGTAGACTAAAACAGTATTACAGTATTGTTAAGAAAATGAAAGTTCCTTTGTTGTGTGTTAGGTGGGCGTATAAATGGGATGTTTATCTGTTCGTCTACATGTATTTCTGTAACTACTAGGCGGATTTATACATTTTATCTTTCGATTCCATATCGATAACTAAAGAACCACTGGACTCAGATATGCGATTTATTTTAGAAGACAAGTCATGTTACCATGAGAATTTAAAATCTCACCATACGAGGTTTTGTACAAATATAGAAAATAAAAACATTCATATAATGAAATTAAGTACAGAAGTGATCTACTGAAATTCTTGGAACTATTTGTTTGTTATACATAACCTCAATTTCATCGTGTATTATAGTCTGTAGAATGTATTTTGCCTGTGCTCTGTAATCCGGAAGTTTTAATATATTGGCAAATCACAATTGCTGTTTGAGTGTAGCTGTACTTAAAACCTTTAACCAGTTGCTCGACGGTGGAACTAAAGTTATTGATTTTGTAGCCGTCTGGTTTCCGGAGCGAAGAAGTTACAATGCGCATTAAAGCAAATATTATTTATTTAGTCTTTGATTGTTACGACTTTGTTGGTTGTTGAAACTTTGTAGGCATTTAATTATAGATTCTTTTTTCATTACATCAAATGAACGCATAATTAATATGTACTCATTCCTTTTTGTTAACATAATTCATATCATAAAGTACTCGTTTTAAATAAAATTTGATATTGAGTGTCTGTGTAGACCAATTGATACTTCGAGTGTGTCCATGAGGAATTGATTGTGGTTTCATAACCTCACTAGAATACAGAATGATTCGCCTGATAACTACACACAGTTTTCCTTCTAAATAAACGATAGATTTAGTGAGGTTATGTAATTGTAAAACTGTATTATGTCGTATTTAAGATACGTGTATGTTTTAATTCCGTTTACCGAGAGGAACTATAACGTGTTTAAATAATTGCAAGAATAGTAATAACAACAATAATAATAATAATAATAATAATAATAACAACAGTACGCGCTGTTGGGCTTTCGAAGTATTTTACGCTTCGTCGCGTCGTGTCTTTGTAAACAAATAGACAAGAGCTGCCACTACAAATAGCAGGCTTCCGAGTACAGTTATTTCTTTATTGCTGTCAATATAGCTCGTAACGTGATGGTTGTATGAGATGACCTTCGCTGTAAGAGCAGTTTCTTTAACATTACCCTTCAGCTGTGTTGATCGTCTGTTATGCGTCATAAGTTCGTTCACACGGAGAAAGACAACACATTTTTTGGTCAGCAGAGTTGTATAATTTAGGGCAGTATTTTTCAGACCGTGCCCCAGCTCATTAGCAAGTCACATAATATAACAAAAAAGAACATTGATTTTTATCATTGATATTTCGTAAATGTTAACATACTCACACGTACGTATTAAAACAAAGGTAAAGCTACAGTGTTTGTCACATTTTCTGCATAAACCGAGTTCGTATCCCGATATCTTTTTGCAGTGGAATAGAAATGTTTAGATGCCAGATCAGGTCGTTTTAACTACAAAAGGAAATGTTTTGTCCATGCGTTAAAGCTTGTATGGTCCTGGAAATAATGTTTAAAATAGAGATGAAATATTAAATGCGCTACGAGATGGCTGGTTCATCAACACATTTCTAATAGTGGCTTGGCTCACCCAACAAGTTTTATGTGGCTCTAATAGGTTGAGTTGACTTTAGAAAATGGCGTATATGTCTTAATTGCACATAAGAATATCATCTCAGGGGAGTCACTTATTTTATTCTGTATTGATGTTTATGATATTCCAGTGTGGTGACTATATTTTATTATAAATGTATTTTAATTTTTTTTTAAAAAACTTCTGCAACGTCAAAATTTCTTAATTGCAATAGCAATTCGTTTAACGGTTCGTTATAGTTATGATTTTTATTTGGAACGCTGAGTCTGTTTTGTTTTCACGTAAATTTATATTTCATTTGGTGGCTACACTCAAAAAATCTTCGCTATTTTTATTTTAATATCTACAAGCTGTTGTCTTAACTTCCGCTGACGTTTGTCTTAAAAAAAAAAGAGGATTATTTGGCGGCTGTGCCGTGACAGGACATTGAAACGAGCTTAGATATGCGCACAAGTTATATTTGCCTTCGTAGTTGCCACTCATTCTGTCCGGCTTACGCGTGTCGGCGTTGTACTGACTGTTAAGAAAACATCGGTTCATTATATCGTTCTATGAATAATAATTCCTCTCTTACTGTGAATTATTTTGTTTAAACCTGCTTGTAATAGTTCGTCATATGCAGGCAGATCCTGTACTCTTAAAAGTACGTTGATTGAGAGGTTCGTCGAGACATTTCACTAGTTGACGTGAGGCATTTGGAAGCGGATTTCTTAATTCGATTGTGCAATGTGTGGATACACGTGTGTGTGGATATTATATGGAAATAAGTGCTTGACGGAGCAAATAAGTTTGATAGTTCATTCCCACTGGAGTCAGGTGTAATCTATACAAGGGCCAAGGTTGTAAAACAGTGATTATTTACGTTAAAATTATGTCTACAGCCTGCGTTTTAAAAGTGTCTGTATAAATGACACTGTCTGTGTCACATCTGAATTGCATTAAATCATCAAAATCTTTCTGCGTAGGATTTGAGAGGTTTGTTATAGATTTTGAAAATTTTTGGTTTTAGCGTATTCATATTTTTTTGTAATGGAAGCTGCTTAACACTTTACATCGCTAAGATGACAGATGGGTTTATAATGATGTAACCAGAAGCATAGATGATGATACTCGTAAAAATATCGTATTTCTTTCGTTGTTTACATTGGAGTAATGCAGAAAGGAAAAATATACACGAAATAATGTAGAAATATGAATATGGAAGGAAATAGACGATTAGATTTGGTTTTCTGATCTCTGGGTTTATGATTGTTAAGTGGTAACGCTTATAACATCTGCTAGAAGCCTCTCAGAACTTGGTGTAGAACTGCTGACGGAAGGCAATGTCGTCACTGTGTGGCCAACTCACGTGTCGAACGCAACATAACTCTGTCCACCTGCACAATGAATCAGTCCAGATTAAAGTTCTTTTCTGAAAATAAATATAAGCAAGTCGTATATTTCGTGAAGAATGATCATGTTACCCAGTAACTCGACATCAGGGACACGAAACGTAACATTCTCATTGTACGGAGACCATTCTGTGTGGAGAAAATGGGATCTATGCAGGGAAGGAAGTGACTAAGCATATTTTCTAAGTACCTCGAAGCCAGGCTGTGTGACACGGCAGGGGTGAGTAAACTTTTCAGTTACTGTACGCCGTTAACCTCTCGAAGACCAGCTGACGCGAGAAACATCGATATCAGTTTTTTTTTGTAAGGTCGTGAAAGATAACATTTCTCTGTGAACTTATGAACTGTGTACAGAGATCCAGATGTGTTGCCAGTCTTAAATATGGAGTTTGTTGTGGAAACCAAGTAAATTTGTTACAAGAACTTTGTTGTTGTCAAATTCTCTGGAAATTATCGTTAAACGATGGGGGGGGGGGGGACGTTATAAATTTCAGGCTAGCTGGTCGGGATTCAAGCTGGGTATTTACATTTGCGAGTGTTGGCCATGTTGGTGTTCCTCCGGTAAATTCCAAGAGCCTAGATAGGACTGCAGAACAAAGTTAAATCAATAGGAAACAGTAACAGCTTATTCTGTGTAATGTTTACGTTTTAAAATCAATACCCTGCCCTGTAATAGGTTTATTTACTAGATGTCTGTGTTTGGAATGACGTCATATACACCCCTGACCCCAAATAAAATCTCAGGGCCCTCTCCTGGCAGCTGTTTGTGATTTATTACCTGTGTAGGTTTCGTTTGTTTGTATAGAAATTCTGTTTTGCAGTATTTGTTCAACTTATTATACCTTGTCTGTAGTCGGTGTATACAAAACGACACGGCGCTATATCGGACACGATTATAATGCTAAATAATACATTTGTATCGGCGTGTTAACTGTGAATCCCGTTTGAAATTACGTAGGAGAGTTCACAATGAGTGATTGGCTATATATATATACAGGGGCCTTGTATCGTAATTTGTATGAAACAAAATCCTGTTAGAAACGAAACATTTCTAGGTCCCTTTGGATTGAATTATAAATAGGATTTTCTGCATCGTTTGTGTATTGGTACGATACGATGTGAGCATGTCATTAGTTTTAAGTTCAGAAGTTGGCAGTTCTTCCCCGGCCGCAGCCCCTGTTAAATTCTGGGAGAAAGGTAAACAATAGACGAGCTAACATCATTCAGCCTATGACCAGGGAAGAGGGCAGGTGTGTTGAAGAAAAATATTCCACGAAAAAGACATCGAACGTCGTACTTTAGTGACCAGGGTTGTTCGTATCAATGTGTGGTTGCCACATCACTATCGAGGTTCTCGTTCGATATCGCGTTATCTCCCGGGCAACGAACCCCTTGTGTAAAGAAGTACTTTGTTAATATATAGCGTTGTAAAGAATGCACAGTAGGGCAATAGACGAGCTGTCGTAGGTATAGAGATTGTCGTTCATCGTACCTGTGTTTTGTTTCATTCAAGGTCTTTTGTGCTTGAAGCCATGTTTTCAGTATATCGATACTTTTCGATTAGAGATTTACGCCAGACTTTAATCGAACCTAACAAGTATATTCGTAGGTGTAAACATGTGGGCGGACAGATATCCTAACCTATCAAACGTCCATTTTATTACGCGTTTCGTGTAACGAATACACAGAAGTGTAAAGTATGGCCAACTGCTCAGAATTCAGGCGTTTGCAAGTTTGTATCCAGTGGAGTAACATGAACTGTGCTTTGTTCAAACAGCTGGTCATAGTTTTGTTGGTTAGGCACGTATGTTATTCCAGAAGTAATTACCGCTCTTAGAGTTTCTTATACCCTTTTCTTTTCTGTTTTTATTGTTTCTTTTTTATATTTTTGAAACCGCAGTCGATTTTAAAGACGCTGGCAGCGAGCTCTGTGCCCCTTCTGTGTCGGCATACATTTCATGGGATTCCACAGCAGTTTGGATTTTATTAGGATTGGCGATTTTCCAGTCGGTAGCGTAGTATGTCCCTTCTACACCCCCCCCCCCCCAAGTTCTCAAAATAGCAAACGTTGCCTCGTTACCTGGGACGGGACAAGAAACTGTTCAGTGACGCATTGTTGTGTATGATGTCATGACGGTATTAAATAACATAAGTTCTGTAGCAGAGATTCCTTGCTACATGCAGCCGTGGTATATCTTCCACATCTGGGGGGCTTTGTCAGGGGTATTATATATGTCTGGATAAGGCTTTTCTGGAGGGGTGATTGCTACCCTCCGTGATCCCTTATTTCAGAATGTCCTTGTCTCTATCATATTACCAACATAAGATCTTTTTCGTATGTTGGTAAGGTTTGTTCAAATAAGAATAAAAATGTGATTCAAAAATGTGGAATATGGGGCAAATAGAAGATGTTTACAGTATAATAGTAGAAATCTACGAACATTTTTGTATAGTAATTTTCCCAAACAAGTTTGCAATAAATCGAGATTAAATTAGTGTTGATATTCTAGCTCTCGTTTGTTTTTTTGTTTTTTAATGAAGAGAGGTTATGTTAAGAACATATGATCCACATTCTGTCTGCAAAGAGAGGTAATCAGATATTAAGGACTAATTATACGTATTCGTTACCTAATTACATTCAAAAGTTTTGTAGTGTACAGATTATATTGCAGAACGTAATATTGTAACGTGGATGATGCAATAATCAGCCAAAGCATTAATCAATGCGTCAGTTAAATCTGCTACTTCAGAATTAATTGTAGAAACATTTTATGTGCCGAGGATTTTTATACGCATAAATATCATATATTGTGAATGAACTAAGTATAGTTTTGTTTTAATTTCAGATTGCACGTGAGATACTAATACACCAAAATCTTGTGCACAGGAATGTTGTGAGACTTCATCACTTCTTCGAAGACACTGTAAATGCGTATATAATTCTTGAAAACTGCTCAAGAAAGGTTAGTTTATGTTGAATTCTCTGTCATTGTAGAAGAAACTATTGGTGGTAGAACATATTTTAGATCGAATTTTTGGGGGAGGGGGGGAAATTATTGGAACAGAAGTAACAATCCCTACTAATATAATTTAGTTGTGTATAGGTTATGTTTGATTGGGCACATATTCTTACCAGCTTCTGTCTCGTCAGTTGTGAGTGATAACTTTTAAGTAAATTTAAAAATTAATTCAGTTTGTCTGCTTTCAGTCATTAGTACATGTTCTGAAGCACAGAAATGTCATAACAGAGCCTGAAGTTCGATATTACCTGTGTCAGCTTGTAGCAGGCGTAAGCTACATTCACAGTCAACACGTGATACATCGTGATCTCAAACCAGGTAACATGTTCCTTGGTGAGGACATGGTCGTCAAAATTGGTGACTTTGGTCTGGCGACGCAGGTGGACGGTGACAAACGAGTGTAAGTGTTTTTTTTTTTTTTTTATTTAACCTAGAACAGTCATTTTCTAAACTCATTTCTTTTATTATCGACTTTGAGTATTTTAATTCGATTTATATCGAAGAGAATAAAAATTTTAGGTTATTTTACGAATTCGTGGCTTCGTATTTTGAGATCGATCTGTTGGAGGCGGCACTGGTGTCTGAAGAAAGAAAAAAAATTGAGTTTTTTTTTTTTTATTTAACCTAGAACAGTCATTTTCTAAACTCATTTTTTATTATCGACTTTGAGTATTTTAATTCGATTGATATCGAAGAGAATAAAAATTTCAGGTTATTTTACGAATTCGTGGCTTCGTATTTTGAGATCGATCTGTTGGAGGCGGCACTGGTGTCTGAAGAAAGAAAAACTTTTGAGTTATTTTTTTTTTTGGATTTAACCTAGAACAGTCATTTTCTAAACTCATTTATTTTATTATCGACTTTGAGAATTTTAATTCGATTTATATCGAAGAGAATAAAAATTTCAGGTTATTTTACGAATTCGTGGCTTCGTATTTTGAGATCGATCTGTTGGAGGCGACACTGGTGTCTGAAGAAATAAAAACTTTTGAGTTTTTTTTTTTTTTTTTTTTTTTTTTTTTTTTTTTTTTTTTTTTTTTTTTGATTTAACCTAGAACAGTCATTTTCGAAACTCATTTATTTTATTATCGACTTTGAGTATTTTAATTCGATTTATATCGAAGAGAATAAAAATTTCAGGTTATTTTACGAATTCGTGGCTTCGTATTTTGAGATCGATCTGTTGGAGGCGACACTGGTGTCTGAAGAAAGAAAAACTTTTGAGTTATTTTTTTTTTCGGATTTAACCTAGAACAGTCATTTTCTAAACTCATTTATTTTATTATCGACTTTGAGAATTTTAATTCGATTTATATCGAAGAGAATAAAAATTTCAGGTTATTTTACGAATTCGTGGCTTCGTATTTTGAGATCGATCTGTTGGAGGCGACACTGGTATCTGAAGAAATAAAAACTTTTGATTTATTTTCTGTATGAAAGTACTTTTGATCTTTGTTTTAAAATCTAACATTTCCACGATGTTTCTTATGCCACTCTTAATGTTTTATTATGCTTTTTTAGGACAATCTGTGGAACTCCAAATTATATAGCACCAGAAGTGTTGAATAAATTGAGCTACAGTTACGAAGCCGATGTATGGGCGATCGGTTGCATTATGTAAGTATGGAGTATGGGTTTAACTGGAACTCCAGTTAATTCCTTGAAATTATTTAAACACTTCCTCAGTGGTCTAAAGATAAGTGTTCAAAAGGTCACGAACTTAATCTTAAAATAAAAATAATAAATCTGTCGGTATAATTAAATTATATCATCTGAAGACTTGGGTACAGCAGTATCTTGGAATTTCGTATATTTAATAATACCCTGTCACGTGTATGACGAAAAACATGTTTTATTTCTGTCGTCAGTACGTTGCAGTTCCCTTTGCTCCGAGCAATTGTTCGACTTATCGATGAAATCGTGCACTAGAACTAGTCTTACTGATGGTCACGTGGAAGGATGTTTATGAATCACAACAGAAATTAAAACCTAATACTGAAAGATTTCTTGAGCAAAAGCAGTGGTAAATATGTCTTAAACCAATTTTTATAAAGAATTTTTAATTTAATGAGGAAAAAATATGTGGATCTGCTTGAAATAGTTGGCGTTTTCAGTATTTTACCCGGGGTTTCAAAAAGAAAACGTCGCGGCCTTTCGGCCAGTAATCGATGAATGAGGCTCCGCGTCTGGAAAGGTCGAGAACCCCGGCTTCACAGAATCACTTGGAAGACAGTCCAGAATACGCCGTCCCCTTTACAGGAGGTTGGCGACATTACGAACAGGATCCTTCCATCCTTTTCTCGGACTGGGACCTGTTCATATACGTTCTTGGCAGATGATCCAGAAGTGGTTTGCCATTGCCTTCTTCTGTGTGTGAATGGAGTAATTGTTGGGATGCCACGGAGAAACCGGCGAAGCCCCCAGAGGAAAACTCCGTGTTGCCTAGACCACGGCCTTGCCCAAAACAAGTTATAAATTCGGGCACCGCCGGGAATCGAACCCGAGACCCCAGGATTACAAGGCCAGCGTTTAGTGTTCTGTCTGACGACAGGTCCATATGAACAGGATCCTTCCATCCTTTTCTCGGACTGGGACCTGTTCATATACGTTCTTGGCAGATGATCCAGAAGTGGTTTGCCATTGCCTTCTTCTGTGTGTGAATGGAGTAATTGTTGGGATGCCACGGAGGAAAACTCCGTGTTGCCTAGACCACGGCCTTGCCCAACACAAGTTATAAATTCGGGCACCGCCGGGAATTGAACCCGAGACCCCAGGATTATAAGGCCAGCGTGGCGGTCATAGAAAAGGTTTTATGTTTCAGAAATTTTCAGGAGGATTACTGCTGTTTACATTGTTACGATAATTTGAAAGTAACATACGAAGTCTCTTGCCGAAGTTGGTCAGCTGAATGTACTCTTGTAGGTTAATTTGTATTTATGTTTTGAGTGTTAATTTGTTTAGAAACCCGTAATGTCACGTTTAATAAACAGAACAGTTGTAGTTTGACGCGAGACCATTAACATACAAAACCTAACTGGTTTGTAGTGCGAATTGAATGTGGAAATTTTTTTTACGTATTTTAAAGTTTCACACGCACGCACTACGAAACATAAAACCACAAAAAACTTTATGTTAAATGTAGGAGAATGTTAAGTTGATATTTTATTTTACATTTGTAAAAAAATATGTTGTCTGCTGGAAACATTGGCTTTAGAATATAGATATTTATTTAAAATATAAATTCGTCTTCCTTTAGGATATCGAAAATTGTCTGTTTCTTTACTAGGTATGCGATGTTGGTTGGACAACCTCCTTTTGAGACTGCGACGCTGAAGGAAACGTACGCCCGTATCGTAGGCAATAAGTACGCCCTCCCGCCTCTGGCGTCAGAACCCGCGAGATCTTTGATCTGCGAGCTTTTGCAGCCAAAACCTGAGGATCGACCTAAATTGGATGAAATTTGCAAACACGAGTTTTTCACTAGTGGTTACATGCCCGAGTCTCTCTCTCCGTCGTGTTGCTACACAATGCCGAAATTTGCATCTGTTGCCTTGCTTTCGAGGTAAGTTTGTCTCGAGTCGTATTACTGTTTAATAGCACAAATTTGTGTAGGGGTCGATGAAAATGTATTTCTTGGGTGGCTGATCTAGCAATTATTTCATCGGATTTAGACGATGTTTTGTAATTGTTTGTAGGCCGCCACAGCCACAGTCTCAGATCATATGCCAAGCTCCAATTTTGAGTCAAGATCTGAAATCTCTGACAAACTCTGTATCTACATTAAAAATTCCTACGCAGAAAAGTCCAAATACCATAGCCAAGGTAGGTACAAAGAAATAAATAAATATCCGCGTAACCGTCTGAACCAGTTAGGCTGCTTACACGACATACCGATAGAAATTATGATTAATACCATCTTTAAATTAAAGTTAATTAAATTAATAGAAAGTATTTTAACATTAATATTTCTGTCTTCTGGGTTGTTGCGCTGCGTAGTCTGGTCGATGTTAACCAACGTTTCAGACCCTTCTCTCTCTTTCCTCTCTCCTTCTCTCTCACACTCGTCCACGCGCTCCTATTGGTCCACACACACGCCCGCTCCCATTGGCTCGGGGCAGGCACGGTCCGGCTCCTATAAACCTAGCCCCACACTCCCAATTGGAATATTCATCGCCCTGATGACGGAGGCAGTATGACCTCTGAAACGTTGGTTAACATCGGCCAGACTACGCAGCGCAACAACGCAGAAGACAGAAATCCTCAAATCTTAAATTGTTAAAGTAATCAACGAATATAGAAAATGCATGTTTCAACCATAGACCCAACAGTATTCTTAATAATGAACCTTATTAGAGGATCGTGGTGGCGTTTTTGATTTCAGTTCTCCCCAAAAGATAAGGCAGCCTGCAGTAGTCCAAGTGCTGGGAGCATTATAGCTTCCATACGCAAAGACAGAGACGCACGTCAAAGCTCTCTGAAACAGAAGCTGAGCAGCGTGTTATGTCCTGATAAAATGACATTATGTCGCAAGAGACCAAATAATGCTGTGACGTTGTATCGGTTTCTGTCGGATTGCTTTAATAAGATGCCCCCTGCGAAACCATCTGGTGAGTGTCGTATCTCTAAGCCTGTTATGACGCAGTGTAAGTTGTATCAATATGATTGTTTTCAAATGTAATTGTAAGAAATATTAAATTTAAAGAAATTTATTTCAGTATATAGGTAGGTACATTTAATTTTATTATTTTGATATTCAGTATAATAAAAACAATAGTGTAAAAAATATAAGTATCTACAGTGATGGATCAATTTAACGAAGTCAAAAATTCCATTTTTACTGACAAACATCAGGAAGTATGTATTTATTATTCCAGTCTATACACAAACTTAATTTAAAATGTTGTTGTTAAAATTAAGTTTGTGTATAGACTGGAATAATAAATACATACTTAGTTCAACACAAACATGACGCATCTAAGCTACAAACATCAGGAAATCTAATAAATATGTAACGGCATCTTACGACTGAGAAATGTCTTCTGTATTTATCTCCGTGGCTGCATGGACCATATTTTTACCATTACCATGTATGTGATGGATAAGAATCGATGGTTAGCTTTTGTGATGACGATAATGAAGTTTTGGATTCCAAAACGAGAAACATCTCGATCGTCTAAACATTTATAAACTGTTTCGAAAGGCTCGGTGCTATACAGTAATTTTCCAGTCTTTATCAACAATTTTTCATTTGTAATGGATGAGTTGCCAAGAAAAATATGGAGGCCTGCGTCGATAAATATTATTTTTAAACTGAAAGATTGATGTTTTTCTTGTGCAGCATTGCATAATTTGGTGTTATCTTCTGTTTCCAGGGTCCGACCCATCTGGAAATCCCCCGCGGGTTTCTTCGGTATCACCGCTGTTTGTATCCAAGTGGATAGATTATTCAAATAAGTATGGGTTTGGATTCCAGCTGTCCGACAAGTCGGTCGGCGTCCTGTTTAATGATACTACTCGTATGAGCTTTACACCCGACCGCAAGTGAGTACTAAAAGTTAAAAACAAATTAATTTAAGTCTTGGAGTAACATTTCAGCCCAAGTAAACCGTGGAAGATGATATTTTAAGATTCTAAAGAAGAGAGAAATGAGATTTACTAATGGAAGGCTGAGGGTATATATCAATTAAGTTTAAAATATTGTTAACCTACGAATAAAATATAATATGGCGTCAAATAAGAAATATTCCCATGATCAGAAATGATATTTAATAAAATATAAATTTGTAAATGAAAGTCTATTTAAAAAAGAATTGTGATGGGTATTTGCACGGCACGTCCGATACGACATATTGTCAAATAATCGAAGCTCAGACAATAGGGATTGTACAGTAAAATCTCTGCGTATGAAAATCTTAAGGACCGAAGCTTTGGAGATAAATGTGATATCGTTATGTGGATGATATACGATATATCCCATAAAGACTGAAATTCTTTGGTATTTGTTGAAAGGCTTAGGTATATATCTTGTTATACCTTGAATGCCAATTTGTTGTTGTCGAAACGAAATTATTTTATATTCAGCACAACTACTCCGAGTTCTCGTACCCATCTTAACACAGTCGTGAGTTACAGCATGACTCGCAAAGTAAAGTGTGAGAAGAAAAATCCGACGTCTTGTTACCTTTGAATTAAATACGTTTGCTGGTATTCCGTACTTCTTAGCAATGAACATCATAAAATACTGAAATTTATGTCAAGGAAGTTGTCAAACCTGACTGAAGTTTTAATGTAATCTGTAAGAGTAAACGTACGTTCACAGTCGGGTGGAATTTCACGATATGCACGGGAAGGTGACTGCCCATCCGCACAACTCCGTACCTGCGCCACTTCACGAGCGGCTAGCGTTACTGCAGTACTTCACTGAATACATGGACGAACATTTAACGGAGGGGGGCGACATAAAACATCAGTCTCAAGTAGCTGCAGCCAATAGACATAAATCAACTGTACCTCATATGAAGCGCTGGGTTCGTACTAACACTGCCATCATCATGGAACTGTGCAATGGAACCTTGCAGGTATGTTGATCGTTGGACGGCACTAGCCAGCGGTTCATTCGGTGGTTGGATTTTTTTTTTTTTAGGGTAAATAGGGAGGTTTGAATGCTGTGCATTTACCGGGCTGCCAAAAATGTACTTACCATTTAATATTTTATTTTATTTGAACAGTGACGCATAAGAATCTGAATCAAATGCCATTCAAATCAGCATCTCAAGGAATTTATATTATTACGTGTTCACTTCGACAATCTTTTGAGGTCTCGTCCCGTAGTTTGACATCATACTTTGTATCCTTTCTTTCGAGATTTCTTATGAAGTTTGAAATTGTGTACGTTTGATGCCAAATTTTAATTGGAATGCTCTTCTGACATTTTCTGGGCTTTCAGATGATAAAATATACTCTTTGTTAACAAATATCTGCTTCTCGGTGTTGCAGGCTGCCATTTTTGGTATCCACAAAAGCGAACTAAAACAGATGATCATATTATAATCACTCGTGGGGAAAATTGAGTTTAATTAGGTACATTTTTGGCTACTCTGTATATTCTGGACTCGTACAAGAAGGTAATGAAGATGAAGTAATTTCCCAGTGTCTTGATTTTGAAACGAATAGAATGCCAGCCGCGTGCCTACGTCGCTTTCCGTTTTTGGACTTGGAAAAATTTAGGCCCTTGATTTTTATTGCACAGGTAGAATTAGTTCGCAGGTCGTGAAGTCTAAACAATCTTGTAATCAGATGTGCAAAGCTAATAAAAATATGTTAAAATTTGCAGTGCTTTCATGTGTTTGTAGAGTAATATACATAAAATTTTGGCCATGAAACATGTAGAAACTTTCCATGGAACTGGCGACAGTATTGAACGAGTCGTTCAGTTAATGTTTTAAGAATATGAATTGAATTAGTTTGACAATGATATGGCCCATTGGTGTTGATTTTGTTGTGATGGTTATAAATATGGGGCTCAATGGGGAATTTTTTGAACAGGTAAGCATTTATTGATTGCTCAGGGTAAGCCCTTTACTAAGAAGGCTGAGTTAGACTGGCTAGTTGGTTGATGTTTGATTGGCGGATGTTTGTATGATTGACTTTCAGATAAACTTCTTCAAGGATCACACAAAGGTGATCATCTCTGCGGAGAAACACGGCTACATGGTGACGTACATAAACGGCGAACGTCTCAGCTGCTCTTATTGGCTGGCCCACATCTCGCAGTTCAGCTGCGAGACAAACATTTACGATCGCCTGTGGTTCGCCACCGCCGTCGCGCGCGAATTCGCCGAGTTGGACGGAGAAGAAGTTTGACGTACTTCGTCATAAAGTATTCTGTGATTAATTTTGATATAAATTTGATTGTGACTACTGGGGGCATATATTAGCCTTACAACAGGGAATATATGTCGTAATATATCACATATATATATATAGTTAGGAACATGTTTAAGTCAAACCTGAAGATATAAATGATAATGCCGCGGATGTATGAATTAACAGATAGTTATACTGTGATACACGACCACTTCCATTGAATGTTAAGACATTTAGTTAGAAAGGAAGTCGAAACTAGTGAGAGCAGTTGTAATCAGTGCCTAGAAGACTTGTCGAAGTCTATATTATGTATGTTGTTAATTGTAAGTTGTAAAACAAAACGTAATGGGTTTCAGAACCGTCACAGGGACTCGTTGCTTAAGACTGAAACTTCAGTTACGTTGGTCTTGTAATTATTTCTCCCAGCGGTCGTATGTTTTTCGGTGCGTAGACTGCGGAAAGCCTCTTAGTATTATGAAAAATGCGTTCGATAGTCAGAATAAATACACTGCCTTTCAAGGGTGTTATACTGCCAGAGAAGTGATGGCGCATGTTTATAGTGATAATGGTAGCTGGGTTGTTGACTCGTTAGGGCTTTCATTTTCAGTTCATTAATTAACTCTGTATATATATTCCGTTGGCTTTTGTTGCTCTTAAAGAATTGATTTTTTTTTTTTTGGTATATTTCAGTGAATTATCTCATTATGTTATGAGACTACCAAGTTAACAATTTAATTGGTGCTTTCATGTATTAGTAGCGAAGTTTGGTAATGCTGATTTTTTCTCCCGTCTCAACAACTTACAGATTTAGTACCGATAACAAACGTAAATCTGACCCCTGTCTGTGATACAAGGCTTCTTTGTCTCAGATTGACACTAAAGAATTTTTTTTCTGGTTTAAGCGGGCGTTAATTCTGTTAATTATGTCAAATTTAGTATATTCTGTGTAAATGCCTCTTGTAAGCAGATGGTACTTCAAGAAATGTACTAACGTGCGTTGAGTAATTTATAAGGTAAAATTTATACGAACCTAATGACAAAAGAGTAATGTGTATCGGCACTTACTGTCGGGTTCAGATGCGTTGATTTCAGTACGCTACAAGCCACCAAAATTATTTTCACCTGAAATACTCTCTAATTTGTAGAAAGTGCGGTAATCGATACCGTGCATTTTAGTGACTATAAATTACAACCTTCTTTCAGACAACTATTCAATTTTTACTGTAAATTTTGTAGGAATGTGAGATGGTACTTGGTTTCAAAAAATATTTGTATCATTTTTTACAACAAATATTGGGAATATATTCTTTATGGTAATACTTTTTTTTTAGTTATGTATTGAAGTTTGAAGTGCCAAGTTTCTGGTTTCGTGCGTCAGAGACGCCATAAAATGGAATTTGACATATATTTAGATAATATCGGCTTTATTTATTACGTTAATTTTGGAGATCCATCTGCATTTCCACATTCAAAAGCCGTGGTAATTTTTATGATACATTTCTTGTGAAAGTTTCAAAACTATTATGTATTAAGAAACTTGTGTACATGTGTATTAGAAATTTAGTTTGTGCACGTTAATATATAAGGGAATTTTGAAATTCATTCGTGTCGTACGAATGAAATATTAAATGACACCTCACACATTTGGTCAAGAGAATTGCTCAAGCAACTGCACGCAGGAACAGTTGAGGAAAATACTGAAAATAAAATGGATAAAATGAAAAGGTTTATCGGGGTGCAGTTCTTACTTAAATGTTGGCGTGCATGAATTTATAATGTACGAGTTTTGTAGTTTTGTGTAGTGGGTATAACTGTAAAAAATTGTTTAATTTTCAACATAAAAATATAATACCAAGACTGAAACGTCAGGTACACAGTGAAAAATGAATATGTGAATAGTAGAATTTAAATTATAATTAATTTGAGATGCATTATATTCATGCGTTATGCTGGAAAGGACTAGGAATTTATATCGACAAAATTATAAATTTTGTTTTCAAATATTGCTCTGAGAAGTCGAAGTAATAAGAAGCATGATTTAATAACAATTCCGTAAGAAATTCGAGTATGCCGGGCGTCCACCGTGGGTCAGACCCCATGCTAAACTCTGGGTTTCCCTTGTTGACCATGAAGTTTATAATGACCTGATCTTTGTCGGTAATAGGATCCGCTGTTTGAGTGGCCAGCCTCGGAAATGGATTCTATACTTGCCTGGGGTCAACGGAGGCTTGAGAACGTCGTAGTAGGTCATGCTTGGGGGGGGTATTAGAAACCATCATTATATATCAGCATTGTAATATAATGACCATACGCTACACTGTTACAAATTACATCGCGCACTTCTAGTTCGTGTCCGACACTACATTGTCTGCAGACTTCACAGCTGGAACTAAATCTTATACTGTAAAAGAATTGATTAATGAATTATGAAATTTTTGGTAATTGCTTCGAAATTAGCGAAATAAATCGGTGTCCGTAATATAAAGTAAAATGACTTTTTGAATTTATATTGTGTGGTGATTCTACTTCTGAAAATTTAACGATTGCTAGGGGAAGTGTCGGTCATCATTTGGTTTGATATGTTGTCCGAGAAAATGCGTAGAAGGGCGAAGGAGTCTGGTAATTAAATTTGTTGTGTGGCATGACTGGGAACTACTGCTATTACATTATGCTTCATAGTAATTTAACTTCTGATGCATATTTCTTGCACGGTGCTCTCCAGGTACTCTCTAAAATAATTACATAAGACTACAAAGCGTTATACTGACCTGTTGCGTGTAATTATTATGAGTGATTGAATTATGTTTCTTACAATTATTGGGATTTGTGGTAAGCTGAAAAATTCTTCACGTGTTCTTAATTATTTTATGAAGTAGATTTTGTTATAATTACAGGAGTTACACAAAAAAGGCTGCACTCAACTTGGATAAAATGTGTAGTTGGCAATGAGGTAATTCTGTCGTACATTTACGGGACCGGCGAGGTCTGTTTTTCCAAAGTTTGCTGTTTTAGGAAAGGAATGTTTCAGCCAAGTGGCGTTTCAAATTAATTAAAATTTACTGCTGGTTTCAACTGGTTATCTGCCACGCTGGAGTGTCAGCTCTCAGTAATTTTCTGATTTCTTGGTCGGAGGGGCGCTGTAAGTTCTATCCTTATTATTTCACAAAATGAAGGTAGGCGAGCTGTAATTTCAGTTTTCCTCACATCACGTGTTGCAGTAATTAATTAAAATGTTGTTAATAAATCCATGTTTTATTATATTCCTTCCCTAGAAATATCTTTGTTAAAAGTTTTCCAGACTTATTTGCACATCTTAACAAGTACAATTCGAAGGATACTGAATAACAAATTAGTCATTCTTTCTTCCTTTCTGTCCCTCGTCTCTTAAATCTTGCAGAGCCAAAGTCAAATCACATGCCTGGTGCATAGATGGCATTTAGAAGTTCATACTTTAAAGGAAGAATCAGAGAAAAATTACGTCGCAGTTGCGATTACTTCAAATGGCAAATACGTGTATTTTACTTCATATTACCTCGTAGCGTCGTGTGATATCGGAACAGCGATGCTTTATGTAATGCATATCATTGGGGACTAGTAGGGTGTATTTGTTACGGCTTTCCCGTGTAGAGTTGATCTTTTTTTTTTTTGAGTTTGATGTATTCTTTGAACATTTGCCTAAAAATATTGTAAGCGTATTTCTGTTCCAGTCGAAAATCTTTATTGTGTACGGTTTATTTTGAACACAGATCATGACAGAATTTTTAAAAATTATGTGATTGTGTTCACTCTTCATATATTAATCATTGAAGTAAATTGCATTCAACTTATCACTGAATACATGTAAATTGTAATTGGTGAAATTTACTAACTTTCTTTAACTTACTACAATTAAAATATGGTCGTGTTCTGCGTTGTTGTGCCGTGTAGTCTGGTAGAAGTTTACCATTGTTTCAGATGTCCTTGTCGCCTCCATCATCAGGGAGGATGGAGGAAGCATGGACATCTGAAACGTCGGTAAACTTCTACCAGACTACATGGCGCAACAACGCAGAAGCCAGCCATCTTTACTTCTAATACTGTGTCAGTATGTTACTTGTTTTATTACAATCTTGAGTTGTGTCATGTAATTTTCTGTCATATAATCGTACAGAAATAACTATTTATAAAATCTTTGGTCGTGGCAGGTGACAGCGGGTGAAAATTAAAATAAAACTGAAAATGTCTGGCCTGATAAATATAATATAGACTTTCTGTAGTGTGGTTAGAGACAGGAAATTCAACTAAGTTCTCCACTAAAAATATCTTTATCACTTTATTTTTATATGCCACATTTCCTCAATTTTAAGACAGTATTTTCAATTTTTAATTTGACCGAAATTAGGGTGCATTTTACTTTTATTGGCATCAAAGAATCAATACAGTATCTTTTTTTCAGAAAACCCATTACTAAATTTAGGGAGTCATAAATTTGAGGAAATGCAGTATCTTTTCTTTTATTAGCCATATTTGTGGTATTCTTTGAATTAACCAGTCTGTTTCTAAATGCATTATTTGTAACAGCTGTTTGTATGCAGATTATTATGTAATTAATTTTCGAAGTTTTACCAGGAAGTGCATCTGAAAATATTTCAGAATTGTATATGAATATTACGTACTTCGGCTCATCGGTAACTGGTTGTTTAATTTTGCTGCACCGGTTATAAAGATGTCGATATTTCTATTCAGCCTATTTCGTGATATCCAATAATCGCTGTTAGCTTGAAATAATCTAAATTACCAAAATAAAAACTAAAATAATGCAGCCTTGAAATGTATATTGAACATTCTGTTAATCAGTAGCAAAGAGTGAAGAACAGTTTTCATGTATGAGAATTGTATGTTTTTTTTTGTTTTTTGTTTTTGTTTTTACGAGACTTAGTGAAGTGATGTGGATTGGTTAGTAAGCTTTTGTTGTAAGTATTGAGGTTATGTTCCAGAATTCTTTTGGTGTGGTGGTGGCTAGCATGGAAAAATGAAAGAAGAATTCTCGGCATTGGACGTCTGTTAACATTTACACTTTATAAGCTGAGTTTATTTTGTTTTGTGATGTTAATTTTTCCGCAGCTGTCTGTAGAGTGTGTGTCGTCTTCTGGGTTGTAATTTAATGTATAATTGGAATAAAATGGGCAAAGTAAGTTTTTTCATGGGGAGGTAATGGCCCCGAAAACGGGCTGAAGTGACACAATTCTGATGTTTCTTCCTATTGTAGGTGGCATTATTACCCAGAATACTACATATCAAAAGTTTTATTTGCATTGTTGACATTATTTAAAGAATATTAAATTCTATTTCCAGATTTTATAATTCTGGAAAAGGGTAACATTGAAGTGGCCAGCCGACACGCCCCCGCACCTCACAAAGGGGCAAACTTTCCTCCATTTCAAATTGTTTGGTAATTTGTGTTGTTGGGGGTGGTAGCATTGTCATCGTTGTTAGGTGGTTCTGCAGTTTCATATCGCAGTCCTTCTTGGGAACAGCAATTGTGTACATTTACTGGCTGATAATTTATGACGTATAATATTTCGTAGTTACGTTCATTTACAACGTCTGAGTCACTCTTCAGTCTTGGTGAGTTTTTGTGGCTTCATTATGTGATCTGTATGCCACTTACTCAGTATCCATGCCGTGTTATTTAGTGACTACATAACGTTGCGCAGTAGTAATACGCGCAGTAATACAGTACGGTCTTTCTTTTGCGCACGATCACTGGATTCATTGCTAGGAGTCGCTGCGAGTCGGTAGCAAAGACATTGTGTTATACTCCCCTTAGATATTTACGTGTGAATCAGTGTTGTGCGAGATTTATTTTGTGTTGGACACGGATGTTGTTTAACTTCGGCATCAAGTGTTCTTGTATGAATCTTGTGTTCAAGTCTTCTAGGAAGTGTCTGAGAAAATTCAGAAGTAAGTTTCGTGAGTTTTGTGTTCCCCATAAGAACGCTATTCAGGATCTTGTCAGTAAAAACAATAACTCAAAATGTCGCTTTTATATTTTCGGAACTTTATGTTTAAGATACGGAGATTGTCGATGTACCCATTCGAATAAAATCAAGTGTTGTCTGAAGAAAAAGCTTCACGAACTGATTGAAGATACTAGTTACAGAAATTAAATCTGTCTACAAACAGCCCCCTTTCTTGTCCAATGTTCTTAGAAAGCTTACGAGGCAAATGTTCAAACTGAGTCCCAGTTTCACTTTTCTTAATATTCTTTGTTATTTTAGTCTCCTGTTAACATTTCAGTTGTTCTTTCTTTATCGAAAAGATTCTGAATAGTGTTTTTGTGGAGGAACTTTAACACCAAAAAACTTTCTCGTGAGTTTTATAAAATGTAAGGTCACTCTTGGTTCCTGCTGAAAGATGGAGAATTTTCACGTATTTCATTACGTTTCATTCGATCGAATCATTGAATTTGGCTGCTTCATTATGCTTTATTTTATTTATTTTAAATTATTGGTTATTATTATTATTAGTTCTGTTATATTTTCTATACGACAACAGGTGATGACTTTCATTATAAATGACGAATACTGAATTTTGAGTATTTCAGTGTGTAAGGATCATGCAGACAACGTGTATTCGAGGTATCGACAGAATCGATAAACATTCGTAGCACGTCGATAAAGAGATCGATAAATGGTTTGTTCCTGAAATCATCATCTGGATGTTTAATAATTTATTGAATTTGATCGGCATTTCTACTTTGTTGAGCAATGTTGAAGTGGAAATTGAATTCACTGTCAGACGGAAGGCAGAAATAATCTAGAGAAGAAAACTCATCATTGCTAGTATAGAGACGAAAGTTTCCTGTGCCTTCAATAGAATTAACTTTTAAGTTGAACGCCTTTTAATGATGCATTTCATTATAATTATTCCTTTCCAGTTGAATTTTGCATGCATATGTCGCCTTAATGCCAAATTGAAAATGGAAGCCTGCGTGTTCCATACGACGAAGCCTCCCATCTTGAATAGTGAATAATATGCATTTTACCAGGGACTATTAAGTACAAGAACAAAGATAACATTGTACACGAGTTCTTCATTATCCCCTATTTGTGTTCACTTTTTGTTAATTGTGTAGAATTTTATAATGATTACATTTACATTTGTCTTTCACGTTTAATCATAATTATTAGTTTTTGTACTACTTACTAATGATGCAGTTCATGTTTCTTGTCATGCATCGATAATAAATTCGATTACATGTTACGTCTTCTTATGATTAATTCATTACAGTTCAGGAGGTAGATGGAAATTTCGTATCAGTTCTAAAAATAATTAAATGTCGAGTGATGTTTAATGTTACGATGTATGCTTCTGCAACATACCGCTGTTATAGCCAGACAGGTTCGATATTATAGTTTTCATTTGCCTTCTGAACTATCTTGTGTAACTTCCCAACTTTGACCTCGGTCGTCCAGTCTGCGATCAGCCCTTCCGGAAGAAGAATATTGTGATCAATGTTCAAAATTACGTCTTGATGTTTGTTTTCAGTTCCTATAAAATAATTCTCTGTGACAAAGAAATACTTTCCTCAAAATGAGACCGATCTTACGTGATTAAAACAGCACAAAATTAAATTGAGCTGTGACGCACCGAGCATATATGAAGATGTAATTACCACACATTCATGTTAGAGTCATTCCGGAATCGAACCTCGGCCCTGAGACCGGAAATTGTGATTTAAATATTCATAGTTCCTGCAAGCAGACTATGACTTTAAAAAAGTATCTTTTAGAGCCCATTGGTAACAATGCAAACCACCTTATTTAATAATCTAAGACTCCATTTTGTCGTTAGTATGTTTTTTAGAGGTTGGTATGATTTTCATAAATGGCGGGTTTTTTCACAGATTTTTATAATGGAGAAGTTTTGATTTCTTTGATGTAGGAACTTATTCTTGAAAGGGTTAATAACTTTAACAAGCGATGTGACTGATCACATTTACAGGTGATAAAAACCAGGAAATACATGAGCTACGCTCCAGATGTCATAATACGTAAAAATTAAGTCGAGTGGAACTTCATGTCCCCGCCACTTATTCTGTTCATCGAGAAATGACGAAGGAAGGTCAAATCCCTTCGTAAATGAGTCTCTCTCTCTCTCTTTCTCTCTCTCACTTGACCCCAATAACCATTTTGAGTGTTATCAGTTCAACTGTAGTGACCAATATGAGAATACGAAAAACCTGGATAACTAAGGCACTAAAGAGCTTCATATAGGGAATTGTTTAAGAAATTTCATATTCTTCCAGTAGCCAGCGAATTTTTGCTCTCGTCATTTGGATAACATTAAGAAATTTGAAACAAATTTACAAAATGTGAGTATAAAAGACAGACATAATCTCTATATGCCAAGCACTAAGTTCGTAAATGTCATAGAAGGAGCATACTTGAATTAAACTATTAAATAATTCCCCCCCCCCCCCAATCATAAAAAGTCTGAATCACTGTATAAAGAAGTTTAAACCACCACTAAAAGAGTATCTGAAGAATTTACCTCAAACAAAAATTCTCAGCTGTTATTACGTGCAACCAATAGTGGGTATGACTTCTTATGGAATTGGTTTTGCGTAATAATGTAGTTGATTTTAAATTGCTGTTATAACATTGTAACTTGTATTATTTATATTTATTTATTTAGTGTTCTGTCTGACGACAGGTCCATATGAACAGGATCCTTCCATCCTTTTCTCGGACTGGGACCTGTTCATATACGTTCTTGGCAGATGATCCAGAAGTGGTTTGCCATTGCCTTCTTCTGTGTGTGAATGGAGTAATTGTTGGGATGCCACGGAGGAAAACTCCGTGTTGCCTAGACCACGGCCTTGCCCAACACAAGTTATAAATTCGGGCACCGCCGGGAATCGAACCCGAGACCCCCAGGATTACAAGGCCAGCGTTCTAACCGCTAGACCACCGTGGCTAACTTGTATTAGAAACAAGTATTGTTTTAATGCTGTGGAATGTTTTATACATCCTTGGCTTGGGCCTGTGATTGATAGTCGAATCTAAATAAATTGTATTTTGAGGATGCTCTTATTTGATTACGTTCCAGATAAGGTGAAGTCATCCTGGTCCGCCCCAGGTCATGCTAGTAGTTGGGGGGAAGGGTTACTGTTGAACCACTGAACAAACAGTATCATTTGAAGACTCGGAGTGCGAGGCCGTGTTGTGTAGCTCAAGGTAAGTCAAAACGCCGTCAAATTCTGTTTCGAGAGTATTGAAATAAAAAGAATATTCTGTAGTTTAACGGGACTCACTCTTGTTGAAGTGATAAATGTTTCTGAAGTGGGTAACTCTTACTTCGTACAATAGGAGGAGCACGTGATCTTGTTTATATGGTAAAATAAACTGCTTTATGGTGATTTTATTTTGGTTTATAGATTTTCTCTTATTAGGGATACCAGATGAGACAGTTGGTAGTTGAATAAGGATAATTAGATTAGAATCTGTAATTATTTAAGTATTTCGTGAAGACTTTTTAAAATCGAGAAAGTCTCAAAGAATATGGGCTAATCTGTGTGTGAAATATTTACAGTTACGTGTCCTTCGAATGTCATAATTGGTAATTAATATTCTTACCGATGATAATATAACCTCCAGAGTAGGTCCTGCCTTTTCGACTATAAGTTTGATATTTTTTTATTATTTATTATCATTGTGATGCGTGGTTTTTCCTTCAAACTTTAGGCCATGAACATATTTCTTTCATTACGCGAATCTTTCAGGATTTCCAACCTCTGTTAGGTCTTGAGTATTATATTTAACTGCAGTTAGATGATGATAATTCATTCTCAGGAAATAAGTGTGATGAACTGGGCGTGAAGATGGCGTCACTGTCATTTCAAAGAATAAAAATACGTTTAAGAGTTGAATTTTTACCTTGCATTTTTTTAAATTTGTGTTTGTGTATTATTTAAAGATAAATTACAACAAACAAATAACATGAAAAATTAACTGTTATTTCCAACACACTCGACTGGCTACATGGACTGCTAGTAATTTTTATGCCCAGGAAAAGATGCATGCAGGTTATAGTGAATTCGTTACTCTCGCAAAATCGATATAAATCTCGAAATAGTTTTTATTCTAATTTGCGATTGTTTAAAACTTATCGAATAATTTGTTTCTTTCGTGAATGTGGTCAACATTCTGTACCTTTGGAAATGAAAAATAATTTTTAAGACGTAATTGTTAGATTTTCCCTCACAGTTCCTTGGCAAGACGTTTGATAATCCTTAAATATTTCGTATTGCCATCAGTTATTATTTCTATGGGATAATTTATCTGTTGTCGGGGAAGTTTTTAAAAATAAGGATATTGCGTTTAAATAGCTTTAAATGAAGTATTTCATTTTTTGTAACAGTTTTGTATGTGGAGTGGAGTTCCCTCCAACATGTCTTAGGAAACGTTAATCTACAATAAAATATTCATACACTTATTAATGAATCTGAATTAAAATAGAGAGGAATCTGTCGCCTCGTAATTATTACAATTGTTTTGCAGCTAAATTAATAAAGATTAAAAGGGGAACTAATTATAAAATAATGTATTTCAAGTAAGATATATTATATATTAAATCTTGTCCGTCTAATCACAATAATTCTTATTAAATATTACAATAATTAACATTTAAAATATTTAAAATATTAAATGATGTTCTTTATCGAAATATTCGATTTACATTAGACCATCATTTTTCATGTTTCATGTGAAACATGAAACATGATTTGATATTTTAAATGTTTTAAATATTTTAAATGTTCCAATGTTAATTATTGTAATATTTTAATATTTAATAAGAATTATTGTGATTAGACGGACAAGATTTAAATAATATATATTTATTATATCACAATATGACGCAACTTTACCATCTTCAAGTAAGATGTCAGAGTTTAGCCTATAATTTCTTTTGTGGCATCTCTGGAATTTTATACAAATCATTCAAAGTCCAGTCGTTGTTTACCGCGATAAAACAAAACTTGTTAAAACCATTTTATTTTGACTACGCTTTCAATTCGTGTCTGATGACTTCACACAGAAGGAACTGCTTAAGAAGTAGAGTAGTGGCTAAGTCGCTGATCTCCAGGAACACGACAGAGCTCCACGAAGAATTCTGATCAGGTTCTGAATAGAAGAAACTGTGTCGTTTCTCAGAGGCTATATTGTGAATAGCTTACGGATGTTCTTAGAAAGGAACAAAACACTTTAATCTTTTTTGTCGCTAACGTCTCTGGTCTAGTTACATAATGATCTACTTGAACAACACATCACAGTGACAATCAGTAACACACTTAAGTATTATATCTCATACACGCGTATATAATTTATTTATTTATAGTTTAATGACGCCGTCAGTAGATCAGACGTTGCGTCTAATGATGGAACAGCCTAATTTACTGTACTAGCCCGGAATTTACCTGGAGAGACTGAGTTAAACCACGGAAAATATAAGCGAGGACAGCTGTTCTCCAAGTCGAGGTTTGAACCCGGAACGTACTGGATATAAATCAAGATGTTAACCACTTGGTTGCCACTTACGGTGTCTAGGCAAGTTTCCTTTGTATAAGTCAAGTTTCATAAACGTACTGAGCATAAATCTGCTTCGTTATGAAAATCTTAGTGGACCGATGTGTTTGTTTATGTCAATATTTTACGTAAGTAACAGCTGGTTCGCGGTCTGGTATTTAACAGGACTTCTCGAAGGAGAGTCAGATGCTAGATGCTACTTAACTATGAGATAGAAGACGATAAATGCGTTAAACTTTATCAGTGAACACTGTATAATGGAACTGTAGATTTCCAGTCAGAGAAATACATTTTTAGAACTCCTGCTATAGGCCAAAGATACCCTAGAGCGTGACTAGGTTGCTGACTGAAGGACTGTAGTTTGATTCTTGACATGGTAGGATTACTTTCTACGTCACAACGTCCAGACCGGCCATGATGCTCGCCCAACTTCCTGTCTAGTGGGAACGGCAGTTTTTTCCCCTCGAGGTTGAAATGACCTGGGCGTTAAACTAACCAATCACCTCCATCACGTGTCGATGTTAAGAATGTGAAGTTATACTTCAATTTCCCCCATAAATATGCACTGCGTCGAGCTTAATAAAACACAAACAATATCTTATTAAGAAACTTGTTGTGCAGTGAACAGGAATTCTAATATAGATTCACTGCTCTTGGGTTTCGAATCTCAGCCCAGAAACAAACTACATCCACTGAAGTTTTATTTAGTGGTTTCCTCCTCTCAATTTTTAAAAGTGGGTGATGGGATTTTATTTTCAAAACAAAACAAAAACGTAAAACCAAGAATTGCACGAGAAATCGTACGTAGTTCTGAAGTTTAGATCCGTGGTTTAGACTGAGACGTTACATCCACAGACGTCATTAAACTTAAATATGTATTTTATATAAAAAAAAACTACGGGATAAAGAAGCATGATCCGGTGATCCAGTTAACTGTGTAACAGTACAGCTCATACAAAACCTGTTCGGGAAGCGACCTTCGTGTCCGTACGCCGATTGCATCATAATTCGTGTGTCGCCACAATAATAATATATAAGGGATGGAAATTACTTCATAATTGGGCAGACGCTATGTAAACACCAAAGCATGGAGAGGGCGGTGGTTGTTCGACACATCTACAAAGAACTGTTAAAATACGAAAAGGAACACAGCAAAAATGAGAAGGAAAGTAACAAAGTAAAATGTTACATTTAATTACTTTTGGGGAGACCCGTGCAGAACGGCCTACTACAGACAAATCGTCACATAATTCAACTCCGCCTGTTTTAATGACATAACCTAACAAGATGGGAAAGGTGTTCTTACTCCCAACCAGGCTTGGCACACCCTGGGCATACCACCCAGCCCATTCTACAGAATGCTGACTACCTGGGGTTTAGCCCCCTCTTTCGTTTATACCACCATCTACCATGAATAAATATTATTTGCTGAGGTATTTTTGCAGCTCAAATATTTCCTGATAACCTCAAAACTCTCTCTTCTATAATTTGCAATATGACATTATAGAAATTTGAATTATTCTACGAGATAGTTTTCTGCTTACATTAAAATAATTAATTCCTACATTGTCAGGTAACCACCAACAAAAAAGTTGTCCATTGTTGTAATTATAATAATTATTATTATTATATATTCCTGAAATGTACCATGAAAGCAATATTTTGTTTCCAGCATGTGGGGCGTGCTTGTACTAGTAATATTGAACACAGTTTTAATTCCAACAAGCAAGTGTGAAGAAATTGGGGCAGAGTACCTCAAGTCTGTTATGAGTAAGCTACAAAGTGAACGGTTGGAGCCATCGGCCCTGTGGAATAACATTGAGGATGACACAGCATATAGTACTCCGGAGCGTCACGACACAGCAGGGAAAATCATGGGACCAACTCCTCTTCCAGTTGTAGGTTTAAAGCTTTTGAATGGCTTTAATCACTTAATTATTCATTGAGATAATTTATATACTGAGCACTCTCTGAAGTAATATAAATGATAAATTTTCACGAACTATCAATGCAATGAAATTGCAAAATATATTATGCCCTTTTTCACCTTTGCATAGTACATGACATTACTTTCTTCGGCTCATAGGCAAGCAGTGAATGGATCAGAAATAATATATATATATATTTATTAAGTTAAATAGTATGCCAAATTGTGTAATTTCTGAAACTTAGGGATTGAAATAAATTAAGGTTATAAGTTTCTCCATGATCCTACTCAAAATAAGATGGCTATCTTCTGGTAGTAGTACCATGTAATCTGGTAGAAGTTTATTGATGTTTCAGAGGTACTTGCTGCCTCCATCATCAAGGCAATGATGATGGAGGGAGCAAGTACTTCTGAAACATCAGTAAACATCTACTAGACTACATGGAACTACAACCAGAAGATAGCCATTTTCAAACTAGCTACTGTGAGGACCTCAAACTGATTCAAAAGAATTTTTATTTCAGATAGAAACAGAGCTAGAACAGAGTCCTGCAGAACATCCCAAAGAAAAATTACCACCACCACAACCTCTATCAAAAGAAGAGCTGACAGCTTTCTACCAAGCAGCAGTGAACAAGGGCGCCATCTTAGATTTGGCTAGCATGACATCTGGCTCCGTTCAAGGAATGCAGGCGCTTGAGAATTTATTTGGTAGTCTGAATGTGAACAAGGATCATGCACAGGAAGATCAAGGATATTACTATTATTTCTACCCTATCAAGAGTTTTGACACTGAATCAACCAAGACCAATGAGGTATTTGTTCTTAGTCAAATTAATAGAGAAAAAATAGTCACATACTTAAGTTTACACAGTTGATTAGGTACTGATTTATTTAAATTAAAATTGATCATTCAGTAGCTGAGAAAGAAATGCTAAATACTGTATCATCAGCATCATAATTGATTACTGATTAATGATCTTTCAAACTAAATAAGGATTCAGTTTAAAATTAATTTTACTTTTATATTTTGTTGTTATAGTTTCTGGAGCACTTGGAAACTTTAATGATTCCCATAAGGGTCAAATGTGGAGTTGTTGATGGTCTCTCATTTCTCATAAAACATTTCTGGAATAGTTTTTTTTAATGCAACATTATGTTCTGTCATGGTGGCAATGATAAATTTAAAATTATTCATTGTCATGACTTTTTCCGACGGTTATTGTTTAAAACCCACGACGTTTCAGAACCAGCCTCCGAAATGTCGTGGGTTTTAAAGAATAGACGATGGAAAAATTCCTGACAATGAATAATCTTAAGTGTAATGTACTGTCGTCAAACCCTTTAGAAGTGAATGATAAAATTGTTTGTCAGTGAGACAGATGTCTCAGTAGATGTCCTGCCTGTATGAAAATACAGTGTCAGGTGAGACTTCAATTTCATAACCTCAAACCATAACATATTAGTCACCACAAAAAATATACTTTTGTTTACATTTTTTTCTATTGACAGGTAAAACAAACAAATACACCTGCTCCATCAAGCAAACCAGCATCCCAAATGGCTACAATGATTCCTACCGCAATGATGATTTTTGATTCAGGAACAAATAAGAGTGTAGAGCCTCTGTTCATGGCAGTTGCTGGATTTGTTGGAATGGCGCTCATGTTTGCCTTCTCCGTTTTGTTCTTCCCAAAGTTTGGAAATCTTCGATCCAGAGGAATCTCGGCTCTTAAACATGCCCCCGATGAACTTACAACCCTCACCAAACTCATTCTAGATGGCATCAATGGTAAAGACTGTACCGAGAGAATCGCATGCGAAGTTGGGCGTGCCGTTCGAAAGATGAGATTGGACAAGAAACCAATGAGGTAAAAATGAATGTTTTTTGTACTGTCATTATTTTATACCGAATTTCCTATCATTTTTATTTTCATAACAGATTTGAGTTTCCTGTGAACATACTGCCTGCATCTTCGAGACATTATGTTCTTCTGAAACACTGTTTTTTTTAACCTATTTGCCAGAATCTCTCTATCTGTCCTTTTTGACAATTTTCTTATTTCAGAGTGCTCGAGATTTTGTTACCTCCTTCCCTGAGCAAGCAACTTCAGCGTATTCGAAAGGCAGCAGCAAAGAAAGAAAAATGCAATTTCATACCATGTAAACGGAAGGGGGCGAGAGAATTGTAAAGGTGGCAGAAGTTGCCTTATATAACTACAGACATATTTATTTATTTATTTATTTCAATGTTTGACTGATGGAAAAGACAGGCTGGGATTTAAGTTCAGGTGGATATATATTAATACAAGAATTCTCATACAGTATCTAACAGCGTCTTCTCTGGCATTACACAAGGTTTATAAGGTGCATAGATTCAAAATAGATTCTTTTATTTTTATCTATTTTTGGTTTCATTAATGATACTTACAGTTGCTTTATACAGTGACAGACAATAGAATAATTAATGAATTGGAAAGGAATTGGTCACATCACTTTCTCTTCAGAGATTTTACTGGTGATATTAAGAAAAATCACAAAAACACCCATTCAGGATAGTCGGTCTCTGGGCCAAGATTTGAATTTGGGTTCTCCTGAATATTCAAGTAACCACTCAACAACAATATTCAGTAGAACAGACTGTGGCCGTGATCGCTGCAATACAGTTAGTGAGATCAGTGTTCAATTTTCAGTAGTATTAATAATATGGGATTTGAGACTTTCGCGGCAAGTACAATCAATAAAATCTTCTCAGCTGATTGACCGAGAAGATTTTATCGAGTATTAATAACATTTAAATAAACTAAAGCAGTATACAGAATGTAAGTAAATACAAAGGAATGTTCTGTACTGTATATTTAGCTGGTAATGAACACTATATCAGGTACAGTTGGCTGCATTTAATGTTCCATAAATGTATATTTTAATATAATGAAGTGAATGTTACCATATTCCTTGCATAATGGGCAAGTTTTAATGAACAATTCTGGGTTGTCAGTGGGAATCTATTGCATTTCTAATTCATGTATCACTTTTCTGACATACATAAATGTTACTTTTTAACAGCTGGAGAACTCTACCTATATGGTATGTATTTCATAATGTATTTGTTTTTCTTTTGTTTTGAAAAGTGTTAACTTGTGGAATATATTTTGGTATACTATTAAATCTTATTTATAAACAAGAAATTTGTATATGGGCAATATCCTTTTTCAGACCATGGAGTTCTGGTCATGTTATGATGGTAATGGAGAAATAAAGATTAGAAATATAATGAGTGATATAATTATATATATTATTGTAACACATAACCTTCTTTTCTTAAAAGGCCAAGGCCTTTATTTTTCATACCTGTAATGGTCTATGATTTTTGTTTTCATGTTAATGTTGGTTTAGATTCTGGACTTGTGGGTTATTGTTCTGTATTGTCTTCTGGGTGTATAACGTTTTGAAAGAACGTTATGTCATTTCTTTTGGGTTCAACCCAGAACCGTTGGTATTCAATGTGATCATTGCATTACTTTTTCTCTCCCTTGGTTATGCGAAATTAGGTTAGGGCAATTATTCTGCAGTGGCAAAAATGTTTGAAGTTCATTCGTTTATATGCACAGCCCACAACAACAGTATGCACTTCATCCAACAACTCCCAGTTCTGCCCAAAACATGTCGTGGGGCAAGTCATACCCAATATGACCAGAGCATTCGACTTATATAACCGGAGACATGCGAACCTTGCTTCGTTTGTTCGACTGGTTTCTTCACAAATGATGGAGGAATGGTTAAATGTAATAATATATGGCAGGATTTGAGGTTATGACGGCGGCGAGTAGGAAGACGGCTGTGTGGTCTAGTAGAAATTTACCGAGGTTTCAGAGGATAGGTTTCATTAATGAAGAGAGGGGTTCAGAGTAAAGAAACCTTTTGCTTTTATACAGCCGCTGTCACTCATTTGTTAAAAGCTGAGCTTGTGTGCTTCTCACACCCACACTTTGCAGATTAGAAAAAACCGTGCAAATGCAGCTCAACACAGAGCAGGAAAAATTCAAAGCGGATGAACAAGCTGCAGCAATTATAAGAAACAAATCCTCCAACAAAATTTATATTTGAGACCTAATGAAATTCACTTAGTGTAAAATTAATTATTATAAATAATATAATAGTAAATAACACACCTTCAGATATATATTCGAAACTGACCTTGTTCCTTTGTTTTCCAAGGAGTACCTAGTTCTGAACAATTTAGAAATCCTTTTTAACCGAGAATAAATTTCAAATTAACACAGCATCAAAGAGTTATTCTGCTTGAAGTTAGTATTTATGATATTCAGAATTAATGTGGGCAACTCTGTTCTTTCAATATCGTGGATTGTAGGAATATTTGTTGTGTAAAACTACATTCTATTAATTTGTGATATTCCGGTAGCGCCCCATACAGCTTAATATTTCTGAATAGGGTCAAAGAATGAATTCCGTTGCGTCACATCCTCTCTACATATTTCAAGGGAAAATATGGTGGGACGTTGTTTACAGTCCGACAGTTTCGTGTGGAAATTAAAACTAAGGCTGATTGTAGTTGCTTGCATAACGGGTATGATTTATACCTTCTATGTAATTGTTGTGTAGTCAGGACCATTATTATAATTTTAAATGTAATGTTGGGGATTTTATGCAAGTTTTTGTAAATGTCATTCAGAAAAATGGGAAGTTGGAGGATTATTGTAAAGTTTTGTAACAGAACACGAACTCCGTAATTACTGCCAGTTTGGAATCTTAATTTATTACATTAACCATATAATGTTTCGTAAGTTGTCTTAGATAAACATTTGTGAATGTGTATATATGCTCATTTGGTGTGAGAGGTGTTGTTATTTGTGATATGAGTTTTGACTGTAAATTAACAGTTACAGAGATTTTTTGCTATACGTTCTATTCCGCCGTTATAATTCTGTACCATTGCATATTATATGGTCATAAGTAAGCAGTTTTTAATCTTGCGGGGAACCAAAAAAATATATATTATCTAGGAATTAAGCCATGTGACAAGCTGTCATATGAATTGAAAGTCTGTCTACTAACAGAAATTCCATTTAGAATTAAAGGTATTACTTTTGTCACACATCTTCTATTCTATTGATAGATTTATAAACCTTATATAATTAATAGAAGCTTATTCATTTCCTATGAAACATTCTTGTTTGTGTAAAAAGTGTGTCATTTATTGTGTACTTGTTTTACTATGGCTTGGTAATTGTCCTTGTTTGTATATTGATCTACACCACTTTGTAATTAACCAAGATTCATGGAATGCATACAGTTTGTTTAATTTTGGATTGTGTTAATACATTCTGTTTCACAGGAGCTTATAGCATCATTCCTGAAGCCAGCCAGGAAGGAATGCTACATCCATACAAGAGTTATGCCGATGTAACCTTATTTCATTACAATGTTCCACCAGACGTTGTAAGAGCATCATGGGAATTTGCAGCATTTATGGATGATCCCAGTTGCCCAGTTATAGATGTTCATATGTGAGCATTCATATACATAGTCTTTAACATAAGATCTGTTTTAGGAGAGAAATGTGAGCAGAGACGTATTTGTATGAATAATCCCAAAGTCTTCTATGGATCATACAGATTTCTGTCTGCAGTTTGTCTGGAATAATACGTGTATGCTGGTACAGTTGTTTGTAGGATTCCTTACTTCAAATAGTGACTTTAACTCATATCAATATAACCTAACCTAAATGTCGAATCAGATGAAAATCTTAATACACAGTTTAGTTTTATATGTCAGTAGCTTATATTATAAGAACAAATTACTTATTCAGTAGTGTTACTTTGGCACATTGGTTTTGTGGTTTAGTTATTTGCTTTTAATTTTATGTTATTTAGATAGCAAGTTAGGCTGTAAGTTTATGCATATTTTCTTGCCATCACTTTAATTTTTGGCTGTCAACAAAACCAAAATATGAAACAGCATTTTATCAGTGAAGAATTTATTTGCTGATTAACAAATACACATTTTTTTCTTCACATCTGATATAAAAATTATATAAATTAAAACATGCAGAACTATAATTTGCCTTTTGTTTTTTGTATGTTTCAAAGTCAGTCTTTCATTGTGTATCATTAAGAACAGATTGAGGGTGTTTGAGAATGGAATGCTGGGGAGAATGTGTTGGTTTAAGAGGGATGAAGTGACAGGAAGCTGGAGAAAATCATGTAATGAAGATCTTCACAATTTGTACTCTTTACCAAATGCCAAGGATGATAAAATTAAGAAGGTATCTGTAGCCAAATATGAGGGACATGAGAAATGCATACAAAATTTTGATCAGAAAATGTGAAGGTAAGAGACTACTCAGGAGGCCTTACTGTGTGTGTGGTAGAATAATATTTAAGTGGACCTTAAGGAAATGTAACAGCAGTGTAGTTTAATTTCGGATAATAGTAAAGTACAGAACACTTACAAATGCAGTATGATAGGATATTCTTTCCTAGCATCTGGTGTTTGTGTAATGTTTCAGCTACATTCAGCATGGCAGTTACCCTGTGATGAGTCCAGATAATTCAACTTTTCCACCAAATGTATACGTAGGAAGGACATCATTGCACTACATTACAACCAAGTCAGGATATCAGCCACATGATGCGACTATTTTTCCCGTGTACAACCCTCTCCCTGGGAATTGGTTTGTGGCAGCATATATTTCACATTTGAACCAACATGTACAGCAGGAGGTGTGTATGATTCACATTACAGTAAACCCTTTATTTAACAAACCTAAATTTAACGGATTTCAGATGTAATGGACACCGTCTGGTATTACTAAATTTTTTTCTGGAAGCGAGGCATTAGGGACATTTTTTGGTTTTAAAAGATTTTTTGTTTCTCTTAATTATTTCTTTACCGTGTAGTATTTTAATGAACCTTGTGTCATTGTATGTGTAATATTACTAATCTTTTTAAATATGTTTCTTCATAATGGAAGTTATGCATTACTGACATTGTAAAAATGTGTGCAATTTAACGGGCAGTCAGCATTTCTCGACACACCTTCCCCCTTTTTAGTCCATTAAATTGAGAGTTTACTGTACTAACCTAACATAACCTAACTCTCAGCACTTGAGGCTTAAACTAGAATAAAAATATGCAGAATGTTATATATATTTTGCCTGGTAGTGTGTCTAGAACATCTAGGAAAAACAGTGTTTTGTTGACATTGGAATTCTCGTGTCCCTCATAACTGTGAGAGATCACTATAGTAGCCTTTACGACATTTCATGCTTCAAGGTCACTGAATTTCATAGTCAAGTAATTAGCATTCTGCTTTATGTTTGGCAGGTTCTGACCTGGAAATTGGCTACACTGATTGTTGTTTTATGTGGATTTCCTCCAGGAAAATTCTAGGATAATAGCTTAAATTAGGTTATGTTCACTTCCTTCCATGTTATTTTCGTTTAATTAATCATACTGTCATTTAGCACTGCATAGCCACATGTCGTTATGTGAACCACAAATACTTGGTATTTTCTTTCATTGTATTCATAATGGTATTATTTTAGTGCATATTTTGTTTGAGATTTCAATGTCTATAGCTCTTGAAGGCCACAAACTATGATTATAGTTTTGTTGACAAAAACTTTTTGAAACACTTGGAATTTCTTGCTGTGTCATTTTGTTAAGATTATTTTAAAAAAACTTTGGAGAGATCCTAAAAAATGTGAGGAGAATATTTTTAATATGTTAAACTTTGAGAGTAGTGTTGATAACAATGGGTAAATTTGCTCCTTAATAAATTGTGATCATGTGTGCATCTCATCGTTGATGTTAAGTTCCTCATAGTGACTTTTGTCTAACAGGGATTGGGTCACAAGTGTCGTTATAGCCTTGGATCAGTAGGTGTCTGGTCTCATATTATGGGAATTCCTGTTGTGAGTCCTGGTGTACCCAAGATTATTATTACTGTTGATCATATTTCATATTTCAAGTGAGTATGACCTACGTTTTGACTTCCGTGTCTGTAATAATTACTATTGGATTGTCTGTTCAAATATATTTAAGTATCAGTTGTGGTCACACCGAAAACTGTGTAAAAAGTAAGTCATGTTGAAGAATTGGTAAACTTTTATGAGGGCAGAAAAGCTTTTGCTAATGTACACACAGCGTAGCCCAATATAAGGTAACAAACTTTACGTTTGCTGCAAAGTGGGTTTTATTTGTTTTATTTTACTCTTTTGTTTAATTTTGTAGGATTTTCATCCCTGCTGGTACGTGGCACTTCTCAATAAAAATTTCCCACTGTGAATTTCGTGTTAGTTCAGTGAAACATTTCAACAGCAGCAATACTGAGAAGCCTTACTGCATACAGAACATGGCCTTGCGGGCCCGAGCGTTACCGCCTTACAATCCCAGGAATGGTACTGGAAATCTCACCACTGGTTCTTCGTTTACATTTACTGAAACTGAACCATTCACTGATGGCTTTTATTATCTGTTAGTGGTGTCAGAATCTCGAGTCAGTTTTAAATTGGCTGTGGCAACATCAGGTAAGAAAATTCTGTGCACAATCATATCTTATGCATTCTGGAACAATACTGTACCCATTATAATTTGATATTATTATCAATAGGCCATCGATGTTAACTATCTCCATGTATATATATTAATCGACTGCCCATCCATATATCCGAATCTGTTTTTTCTGTCATTTTCTTACTCGTTACCCTGATGATGAATGCGGAAAAGCATCTCTGGAACAGTAAATTTCTACCGTGGTACACAACGCAGCATCCCATAAGACGGTCATCTTCGTACCTGCCTCCATTAGAACCAGAAATCTCACCAAGATTTTATTTATATGTGATAATGTAACATGAATATAGTAAGGAATGATCAACTGTTGTAAGGGACCAAAGATGCAAACAAAGACATTATGAACGCATTGAACTTTGAGAACTGGCTTCTCCTTGCCTTGGAAGTTTCTGTGCACATTCAGTATTCTGTATATAATTTTTTTTGTATAAATATGACATTATCTTGTACCTAAATTTAAATTGTAATTGTTTTTAATGCTGAAAAGCAGTCGGAAATATGCAGAATTCGAGCATTAAAATGCATTCCGGCAGTCTGTAGGCTATTTTATGTTCTTATATAACACATATTTTATTATCTGTGTTTTACAGTAATGTAGGTGCTTAGGTAATTGGTATGTGGTTTGATTACTGCATCTTCTTAAATATTATGGCTGGCTTATATCCACTTTCAAAATTCAGTCAATTCACAGTTTATATTCATAACATATAATATGCTGCCATTGATACACACATAACATAAGGCCATTGACTTTAATTGTTCCTTAATTCTCTTTAATTTTTTTAGAATGCGTTATTCAAGCACTGGGCAGAAGTTTTACAAAGGAGCTGATTGAAGTGTCAGAATCTCAGTCAGTAACAGTAAGGCACAGCAACTGGACAGTGAAATCAGACTGGGCAAGGACTATTTTGTTTGCCAATAGCAGCAAAGACCGTGACCTCGGCATGATGGCTGGTGCAGACCTCCTTCCGGCCGTGTCTCAGGATGAGCATGATGACGGTCATGATGATTATGATGATGATGATTATGGTTATAGTGATGATATGGAGTCGTTCAGAGACCCGTGTCTCCCAACTTTCCAGCTCGCTCGTATTAAACATGCTGAGGACTTTGCAGACACATTCCTCTTACAGGTCTGTATGGCTTCATGGAAGCATCCACAAAGTTTCAGCGATAATATGGAGTTGAAGATTTCTGTCTTCTGGGTGGTTGTGCTGTGTAGTCTGGTCGATGTTAACCAACATTTCAGACCCTTCTCTCTCTTTTCTTTCTTTCCCTCTCTCTCACACTCGCCCACGCTTTCCTATTGGTCCACACCCACGCCTGCTCCCATTGGCTCAGGGCAGGCTACTCCATTCACGGTCTGGCTCCTATAAACCTAGCCCCATCCACCCAATTGGCATATTCATCGCCCTGATGACGGAGGCAGTATGACCTCTTAAACGTTGGTTAACATCGACCAGACTACACGGCGCAACAACCCGGAAGACAGAAATCTTCATACTCACCACCGTGAAAACCTCAAATCTTACGATATAGAGTTGCTCAGTCAAAATTTGTCAAGGCTTTTTAACTTTGTTGCGCCAGTAAAACACGTGGAGGTCTACTTCTGACGTGATATGTAGATTTTCCACATCTGTTCTGCGTTTGTATGTTTGTTTGTATATTTATTTTGCTTCTTGCCTTACTGAGTAATTTGGTAACACGGATAAGAAGAGGATACTTTAATGTCACTGATGATTGAAAGGCGATTATTGGGTATTATATCTGGAATTTGAAGGACGTCACCTTAAAACTATTGTATATAACAATTTGCGCTTTTTACATTCTCATTATAGTTTTCTGTTTTCTTTCAGGGTCAAGAATGGTACGCAACTTGGGTAGCATTAACAGACTTGTTCTCATTGGTTGTACAGTTAGAAATATTACCATTTGTTGATATTGGTGGTACTTTGAAGATTAATATTCATTTGGATGAATTATTAATAGTAAGTTTTGAATAAGCTGGTATTGAATGTAGGGATTTAATACAGATTGATAATTCACAGAGCTACACAGATTTTCTCACTTTAAGGTTTTCGGAGCCTTGAGGGTGTACAAAACATAATTTTAAATGAAGTACTCAGTGTCGCTGTTGAGGACCGCAGTTGCGAAGTCAGGAGAGCATGAAACAGTTTCATAAATCAAGATGTTCCCCGAGATGTGGCAAATATATGACTGTTTAAGGAGGTGTTATGAGGTTCCTGCATGTCGTATTAAATTTCTGCAGAAGTCAAGCTGGCAGCCCTGTAGTACAGTGGTTTAAATTGCCTTTTCCTTCGTGATAAAGGTTAAGAAGTGGTAGATATGCATTTTGTTAACCATAGTTGAATCCAAGCAGCCAGATGCCCATATATAAATGCTATATATACTGATAAAACTCATCTCTTGTGACTGAATGTTGTAGGCAAGTGGTTAGCACTCTTCATATTTGGAAGGTCCTGTGTTTAAATGTCAGCCCAGAGACTAACTGTCCTGATTAAGCTTTTTGCAGTCCCTATGCACAGGTGTTAGAATAGTATAAGTTACTTGTCATGAAATATATAACTAACTAACTAGATGGCTTACCGAACCCGAACGTTTATCACCGAATTAACCAAAGACCTCCACCGGAACCTGTCCTGGGCCAACAAAATCCAGTCCCCTTCAACTCCTATCTCCCATAGATCCCGCCTGACATTATCCTTCCATCTACGTCTAGGTCTCCCCAGCGGTCTCTTCCCCTCAGGCTTCCTAACCAGTATCCGATGCACACGTCTTGTCACATCCATGCGTGCTACATGCCCCGCCCATCTCATTCTTCTCGACTTAATCACCCTGACAATACTGGGGGAGGAGTACAGATATTTAAGCTCATTATTATGCAGTTTTCTCCATGCCCCACCGTCTTCTCTCCTAATCCCAAATATCCTCCTGAACACCCTATTCTCAAACACCTGCAATCTGTGTTCCTGTGTTGGTGATGTATAATCTAAACATAGTTAAATAAGCTAAGAGTGAATGAAATAAGCTACTGTTTGTGTATGTAGGATCCAGCTTGAAATTTTTATAGTGTAAGAATTTTTTTAAATTGATTTTGGTCTTTCATCCGAACAGTGCACAGTATCCAAAGAGATCCATAATGGCGCCTTTCAAAAGTCTAATATTTAATTGCTGCAGAACAGTACCTCACGTAATATTAGTGTTTTCCTTTTATTCAGTATTTAACAATTTGTTCACGTACATTTATTTGATCAGTTTTAGAAATAGTGTGCCCATTGTAAATGTGAGATAGTTAATAGTTATCTCCATTATTTTGCAGAACGCAACTCACCAACATGTAGTAGTTACAGCTTGCATTAGGAAAGGACGGGTCCCTTCTCGTAGAAGTGGTAATATTCAGTGTCCCCTTGAGCTTATGCTGAATGTTACTTCTGAAAGTTTAGCGACGGTCGATGCTACAAAGCTTGTGCCATATCCTGAGCCTGATATGTGGTACATTGCATTCCAATTAAAATGTTTACATAACAGGTAAGTGTTTCCTTTAACGTCGCAGTGCAGGGTCTTGCTTAAAATGTTAATAGTTACTCAGTCGGTCAATAAAGTATGTGTTACATGGTATCTGAAGACATGGTTTACTGTTTTCACAGAAGTCTCCATGTTAAGTGGATTCCTTGTTGCTTTGCATAGCACATTCTCAGGTTGCTGTTAGAGGAGAAGGCCTCCAGAGGGTAGCTGCAAGTATATTGAATAAGCAGTTGCAAACAGTCGACAAGAGGTTGTCCAACTTTGGGGTTGGGCAGGGACTAACAGCTCTTCACCGTATAAAGCTAGCATGTGATGAAATGCTACACAGGGCTTCAGACTTATTAGGATCTTATGAACATAGTAGTGAACCTGTGAGTACCCAAAAAGGTGGGGAATTTTTTCTGAACGACAAATCTCCACGCAGTTAGTTTGTGGAAGTCTACTATTGTACCATGCTGTTAGCCATTTCAGTCCATTCTGTTTTCTACAATTCATTTTAATATGTTCCTCCCAATTTACTCTTCTCTCGTTTAAATGTTACATAACAGTGAATGGCAAGATGGTCATGAATGATCAATTTGGAAGTAAGTTTTTGTTGTCTGAAGATTTCTGTCTTCTGGGTTGTTGCGCTGTGTAGTCTGGTCGATGTTAACCAACATTTCAGAGGTTATACTGCCTCCACCATCAGGGCGATGAATATGATATTCAGTATGACCTCTGAAACGTTGGTTAACATCGACCAGACTACGGAGCGCAACAACCCAGAAGACAGAAATCTTCATGCTCACTACTGTGAAACCCTCAAATCTTTTTGTTGTCTCTTTTATGATACCATCCCAGCATTTGAAAAGAAGGAAAGTAATTTAGTTTACCTTTGATAGAAACATATTTATTATAAGAGTGTAAGCCATAAGAACTTATGAAAATCCTGATTAATGCTTAATGGAAATGCAGATCAGAACCATATAAGAACTACTGGTGTGCTTATTTGCAGTTCCATTGTGCCATGTCTTATCCAGGAAATAATGTTGTCGTTAGATATTCGAACACAGCCCTGCGTATTTGCCGGTGAGCCTTGCGGGCCGAAAGGAATTTGCCAGGAGACACACAAAGGTCTCCACTTCTTTACGTCATGCACCTGCTTAGGAGGTTAGTGAATGTTTTATTTCTGTGAATACTTTGGCTTAGTTTCCCAATCATATTGTGTCTGTATATCTTTCCCATCCAGTTGATGTTTTAATTTCCTGCGTGTAATAATTCTGACATTGCATCTCTGAGGTAGAAGTGACGCTAGTGCCACATTGAAGGGTCCTGAAACATTGTACAGTAATTACATAAAGTGGAAATATTGTAGGAAGAAGAAAACAGTGTAGAAGAATAGATATTTGGAAAATACAACAAAATATCAGTGTAGCAAATCAACTTCGTCATAACGAAAGACAGCAAAAACAAATTAACGCTGTAATTGTTTTCACGAAGGCCATTTATTTTTATTTTTTTAAATAAGTGGCATGTTACATGTTTGTGATTATATTCTTCCTAGATCTGAAATATTTGTAATGATGTTTTAGGTTACAAAGGTTGGGGCTGCACAGATGGCAGTATGGCCACACCAGAGAGCTTGCTGCTACTCACAACATTGCTTCTTACGCTCAGCAACGTGTTCTTCCTGCCAGCCGTGTTTATCGCGCTGCGTCGACATTTGCTTACTGAAGCGCTTATATACTTGGCCACGATGGTCTTCTCGACTTTTTATCATGCTTGTGACCAGGATTTCTATGCATACTGCGTTATAAAATATGAAGTAAGAATATATTAAATAGAAAGCTTGATATGATATTTCTGTTCAAAGATTTTCAATATTTTTACACTGAGATACCATTAATTCTTATAATGGTTCGAAACAAATATTTCTCATTTTAGAACATGCGTGTTTTATTTGTGTTATACTGTAGCGTTTTAATAGTTGTTTTGCCATTTGTACTGTAATCACATAAAAAGTTCTGTATGCAAAGCAGTAACAGTTACTTTTATACACAAAATAACAGCAGTTACCATCAGAAGATATTTGATATGATGTTAGGGACAGTTCATGAAACCCTACCTGAAATTCTGCTTCTTTGTAGAACCCATCTAGTAATTATTGCGTACACAATTGCAGCCGCTGATACGCTGTACAAGGGAGTGAAAACAATTTCTCATACTGCATCATGTTAAAAATGAATGAAAACAAATTTAGAAATTAATTTTTGTGTTATGTTTTGTTGTTAAAATTCATTTCTGTTGACAGGTTTTGCAGTTTTGTGATTTCTTCTGCTCCATTCTTGCTTTCTGGGTGACACTAATAGCAATAGCTGGTGTCCCTCCAAGAGCAGCGTCTATTTTGCACATGGTCGGTGTTATAATCATTGCCGTTGGAGTCGAATACAACCGTACGGGCTTACTAGTTTTCATCATTCCCTTTGGGATAGGAGTTGTTATACCGGTTAGTAAGGTTTTTTCTTAGTTCTGTTTTCCTTTAATCTGAACCAGATTAGCCGCTGCCCTGGTTTTTTTTTCTCCTCGAACGTATTGCCCCAAAAAGTATTCTTGTATTTCTAATTTGGAATATACCCACAAAATGAAATTATTGATGCGTTTTGGTGAAAAATATTTAATCATACTGTGTTATTTACGGACAGATTTAGAGTCTTATAATTGTTTTTTTTTCTTCACAGCTGAAATTAGCTTGGTTTGTAATGGTGGGACAGAAGAAAAAATACAGTTCCAAATTAATAATAATAATAATAATCCATGGCGTAACAGCCCTCTGAGAACCAAAGTCGACTAGCTGGCCCCTGGCCTCACGTTCACATGCCTAAGCAGAGGTGAACGATCATCCAATCAGATATAGGGTGATGTGTGGTTAGCACGACGAACCCCCAGCCATTTCCAAATTAATGCGGGTTAATATATATATATATCATGAACCTGAGATACCTCATGGTAGTCAGGGCAACGGTCGAGTATAAATACAGAATTTGAAATTTTCTTGTTAGTTAAGAGGTATTTAGTACATTGTGCCTCATAATAGTACTGTCTACATATATTTACAATCATAATTACTACAGGTGGCAGCATGGAGCATACGCTGCTGTCGCCAACGATCATGCATCCACCTACAGCGTTCACTGGTGCTGTTGCTCCTGCCAGGAGTACTTCTGGCTGCCGTCGGTCTCATTCTCTTCGCTTTTGTCGAAACTGAGGCCAATTACCAAGTACGTTGCGTTGCAATTACTCAGAAACTCTTCTCATACAAATTTCAAAGGGAAATAAAAAAGTAAATTTTCGGAGTAAACAAGATTTTTTTATAGAAACTAAAATATTCCTGGCAATTATATTTACTGAGATATTGGATAATACTGATAGATGTTCACAATTTTAAGGTCACAGTTTAATTTTCATGCAAGATCCCAATTAAACTGAAAATCTTGCTGATAAAGTGTGAAATGTTCACTTTCAGTATTATAAGTTTGCCCATAAATACTAATTAAAGTTTTCATGACAACAAGCACAGCAGTGTTAACAACAGCAGTACTTCAGTAATATTAATAAATGTCAATTAAATCCACATTTCAAGTTGTTTTTCCATCTTTATTCAGGTTATTAAATCTTTAATATTTCTGTCTTCTGGGTTGTTGCGCTGTGTAGTCTGGTCGATGTTAACCAACGTTTCAGAGGTCATACTGCGTCCGTCATCAGGGTGATGAAACTTTGGTTAACATCGACCAGACTACACAGCGCAACAACCCAGAAGACAGAAATCTTCATACTCACCGCTGTGAAAACCTCATATCTTACTTATTAATTCTTTATTTAAACACTAAATTGTCTTTTGACCCTTTTCTTATTTCTGATTGCTAGCTTTATTCTCAAACAGTATTTGGATTCTTATTTTGTGTTTTGCGTTACCATTTCAGAAATAATACCTTAAAAAGTTTGTGCATAAGACCGCAGTTTTTGTTCCATAATTCAATATTTCCATCAGCTAGCTGTTCGAGGTCAATATTGTAATTGTTTTGTTGTGTTAACACACGGCACTAAATATCCTTCATATAATATTATGCTATATTTTATGCATTGTGTAGTAATTTTGAGTTTAAGATCTGTATTTTATTGTCTTGCAGTACGTACATAGCGCATGGCATATTGTGATTGCCCTGTCTCTGGTATTCTTACTGCCAAGGAAATGCAGCAGACAGCAGAGTGGTTCGTGCCGAGGACCAAATGAATCGGAGCTCTTTGACATCAATGACTACTATTCGGCAAGTCCTGTATTTGTCGTCACTTCAGATCTTGATAATATATTGACTACTGAGTCATGAGACTGAAATGTTAATTACATTTGTTTTCATATTACTTAAGTATAATTTTATTACCTCAGTTTAAAAGTATGTTGTATATTTGTGTGTGCATGCGTGTGTGCATATTTGGCATGTATGTTGGAAATATTTATTATGTGACTGTGTGTGTGGTGTAATGCCATTTGGCATGTAATTTTTAAATTACATGACTGTACTGGTAACTCTTTGGAGTTCAAGTGTTGACTGCAAAATTGTGTTCCCTAAAGTCCTGGCTAGAACTTATGTACTGAGTGTGGGATGACATTATATGACACAGGTCTGTCATTCAATATCAGAACCTTTATTTATATGTATGAAATCTTATCTTTATTTTTCAGTTACATATTTTTATGTTTTGAAATGTGTTTTTTGCAGTAATATTTATCAAAGTTATGACATATTTTTAATGATGTGTTCATGGAATGGAATTGAAATGGGATTCTTAAGTTTAAAGAACTGAACACTTGTATTAATTTTGTGTAGATTTATTTTTATATTTATTTTTATAAATCAAAAACAGCTTTTACATTTAATGTGTAACACATGTTTTCTTCAGCATCCAGCGTGTAACTCAACAGGTTACTTAGCGACTGAGAAAATTATTGAAAATAAACATTATCAGCAGTTGTATTCCCTATCACAGTCTGGTATTAGTCACAATCTTGAAGTTTGCTGATGTACATATAGTAGTTCTCTTTGAAATAGAATTCTGGATGTATGTTACCACAGTATATTATAATTTTGAAGACTGAAATCATTTTACCAACAAAACTAAAAAGCATTAGTAACTGCTTTTTCCTAACCTTAATACCATATTGTGTTCATTTGTATTTATACATAATTATTTTATATGAAAAATTCCCTCTATTGACTAAATTTGCTAGCGTATGACAACGTGATCTCTTTCTGTAGAAGGTACTGATTTTTTCAATGTATACACAAAAACTGCAGATACCTAAAACCAGGTACGGTGGTTGGAAAAACAGGAGGCAGAAGGAAAATGCAAGATATTGGTGTACATGTACAAAGTCTTTATTGATAAATAGTGTTAATTTTTCTCCTGAGTCGTGCAGTGTGCATTAGAATTGTTATTTTTTTTGTGTTTAAACAGTTTTATAGCATGACATGTTGCTGAAGTATGACGTATTTTTGGCACATTGATTTTTATAATGCGCAGCAAAAGGAGAGTCATGAGAGAGTTACTCACTCTTTAGCATATTTACATGCCACGTCTGAATAATGATTTATTACTTTATCTTTGTGAGTGTGTATGAGGGAATGGAAATTCCTATTAGACTCGCATTCTTGTATCTTATCGGCTGGGGATGAGGCCTTAGAATTACAAACTTAGAAAAGAGAGTGGGCAGTAGTGAAACTACTTTATCAACACATTAATCAGAACCCTTTTAAGATATGTTAATCAGTTATACATATAAACCAAGCTATATAATAACTGATACAGTGGTTTGTAGAAATATCATTTTCCTTATCACTGATCCATTGTGTAGTGATTTTTCGTTTACTTTTAATAACATCTTTATCTTGCATGAAATTTAATTTGAGTTCACTTCAAATGACTTATAGTACTCAAATTATACTCATGTTGATAATAATGAGCTTGACTTGTGGTCGCTATGAAATGCTGAAAAGCTACATAATCAGTCATATTTATGGAATAATTCTATGGAAGATTCTTTTTGTTATTTAAACAATTTTCCAAAGGTATAGAGTGTGCCACATAAAAAGAGCATAATTAATTAATGACTTCATCAAACATAAGAATTATCTCATTCAGTGCCATGTAATCATTTCAGTTGATGTAATGTCATAAAACATCCCCTGAACCAATGAGCCATGTTGGAGAGGAGAATAGGAGTTTATGTAACTTATAAAACCATGCTGTTTAATGCATGTTCTTAATTAATGTTGTCAATGAACTTTGCTTATCAGAAGGTTTTAAGTCACTTGTTTGTGGACTTGTGCCATATTTGCTACTAATAAGGAATAGAAAAAGTGAACAGTATGATTCACACAGGCACAGCAACATAGTTTCTTAACATAATTCAGAGTTTTGTAATTTTATACCTCTGCACTAATCTCTCTGTAAGTCTCATATACAATTTGAATTTCAAGATACTAGGAATTTCCATAAGATAAAAGGCATCTATAATGTGTCAGTTTCTGCTCTTTTCCCTAATATGGGCATGTACGATGCATTCGCTGATAAAATTGTACACAGCTGTCACTTTCCAGCTTTGCTGGAACTGTGTGACTCACTGCAAAGCGCTACAAGGTTTTCCCAAACTGAGTTACATATTGCTCAAAAATGAAATATTTTTATGTTGATTACAGAAGTTCCTATCAGAAGCTGGGAAGTAACGGTTGCATTAAGCGTTAACACAGTGTAGTTGCTTTTAAATAGTTATTTCCAGTTTTCATAGTATGTTTAATTGGTAAAAATTGCCTGCATTTTTTCATCTTTAGCTGTTAATTTTGTTATTATTTTACTTTCAAAGTACTTAATAATTGTTCCCTTTTTATTTCACAATTATTAAATATTAACTTTTCCATGCCCTCTGCCCCCCCCCCCCCCACATAATGCTTTCAAAATGTTCTGTCACTTTGTATTGTTGCAAGAGCTTGTTACAGCAGCCTTGCGAGCTATGTGATTGTTCCTCCCTTAATATGACATTTTTCATGGCCTCCAGCCTGTGTATTTGCATTGTGGACACCTGTTAACATCCTGTAGCTCCTGGAAGGATTACGATATCTACAAATACTAGCTGCTGTCCACGGACAAGGATTGTTCACTGTGCGATACAGGAATGTGCAATTACTGGTGGTGATAAATAGAGCAGTAGGCATGGAGCTATAAATAGATAAGTTATTATAACCAACATGGAGGTCACCTATAAACAAAACTGTGATTTTTAAACTCGCTGAGCATTAATTGAGGAAGTAACTGATTGTAATAGTTAATCAACTAAATCCAGCTTTCATTTTCAAGGACCCACAGTTGTTTAATTACTTATCTTCATTAGAGTAATATTACATGCCTTTTCAGTATGATCTCTGAATAATTTAGTTTTTCATAATTCACTCCATTATTTCCTTTTATATAGTGCAATTATCTTGCCTTTCCCAGCAAGAGTATTGGAAAGTAAATTCACATTAAGTTAAGAGATTCAAAAGCCAGTGAACAATTGCCTGATGGACAGATGTTATTAGATTGTCAATTGTTACTCAATGCAGGGAAATTATTTATTATTTTAAAACTTCGTAAAATATTCATATCTATATTATAAGTCTCTTTCCATTCACAGGTACCTATAATTCTAAGCAAACATTAGCTTTAAAGAAATGTTGTTTTTGCTAAGGGAAAATGTATTTAAAAAGAAAAAAAAAATCTAATATAAATGAATAGGATTTCATCTGTGGTGTGCTGCATGTAATATCTTACATGTATAAAAAGTTTGTACCAAACCAATTTCAAGGCCATTAAGTAAGTAATTATAGTTTTATATTTATTTATTGTTGGTGTACCAACCATTCTTTTGGGTGTGTTGTGTACAGGATATAAACTGTGTAGGAATTGTTATCTTTCGGTTTTTCAGATGGAGTTCAATGTATAACCTCAACTTTTGGGTGTGAACTTCATTGAATATTCAATGTGGCTCATACCCAAAAGCCCAAGTTATGCATTGTGTATTGGAAATTATTCTTATCAATACTTATACCACTTTATAAAGAATGTTTATTTGTATATGTATATATGTAAATAAGTTTCTGCCATTACTTTATATGGAGTAAACTTGTGACCAAGACTCAGAAAGAGGGAAGAAAGGTGTTTAAATACTGTTATTTGTAGGTTATGAGAATAACACATTATGTATACAAAGTTGTTCAGAAGTATTGGAATCTATACCGTTTCATGACTTGTATACACAACATAAATACATAACCAGTTGTTGTCATTGTTGTCTTGTATATATTTGAAGCCTTTTCTTATTTATAAATTATAATGTCCAATGCATGCTTGCTGTGAATGAAATATTGATGAAAAATCTAATTCCCTTATTGTCTTGTCTTATTCGTGTGAGAGCGTATCAGTGGCTTTTACTGTATACAATATTTTTGTGTTCAAATTTGTAATGAGAACTGAAATGTACTTTTATAATAGACTATTTAATGTATCTGATATCTAAACAACAAAATTTTCTGTGAACTACTCAGAGTTTGTGTGTGAATAAAACAAGAGGAATTAGTGTTGTAGCTGGCTTCATGTTGACATGCCCAAAGAGTGTTTTTCATGTGTTTTATACTTTTTGATCTTGTATTTATTATACATGGTCTGGTCAGGTGACTGAGGAGGAGGCCATGCAGTGAGCCCTCCATCCAGTCCACCTTCCCGGGTTTGTCGTGTCCAACCGCGCCGCTGTCATACTTGAATCGTAACATCCTGTCACGGGGGCACATTTTCGGTTTATCCCAGCAGGACAGTTTGAAGAACGTCATTGAGCATCCAGCTGACGTGGTAGCAGGTAAGGGCTAATTACGACATATTCTATGATATTAACCCACACATTTATGCTAAAGTGGACTCTACCTGTTGGAGTGAATTCAGGAATAAGTTGAATCCTTATACTTTGAAAAACATTCCCCCCGCCAGTTTGAGACCACTTATAATGCTTTTACAGAAATTCATCATGGAAGGCAGCACAGTTATTTTGTGTTTAGTATTTTGAATGAACCAAGTTTCAAAAGTTGTATCAGTTTTAAGGGAAAGACACTGTCAGCCTAGTTAAAATTTAAAAATTATCCCAAATTAAACGATTAATATATTGTGCAACATTACATACAATGTTGCGAAACAGTTATTAAACTAGTTAAGTGAATTTCAACAAATGATTGAAATAAATTTATTTCCTTTAATGCAAATAATAGGCTTGCTTATCATTTTATTATAAAGTTATAAGGAATCCCTCACAAATTAGAATATTATTTAGTATTTTTATTTGGAGTTTGTCTCATATCATTAAGAAACTTCCTTCATCACTATAACTAACTTTTAGTATGTCAAATTCAGTTTGTTTAACATCTTTATTCATTTGAAGTGGGTAAAATTGTGAGAATACAGTATTTCAGAACTCAGACTAGAAGAGGATGAACATGTTAGTATTACAAATTTGTATGTTTCTCTGCAATGTTTAATTTGTATAAATCTCTTCAGCCTTTCTTGAATTGTTACGTGCATATGATTTTAATAGGCATTTCACAATTATACTTAAAAAGATTCAGGCTATACAAAATCCATCAGCAGCTCAAAGGATGAGAAGCCTTGATTTAAATAACACTAGGCTATTGGAAAAAAGTAATTAGTACATTGTTTTTGCTTTGAAGAAACCCTTCAGAATGAAAGCCAATTTAATATAAGCAGTCATTTAATTTTTGTAGCATTGGACAGTAATTTAGAACATATCAACCGTATGTTTTGTCTGTATGAGATCATTGTTTCCTTATCAGGCATAAGTGTTTTAATGACCTTCAGAATTGTTCCCAAGAATTAACAATCAGTCTCCTTTGTTTTTGTGTGATAAGCTGATAATTGTATGCTTCATTAAACACATTCCACTCATGTGGTGGACTTTTGATTCACAATGACTTTGTTAGGTTAGGTATTATAGACGTAAATTATATAATTATGCATATTCATTGTGCATTGTATGGTCAGAATATCATACATATATTTATTTTTCTGTTGTCAAGTTTCAACTACAGATGAACTGTGTGTATTAAAATGCCTTTATTCCTAATTATTGCATTAAAACGTGTCGTAACCCAAGAGGAGATGAGTTCAAATCTGTAAAGAGTTTCTCTAAGTTACTCCAAGCTTTTAGCAAAAAAATGTCCCTCATCATATTCATGGAAGTAATTAGTAGCATGCTGGAAGGAGCTAAAGTTTGACATTGATCCTTTTTTTACCACATTTTAGAGTTTTATCGACAAAACCAGACGTACAGAATACGTTTTAAATTATTTCAGTTAGGTTACACTGCGGTGTTAGAATCTTGTTACTTTAGAACCAACGACCTGTTATCTAAATCGGATAGAAATTCTCATGCTAATCTCCTTAGAGCTTGCGGAATAACTGATTTTTTGACGATTAGTTATCAATTTTACGAAATGCAAGTTCAGTAAAAGTAGACAATTATACGACTACAATTCATATATTATATTATACCAAAATAAATAACAATATCGGAATGTAATATATTTACAGACTAAATTAACCCCAGCTCATAAGTTGAAGTATGGAATTTACAAAATCTTCATTTCGGTATTTTTTTTTTCACAATCACATTATAAAATATTTTGATTTATTTCAGGTTAACGTAAATATTTTTTTTTTGAATTTGTTTTGTGGGATTTGTTAATAGTATTTTCTACTAAGACAGCCTCTGTTATTTCTGTCACATGATAACACAACACTTTCTACATCTACAATTGCCCTCAGTCTTCTTATCCGTGGTACGGTCTTCAATTCTCAGCTCACCAATTTTCAGTTTCTTCAATATCTGAAGAGCGTTATCCGAATGTCCAAAATCGTCAAATGCTTCTGTCATGTCACCTCCGCTAGCTTCTAGAAGCTGTTCTCCACCTCCAGGATGTTCGTCGATATATTTTGTAATGTCATATACCCCATTCTTATATATGCACCAAGCAGATTCACTGGTATTATGTACTTTAATTTCCTCCAAGCTATATTGCTGTACTTCGTCACTCATGTTTGTTTTAAAATCGAAACTGTTTTCACTTCTGACACATTAAAACATCTGCAGACAACTGCATCTAACTTGATAATTTATTGACATTTTATCTAGCTTATCTCTGTTCTTTCGTGGTCACATGTGGATTAAAATGTTCGAGTAGCGACGGGGTTTTATCTTCAATAGCATTGTTGCGTTGACTGTACTTTGTCAGTCATGAATATTGACGGTATTAGTAATTTCGGGCATAAGCCTCGTCGAATGTTAAGAATTGTCTAGCGTTTCGGTAAAAATTACAATTATTATCTTCAGTGTAATGTGAAAAAGACAACTGCATTTTTTTTGCCGAAACGTCGGACAGTTCTTAAAATTCGACACGGCTTATTCCCGAAAGCCAAAGTTACACATTGGACTCCGACCGCGAAAACCTGAGGACAAAAATTTATTATATTTTTGTTTTTTTATCTTAATTTGTGATTTAACGTATTTCTATGACTAATTTTACGGTGACGGTAGAAATTTGGTGAGGATTACCAGGGAGCAAGTGATGTAATTTTAATTAAATCCTAACATTACAACAACCAGTTCATATCTTGGTCATGGAGTAAACCACCGTTAAATTCAATCACGTTAGCCTGTTTCCGGGTCGAGATTCAAAACAGGGAACTATCGATTTAGAATCGATCTATCATTCTGCAGCAAAGAGTGTGAACATTTCTCAGCTCTTAGCCAATAGCGTGGAATTCCGGAGGTAAGAGTATCTAATCTCTTCGACAGAAAGTGACAGTTTGTTCGAGATGCTGGTTGAATATTTTAATTTTATTTACGGAACTTTTTATTCGGAGATCTTTAAATTTACTTCGTTATTTGCCAGCTACGGTTAACAATTAGTAAGGGCTATCAGTACTGAAAATTCGTAAAGAATCTGATTTTGTTTAATTATTTATTTGAAGCAAATTACTACCTTTGCACTTTGATATAGAATACGTATCTTATCTTGCATCTCAGTTATGAAAGAGACGTGAACAGCTCAGATCTTTATCTGATGGAATATGACAACCTCACATTTTTTATTTTCAAAAGCAGACAAAGATATGAGAATTAAATCAGGTGAGTTTTTCAAATGAGCAATTATCTTGATATTTAATTCGTCGTCTATCTTGACGAAATGAACGTGATTATGTCCATAAGTGTCGATTAATAGACCACTCTATAATCTCCCACCACAGTAGGAAACATCTGAAGATCAATCTACGTTAATTTTGTCATAAACGTTTTAATTCTATTGGCGGTTTATTAAGAGAGTTCGTTAAATGTGGAATTAGTTCTAAATCATGAATTTTTATGGCACATATAAAGCATGTTGAGACAACAGTTATCTTAAATTTCAAAACGCGTTAAAAAATTATTCTATTTCCTCGTCACAACATTCGGAAAGGGTCTCAGGTCCACTCAGCATCGTGTCCAAGGATATCGATTGTTTTTTTCCTCGAGGGTAAATCGATTGGGTATCGAAGCTAATTACTCGTTTTCATGTAGTGCCACGATAAGACTGTGTGTAGGTATACAATATTTCCATTTCCCCATACACACTCACGATGTGATGTTGAACTAAGAACCAAAGATGTAAAAGGTCTTACCTTGAAGTTCCTGTCCGATCTTGAAGTCGGGGTATTGTGATGTGTAAAGTTTCGACTGCAATAAAGAAATTTCTCAGGTTTATTTGCTTTAAATATGGTTAGGTTAAGCCAATGAGTTATCTCCGAGGAAAATCAGATGTTATTTGAGTGAGTGTCATTTGTGGTCAGTTGACATTTTGACAGGTAACTTAATCATATAGGTTCAATTACACCTCACGTAAAATTTATGCCTGATTTACCGAAACAAGCAGCTCTGTTTGTTATATTAATTGTCAGTCACATAGGTATCTTGTCACACTACGAATGTAGTTCTCCAGTGCATTGTAGTTCACTTCAAATTCACACCAAATTAAAGGTAGAGTCTTCGTAATGTCGACGACTTAGCAGTATCCATATTATTCTCATGTAAAATCCCTCAATCATACATGTTTGAATTAATAAACTAAATTTCAGAGATACTGGTTTAATATTCACAGTGACATCGAGTTAACATTGCGAACTTCAAAAACACACAGTGCTTTGTCGCCAAGCCAAGTTTACACTGTCACAGACATCTAGGCGCCTAGCCAGAGTTTTAAATTAAATTTAGCATTATAGCTGATTAGCCATTTAGCTCGGAGAGAAGGGCTAAATTTAATTCTATTGTCCGGTTCGAGCAAATCTGTTACGATCTAACGTAAACTCCTCAACTTAAAGTGTTTAAATTCTACTGGCGTGAGAGTTGTCGAGACCCACTCAGGGTGTTACAATCCGTTATAGTCGTGGGTTAAGATAACCAGGGTAAACATGGTGATTTGAGGTTAAGGCAGGTTAGACTACGTTATGAAAGGCTAGGGTAGGACACACGGAAATATTTAGTAAGACAAGGTTGGTTGGCAAAGAGCGCGCCTGGAATCTGTGTCTATTCCGGTAATATTGCACATTTGCAATCTTATTATTAAAAATTTGTAGCATTCTGTTGCATTTGCGCACAACAGACATGTTTGAAATGTGCGCCTGACACGTTTCTTACCAACTAAACACTTCTGTTGAATAGGCTAACAGGTTTGGTTGCGTGGTTAGTAGTGTAATCTGTCGGTCATATTGAATACTAGTTCTCTCGAATGCTACCAGATCTCTTTCGATTATTACTTATCCAGCAATCGATTCCCATACAACGAGAGCAATATGGCAGAAGTATGCAAGCAGAGTGAAAGTTGCCAATGTTGTGCTCGACGTTCGTTAGTGCAGTTGTGAGTTTTGAGAGCAGCACCAAATTTCCGTCTTGCATGTGTTTATTTGATGATGACGACTAAGTATGAATCAACGGGTAATATTACAAGTAGTGAAGATCTTGTACAAGAGAAGTCCAGGCCTCGAACGCCCACATTTATTTACGTTCTGACATTTCTGAGTACAATAGGAGGATTTCTGTTTGGCTATGATACCGGTGTGGTTTCGGGCGCTATGCTCCTCATTAGGTGAGTTTATAGGCTTGTAATTAACTCTTATGTGTTTATGTTATGTTTTATGCGTGTATGTTAAAGTGACCGCCAAATTAAAACAGATGACATATGGAGTGTGCGTAATGTAGGCAGGTTCTCAAAAATAACAAAAACACGGGACGGCATTGACGTCATATTATTAAACAAAAATAATTTTGTACATTGACAGCAATGTAATAAAAATCTAACGTAGCATTTTTAGTAAACAACACGGCATTATCTGTGAAGTCTTTACTATTTTAGAATAGCGAATGGCTCGTTTAAAGCTGGAAGATTTTCTGGAATAGTTTTATCTTGATTGTAACTTAATTTATTATTTTATTGTGTTTTAATCTAATGAAACGTTACGCGACGAAGTGTATAAAATACTTTGGGCTGTTTGGTGGGGTTGTGGAGTGCAAATGACGAGGGTTTTAACTTGTAAACTTGTCCAACACAATATTGCACTTGAGGTGTTGGCCTATTCTAATATCGACAAGGCAAGGAATCCTGCAGTGTATCGTTTCCAGCATGAAATGTTTGTTCTGTGAGAATAAATTAATTGTAACTCAGTGTTGAATTCAATCTGGGGTTTTTTCCGGTAACTCACGGTTGTATAATTTTTCTTCATTAACTGTTACGTAGGTTCTTTTTCGTTTTGAGTTTCTGCGAGTTTAACCTTCCCACCGCCCCCGGTTTATTTTTGTCGCCACCGGCGTCCATACACACAACTGGATTAGGTGTTTCGAATTTCTGACGACCTTGAACAAAACATTCGCCAAGAGATTGCAGCCATTTCTTTGCACTTTTTACCGACGAGTGTGTCAGTCTATTATCCCACCATTTTCCCGAAATAACTTAAAAGTGCCGGAAACAGTTCCATTCCTGGCCGGAATTTGAACACGTGTTTCTTTTAATACGAAGCGTATGTGATATTATAACTACTCAACCGCGACGTACTAATAATATTTACTTTCCGTGAAAGTATAATGCCATTTCTTTTGCTGGCCGACTAAGGAAATACAGAACCCATCGTTAATATTCTGGGAAGCTTCGTGTTCGAATTTCGACCCTGCTTTCTCCGGCTTTTTATACAAAAAAATCATCGTTCCATTAAAACGACTCTGTTACGTGGAGTTAAGTTAGTTTAATTTAATTTAAATATTAGAACCATAAAATCGAATTTGACGTTTAGCACGTAGGAGGTTGAGAAATGCGTTTTGCATTGAAGTTGAACATTTTTAAGGTAAGAAGGAGATTACGTGGGAGATATACGACAGGCGTGTATGAATATTAAAATGGTTCTTGAAATAAAAGGGGTTTTGAGAGAGTGATCTGGTTTTTATCTTTTTTGATGGCTTCCGGTGGAAGTTTGTTCATGTACCTTCGGCTTTCGTAAATGCAGAGTATCCACATTTTATGGAGTACTCTTCTTCACGTTAATTTAATTTAAATTACATTTCTTATCAGCTGTTGGTAATCATAGGTCAGTCAATACAGCGACAAAGCCACGACCTGGACGTTGTGGGTTATATTACTGGTAGGGATAAAGCAATTTTCTCTTAGCCCCTGCGTTCAGACCGGCCTCCTGTCGATTGGGTACGGCAGAATTTTTTCCAGACGTAAAGTGGACAACTTTAATTTTACTTTGGTAACATAAATAATGCACGTCGTATGAAATTCTTTTCAGAAGGTTCAGACAGATATATTGGTAGTTTTTTATGTTGTTGGTATCCTCGCAGATGATGTCAGGAAATATCGGGATGCTTCATTGTTCTTCGCCCTCGTGGGCGAACCTCGTGTTCGTAGGCCATCTGGTCACTGCCCACCAACGCCATCTCTGATCCTTTGATATTCACCGCCTTGTAGGTAGTGTTTTTGCGTCGTATCTCTGAGGTCAAGAGTTTGGAATACCGATCCAGAAATCGGTTACCATAACAAATATTTTTCGTTATTTTATTCAGTACCACCGGAAATTATGGGATAATACACCTAAACAATACCACGACTATTTCCTTCTACATATTTATCAGTTCGTAATTAGGAATGCTGTGTAACGCGGTTGAATGAAGAATCGATATTTTTCATATCGATATTTTTCAGGTACGCGCAGTATCGCAAAGTAAAACAAAATTGTGTGCCTGTCAGGTTGGCAATATTGTATGGATTTACACACGACGAGAAGGTTCAGTCTCTCGGTGCCAGTCTCGGGAGAATGGGTTGGACGGATTATAAGGGAGGTTGTCGCTTTATTTAGGGTTGGAAAACTTATTTTATTATTATTATTAAAAAGCTGGTATTTATGCCATTACGTACTATAAAATTACGCTTCGTGTCATATGTAAATAATGTCAATAGAACCTGCTCTGAACTTTATGCCACGAGGTTCAGTGCCATTTAAGTCTCATGTTCTGATGAATATTAAACCGTACGTTTTAAGTTCAGGGTTCACACGTGTTCGGTCATATAATAAATAATGTAGGGCCTAATGTTACTGGTGCATTATATTATATATATTTCATTCCGTCTAAGATACCCATTTATTGAGTGCAGGTCTTTTAAATAATTGAGAAGGATTGGAATTTGTCGAGCCATGAAGAGAAAATATCCGAACCGAATTTTATTTTTTCTGTGAAAATGTGATATATTATATTTCAGCCGTCAATGAATATTTTAATACGGTTGCGTGAAAGTTGTTTACGGGGAGAAAACTTAATTATTTACAGGCCTGGCACGCTACTGGGTTCAAGGAGCGATTGAAATACCAAGGCGCTTGCTAGTTTTCTGCAAGTGATAACCTGACGTAAACTTGAGGTCTTTATCTTGTCCTACGCACATTTATTCAGATTTTATATTTTGTCGCAATTTTTTAACTGACTGAATTGGATGTTGAAACACTAATAACGTCATTAAATTGATTCAAAATGTAATAATTTGCCTTATGATGATGACATATGCCTACATGATAGCGTTAATTACGTATGTAGTATCCCTTTTACGTCATCAAGTGCAGACGACCTCATGTAAGAATCAATACAGTTCATTATATCGTTTAGAATAAACTTCAGTGAAATATTGGTTTAGCTGGTGGCCTGCTTGTGGGTCGCTCATGTATTCGGAACCTGATCTATGTTTTTGGCGAACATCTTGGAATTTGCGAAGAACAAAGATTCGAAATCAAACTATCTTGCTAAATTCGATACGATTTTAACTTGCTCCCGAAATAACGAGTCATACATGCGATAGTACCAACAGTTTTTCGTGTTAACCTCCAAGGATCACCACATTGTCACACTCAGCATCATAATCTCGGTATTTTAAAATAAATTGAGTGAGATTTAAGGTTCTGCCTTCATTATTAACTATATTATACTCTCATTCGACTCTGTATAGTTTTAGCTACTGAATAAGCGTCGTGAAATAATCAATAAAAAAATAAATAAAACAGAATTGTTAGTAAATAGTTTATACAGTTAAATCGATTTATGTTAAGAGGTGGTTAATGGAGTAATGTTATAGCCACGGTGGTCTAGCGGTTAGAACGCTGGCCTTGTAATCCTGGGGTCTCGGGTTCGAATTTATAACTCGTGTTGGGCAAGGCCGTGGTCTAGGCAACACGGAGTTTTCCTCCGTGGCATCCCAACAATTACTCCATTCACACACAGAAGAAGGCAATGGCAAACCACTTCTGGATCATCTGCCAAGAACGTATATGAACAGGTCCCAGTCCGAGAAAAGGATGGAAGGATCCTGTTCATATGGACCTGTCGTCAGACAGAACACACACAAAAAAAGTACAATATTTGTGATCACTATTGTCAGTTTATCTTTTCCTTTGCTTTTTTCGTTATTTATTATCTTTCGCTAACCAACTTTAAATACATTCTTATTAGATGGTTTGTTTATACCTTATATTTCTGTACACTTAATGCATTTGCTTAAATATTAAATCTTCGATTCTCTCTTTTCCCTTGAATTAATTTCCTTTTGCATCTTCATTCGGTTGATTTCTGTTTATTTGCTCCCTTTTCTTTCATTTCTCTCGCCTCCTTAATCTAATTCCTTCGATTTCAATTTGAAGCTAATATAGTTTATTATTTTAAATTTATATTTACGTAACTTTATCAGCAGCGGCTTTGGTCTACAGGTGTGCCAACACGTGTAACAACAAACATAAATACGAAGCCATAAAATATCGATTCTCCGTTTAATCACCATTAGTGAGATAAGATAACGTCCAATATCACATTCAATGTAGGACTAACGTATCATTCGACGATAAAGCGACAAAATTCCATTGGTTCCGTGGCGATTTCAAATATTTCTTAATGGAATAATACAAGAAGAAAATGTGCTTTAATTTATCACAGTTTTGACATTTCCTTGACATTAAAGTCCTTAATATATGTCATGACAACAAACAATAACAAATGACAATTCGAATTAATAAGTTAAGTATAACGAAACTGGGAAATATTTTCGGTGTTCGGAAGACGACATATCCGAGTTATTTTTTTTAGTGTTCTGTCTGACGACAGGTCCATATGAACAGGATCCTGCGATCCTTTTCTCGGACTGGGACCTGTTCATATACGTTCTTGGCAGATGATCCAGAAGTGGTTTGCCATTGCCTTCTTCTGTGTGTGAATGCCACGGAGAAACCGGGGAAGCCCCCGGAGGAAAACTCCGTGTTGCCTAGACCACTGCCTTGCCCAATACAAGTTATAAATTCGGGCACCGCCGGGAATCGAACCCGAGACCCCCAGGATTACAAGGCCAGCGTTCTAACCGCTAGACCACGTCATCTTATTATTATTTAGTGTTCTGTCTGACGACACGTCCATATGAACAGGATCCTTCCATCCTTTTCTCGGACTGGGACCTGTTCATATACGTTCTTGGCAGATGATCCAGAAGTGGTTTGCCATTGCCTTCTTCTGTGTGTGAGTGGAGTAATTGTCGGGATGCCACGGAGAAACCGGGGAAGCCCCCGGAGGAAAACTCCGTGTTGCCTAGACCACGGCCTTGCCCAACACAAGTTATAAATTCGGGCACCGCCGGGAATCGAACCCGAGACCCCCAGGATTACAAGGCCAGCGTTCTAACCGCTAGACCACCGTGGCAGTTATTGTACAAGTATCACAGAATAAATAAAATTAATTAAATTAGTTACATTTAAGATCGTCAAATGTATGAAGTTTCCATAGTGACAGTATAAGGAAGGATTTGAGGATTTGAGGATTTGATCTCCTCACGTACTGCGACTGAAACATTTTATGGAGTTCTCCATCTCTGCTTTAGCCTGTGTGTTCTGAATATGTTATGTATCTTATTAATGTAGGAGGGTCGTATCATTTCTGTAACCTTCACACGCACTTGGGTCATAATAAGAGATGTAGACATGAATATAAATTGCATTAAGGGGAAATGTATTACAAAATGATAATTAGAATGTATTATAAATATACTCGCAGAATTTTTGGTTATATTCGTTGGATTTTAACTATGCTAGTATTTTTTAAAAAAAATAATATTGCGAATAATTTTGTGGAATAATTTCATTTTTTTATTATTATTATATTTGGTTCTTTATGGATGATCACATTTTATGGAAAGAAAAGTTTTCTCTGTGTGAGAAATTAGTACCAGTTAAGTTTTAGATTTACATAACTGATTTAAATGTGTATGTTATTTCGTGTTTAGTCCAAGGTCATATTTTATGCATTTTAAAACAATATATCTATGAATAATCGATAATCGACGTCAGGAACTTTAATTATTGTGAAGTGTTTGGAGTTTTAAGTGAAGTAATTATGAATAAGGGGTGCCTAAGTAAAACCAAGATAAACATCAGTTAGGAATGCTGGTCGCAACCGATATTCGAATATCTTTACAATTTAATGTTGTAGTTATTGCTTCGTTATGTTTCGCCATTTAAAATAGGCTTCCGCGCTTTGAAGACGTTATAATTCACAGTTACGCGTTCCGGTTGCATTTACTCTTAGAGGAATTATCCTTGGATATGTCTTATGTTGGCTGGAGAATGATTAGGGCGTGTTCATATCGGATTCTAAGCCACGAAAGTCCATTTCTTAGCTGGTAATTTTACTTAATGAAGACATTACTGTGATTTAGTCACGTCTATTAGTGTTACAGGCTGTTAATTTTATATTTAAGTGTTGCAGGGTGTTTAAAAAGTCGGAAAACACTTGTAAGCGATTTCTCTGTGCCCAAGCTACGAAGCAGAACGTTTGATATAAAAAATTGTCTGTGTTATTATGAGTTGTGAAATTTTTAAGGAAGACGTCGAATCCAGCGTGAAGGTACTTTCAAGGATTTGTTTTAAAAATCTTGAAGTAAGTCTCACATGATAGTTGACCTCGGGTTTTTATCCAGGATTCCCATATGCTAGCCAAGTGCGTCGCGTGGTGAGCATAGGAGCCCACTTTTTATATGTTATGACTCGGTGTTATGTGATGTCTCTGTGGCTGTGATTGGTCTATATTTTTTTGTATGGGGAAATATTTTTCGAACTACGAGTCTTGGAATTTTGTGGTAACGTTTATGAACAAAAACTGTAGTTTTTACATTCAGAATAAAATTGATTTATGAATCACATGTACATATAGGCTGCACGTTTTTAAATCAATAATTAACTAAATGTCGTAAATAATTCAGGGGATTTGCTGTTAAACATTTGCACAGCGGATTCTTATGTGTTATTTATTGTAAGATCTTATGATTGAATTCTAAAACCAAAAGTTTAGTCATGTCTCAAGAATTAGTGGATCACGTAAAGAACATTTTATGGCGTAAATATCTTTTCAACAGAAAATAATTCGAAAATATCCAAAAACACAAAGAAGTCATTGAAATTAAAGACAAATGTAAGTTAAAACTGAAGATTAATATACGTACGGCGACGAAGTCGAGGCACGTAGTGGTCACCAGGACTATTTACCCGTCGTCGAATTACTGACAGAAAACAATTTTCTTGTATCGATCGACGCCGGAGGGAGAGAGTGAAATTGTGTTCATAGCAGCACAAAAACAAAAATAAATTAAATTCCGGACACAAAAACTGGAAGACACAACCGCTGATGACGTTGTTGAACATCGTGGTATCATAACGCGGAATATCGCAGCTGCAGAACGTGTATAACGGGTCCTCCGTCAGTTAAGTCCTGTGTCTACTTGGAGCCATTCCGTCGCGACGCCAAACAACGTTTTTATTGAGCGTGACCCACTGTAGACACGCGTGCATGTGGTTTTTGCATCGATGTCAGGACAGTTTTGAATGACACGTGTTCAGACGGATGCGTAGTTAGAGGCGGAACTGTTTTATGGCCCACAAGATCGCCTGACTTAAACCCGATGTATTCTTTTATTTACGTGGCCATATTAAAAGTACTGTGAATTATACGGTAGTAATGATGTGGGAGAAATACAACAGTGGATGGAAGATGGATGTAATTTAATTTTTTGAGCGCGTGTGACGGTTCTTAATGAGATTAAACAGAGCTCTACGTGGAAACACAAAGAACATACTAGGTGCGATCGAAAGGTTTACAGACTGCGCGTATAAAAACCCGTACACTTATCTCAGGTATTAAATTCATCCATCACCCTCGAAGTAGTTCCCCTGGGAGTGAACACAACGATCCCAGCGCCGCTGCCAAGCCTGGAAGCATCCCTGGGAATCTTTCTTTGTCAGCCTGTCAAGCACCATCTGCGATTCTGCCTGAATCTCTTCTATCGTCTCAAATCTCCTTCCTTTTAGCTGAATTTTCATCTTTGGGAAGAGGAAGAAGTCACACGGCGAATAAGGAGGGTGCGGGATGACGGCCATGGTGTTTGAGGCCAAAAACTGCCGAACTTTGAGGGCGGTGTGCGCTGGCGCGTTGTCATGATGCGTCGCATGTGGAGTTCTTCCTTTAGAATCAGCAGACAGGTCCCATAGCCTATCCCAACAATGTCGCACAAGTCGTTGATGGTACGACGTCGATCTTCGTGAATGGCCTGCCGAATCTTCGTAACATTTTCGGGCGTTGTGCTCGAAGATGGTCGTCCAGAACGCTCGTCATCATCGACAGAGGTTCGGCCATTTTTAAAACGTGAATGCCACACAAAAGTTTGTGCACGACCCATTGCGGACTCCCCAAATGCTTGCTTTAGCATTTCATAGGTTTCCGTAGCCGTTTTGGCGAGTCTTTGGCAAAATTTGATGCACACGCCATTCCGAAATCGCAGGAGGGTCGGTGTAATGCACTACCAAAACGCCCGTAACTAAGAAACAAATGCTAATTCGATGATGCCGGCTGGCACACTGATTCACTATGAATGTAGGCCGCACCCCCTAGAGGCAGAAGCTCGTACTACATCCGGTTCGCCCTCTATTGACACAGTCTTGAAACTTTCCGATCGCACCTCGTACTTTGAGCTTGTTTCTTTGAGGAGAATAATGTTAACTCTGGAATTATCCATTTGAAAATAAACAGTTTCCTGTGGACGGGTGTACACTTAACATGTTTCTTCAAAATACAGTGGGTCATGACTTGGATATGACGCGTCCAAGGATCAGTATTTGCACAGACGTCTTTTGTAGTTGTGCAAATAACTCTTGCCTAAGTGATCCTTCAGGAACATTCTATGACTGTGGAGTGAGAAATTACTACTAAATCTTGAGTCAAGACGATTTGAGAGCTCATGATGTGCGTCATCCTTCTGGACGAAGCTGTATGCTTGATCCTACAATTAACAGTAAAGAGAACAAAAGGGAAATCTTATAGTAGCTTAAGTAAACACAAACTTTTGATATTAGATGCAAGTTTCTAGAAGTTGGGATGAGTCAACCGAACAGAACTATTTATTACTTATGTGGGCGGTATGACGTCATTGGTGTTTGATAGTGAAGTTATATGTAGATGGGATATCATGTTTTGAAGATGGCTGTCTTCTGGGTTGTTTTGCTCCGTGTAGTCTGGTAGAAGTTTATCGACGTTTCAGAGGTCCTCGCTGCAGACTCACTGTCGTGAAAACCTCAAGTCTTTTTTTTTATGTTTTGTTTTAATCTTTTGTATTTATTTCACGTAGTTACCAAAACACGATGTACCCCTTTTTCGTGGAAATACATGGAGATATCAGACCGAATCTGGAAAAGTATTTTATAGTCAGTTTATGTCGGGGAATTATTCTTTGCGGAGTTACAGGTATTTCGTTTACTAGGATCCTGAACAAGGAAGGGAAGTATGAAAATTTTTAAACGATTATGCTGTTTTTATTGTGTCTCTGACTTCGAAAAATATACTATTATCTATAATGAAGCATTCCCGGACATGCGATGACTTTTTTTTGTGGATAAATTATACCCCTCTGAGATATAAATATACTTTGTATATGTGTCCTTCGCAATAAAATTTTTATTATTGCTTAATTGTATCCATTATATAAGTACGGTTTACGAAATTTTCTTTATAAGAATAAAATTTCTTCAGATATTGCGACTTAACATCGAAACGATTTCACGCTTGGTCTGTTACGTATTATACAACTTTGTTTGACATTCTGCCACGTGAGAACACGTGGATAGTTAATTTATATTTCTTCATAGAAGCAGAAGGCACTGTCTCGGTTCTGGAAGCATTTTGATAGGAAATTACCTTACCTTACCGTAGTGGCATCTAGGCTGAAGACTGTCTGTTCAATAGCTCGATTTTTCAAATGGATTCATTATGGTCCTCTGAAAACGTTGGTATCTATATCACAGTATTGTAACAAAGTAGTTTGGTAGAAATTTACCGATTTTTCAGAGGTGCTTGCTGCCTCCATCTTCATACTTCATCGCCCTGTTGGAAGCAGGAAGAACTTCTGAAACGTCTATATGACGTCGTGAAAACTCGTAGTTAGATTCCAGTGTTTCGGATAAAAAATCTGTGTCCATCTTCAGGGCTGACAATTTTATAATTTTGTGAAATATTTTAAATTATTGTTAACTGGTCTTTTTTATTCAGTTGTTGCTTGAAGGGAAATGTATTTCCATTGCTTGAAATATTCTCGCCCTTGAACTAGTAACTCATTGTCACCGTTCGTTTAAAGGCGTAGAGAGAAGATAAATATGTTAATTAGTTAGCCATGTTCGGCAGACTGAAACTGTAATAAATTATATGCTAAGGCAGGATGTTACTACGACATGTCGTCCATAATCAGTAGTGTAGATTTGCCATCACTATTATTAGTTGTTAATCATACAGCCCAGGCTATTATGAATTTTAAATGCTGTAGAAGTGAACACTACCTATTTTGTGGGTTTTCCCTTGCATTATCTTGGGGAAAATGTAAAACAGACTAATCGCGGGAAGAAAGAAAAATATATTATGACGAAAATTAGCTCAAATTACCAGTAACAGAAGCCATAACCCTGTGAAGTCCAGTTTGTATAAATAATTCTTAAATATCTGTACGGAATTTCATTAGACGACCTTCGGCTTCCGGGGTTAAAAGTATTCATATGCTTCAAACAAAATTTCCCCCATCCACTTTTCACCGAGTGCATTATCTCTGTGACCTAGTGCTCTCTCAATAAGATAAGTGACCCATTAGGGCATTGCAGTTGACGAGAAATTCGGATTAGACATGTTTTGCCTGCTGACAGTGGATGGAAGACGGAAGGCAAAGTTTTTGCAAGAAAAGTTTTATTATTTGAGGGCAGGTTAATGAACAGTTAATTGGAAGGGATGTGAAAGGAAGCGGTTGTGGCCTGTTTTAAGATACTATCCCAGTGTTTGCATTGAGGGACTGAGAAAATCATGAACAACGTCAGTCCAGGTCGAGATATGAACCCGAGGTATCCGTATTTCAAAACGACAGTTCTTATTAATTAATTAATTAATTAATTACTAATTAATTTCCACAAGTTCTGCCCATCTCACGGGCTGAACTTGCGACAAATATAGGAAAGCAAATGGATTAAGTATGAATTGTTATTTTTGACGGCAGCTTGTGGAATGATGCCATTTCGGAGGAATACGTTTCTGGAAAATAAATTATGCTAATGTGGATTGGAATTCTTTTCTGATACTGTGCGTTGCTTCAGTGTGGATAAGAAAATTGTGATTTTATTATCTGCGGCACTGTAGAAGTATGCCGTTAGTTTACGTTTTATAGACTTTTATTTGTGTGCAGTTGTGGAGAGAATTGGATGTTTGTGTTATTTTAATAGAAAAAAATGTAAATCTATTTTTTCTTCTTCTATTGGCAGGGATGAATTCAATCTCTCAACCGAGTGGCATGAAGCCATTGTGTCTGCAACAATTGCAGCTGCTTGGATATTCGCTCTCATTGGTGGATGGCTGACAGGTATGTCGGAAGTCTTATCTCATATTCTTTCGTATTCTATATGAAGGAATATGTTTGCGTGCTTGACGGCTGGCATAAAATCGGTAGCCTTCATTTTCGATGCTTTATGGTCTGAGTGGTTATAAAGGCAGCAGGGATCTCTGAAACGTCGGTAAACTTCTACCATAATATGGTACTTAAGCCTACAATATGCTAACCTAACCTAACCAATCTAATCTAACCTAACCTAATGTAACCTAACCTAACCTAATGTAACCTAATCTAACCTAACCTAATGTAACCTAACCTAACCCAACATAACCTAACCTAACCTAACCTAATGTAACCTAACCTAATCTAATGTAACCTAATCTAACCTAACCTAACCTTACCTAATCTAACCTAATGTAACCTAACCTAACCTAATCTAACCTAACCTAATGTAACCTAACCTAACCCAACCTAACGCAACATAACCTAACCTAACCTAATCTAACCTAATGTAACCTAACCTAATATAATGTAAACTAACCTAATCTAACCTAATGTAACCTAACCTAACCCAACCTAACCCAACATAACCTAACCTAATGTAACCCAGTACGTATTCTTTACTCTTGGTGTTGGGGTATTTAAATTAAAGAGCTTAAGATTAAATGAAAATGTAGCAGCTTTAGGGAAATTATAATTTTATGTCGTGGTTGAAGGCCAAAAGAAAACTTTTAGAGAAACTAAGTTTTTATGACAAAACCAAAACGCCATGCGCAGTTGAACGTTGGAAATTTAAGACAGATTATGTGTAATAGAATTTATCTTTGTGAATTTATTTAACACAGGGACAGAGAGTTTATATTTACCGTGTTAGCCCGGCTAACCCTTCGAAAAAGGGGAAAATGTAAGAAAATCCTGTCTTAACTTCGTGGTTCACTGATTCTTTATATACCGGAACGTAGCAGAACCGACCACGTAGAATGCATCGGTGAACCAGTTAGCGTTGCGTTGTTAGCCTCTTAGATAGTTGAGATTTCCGCTTTCCGCAAAGAGAAGCCTCAAACCAGCGTGTTTGATAAGGTTAGATCGTAAAAGTGTTTCTGATTACGTTCAACGTATTTACCGCTTTATAGAATTTCTTTATGTGATGTAAAAAGATGGTTTCGATTCAGTTGGACGAATACTTTTACTTTGATAGCAAGAAACATACTGGTTTCGTTTTACTATATTAATGAAGGTTTTTTCTTCTGAATGAGAGGACTTACTAATTACGTCACAGATGAACACATCTTCAGCATGGAAGTGTTTACTTTGTAGATTTCCTTACAGCTGTTCCGGAAAATAACTGTAGCTTAACCTTCATGGGGCTGGCATGCAATTAAAATCTGAAGTCTCAATTTAAATATTTATTTATAAGATAGTATAATTGCGTCATATTGTGAATCAAATATTAAATTAATTATTCGGTTTTTGTCCGTCTAATCATAATTATATTTAAAATTTACAAATAAGATAATTAAAATATCATTTTATGTTTCACATCGAATAATCGATTTACATTTGGAACAACATAAAATGATATTTTAATTATCTTATTTGTAAATTTTAAATATAATTGTGATTAGACGGACAAAAACCGAATAATTAATTTAATATTTATTTATAGTTTATTTAACCACGTGCTATCAGTGGTAGTCGAATGAGAGGATGATAATGAATTGGGAAGGATTTGGAAGGAAGTGGTCATGGCCTAATTTTTAATTTACTGTCCCGGAATTCGCCTGGAGGTGCTGAGGAAAACCACGAAGACACCCCCAGTCAGGATAGCCGGTCTCCGGGTCGACGTGAATTTGAATTGTTTTTAAATTAATTTTCTGGTCAGGTTACTGTAAATGTTTTAACTTCAGTAGTGGAAACTGTTTTTGTCTTTAGTTGTAAATGATTAATTTTCATCGTGAATTTTACAATGCCGCACTTAGCCTGGAATTAAAGTGGGAATAGTCAAATTGCACTTTACGTCAGGAGAGTTTAACATTGTGATGAGTACATCCTCATTGAATGTCCATCTCAAGGTTCTTGTCTTAATGTTCGCATTCAACAAGCGAGACGTTGTTTTACTATGAGAAAGGTTTAAACAAGGACGAACGTGAAGAAACATCCGAATGGGGGCAGTGTTTATTGGGTTACATTCGCTGTATTTATCTGCGAGCTTTGAAATGCTAATCACGAGGGATGTACTCAAATGCTATTTCCCTTTCACAAGGTAAATTCAATATATCTCTGAGGTGTCCAAATCTTTTCTTCCTTCAGGTTGAACATATTTTTTTCCCTTGAACCCAAGGGTCAAGAATCCCTTCCGGGCATATTTTTTTGAAAATAATATTAATTTTTGTTGTCTTTAAGAGTATGTAGCTCAATCAGTGTAGTGACTGATTGTGGACTGGACGACCGGGGTTCGATCCCCGATGGGGGCAGATGGTTTTTCCTCTAGCCTCTGCGTCCAGACCGGCTCTGGGGCCCACCCAGTCTGTCTAATGGGTACCGGGGTCGTTTCCCGGGGGTAACGCGAGACCTGGGCGTGACGTTAACCCCATCTAGTGCTGAGGTTGAGAATCAGTAGGAGCTATACCTGCTCTCACCCCAAGCGCCTACATGGCGTATACTGTGAAAGATTTACTTTTTTATTTTTTAACAGTATTTGTTCAGAACGAACAAATTACCACAGCACAAGTTGAAATGTACGTTTTACTTAAATATTTATAAATTACTATAGAGTTATGTATTATTTTAAATTTGCTTCTGCGCTAGTTTGTATCTGACACAGTTTTCAAAGCCAGTAGCAGATAAAGCAGCAGATTAGATAAAAATCACTGTTTTCTTTTCAAGATATTCCGAACAAAGAAAACGCACTTGTAACTACAAAGAAATTAATAAATAATCCCGGTGGCCTGACTGTAGGTTGTCTGGGGCCGGTTGTGGCCCGCGGGCCGCAACTTTGACTAAAAATAAAATGTTCTAAATCGTCTGCAGTAGTGCTCCATGAATGCAGAACTTTTTAATTTGTCTGAAATTTAACTTCAGATAATCTGTTCGTCTGCTCGAAGGTCACATTAAAGAGTGCATAATTTTCTTCGGCAAACCAAAATATGTTGGAGTATCTGTTAAGAAATTGACTACATACGTTACATATTTAATTGAGAATTTTCCCCATGTTTCGAGGCGTTAACAGAAAGGTTTTACATTTGCAAAAGATTATATAGTATATTTGAGATGAGAACGGACAAATTCGTTTACACGCACAATTGCGTTTTTGAAAAAGTTTTCCCGAAAGGTTTTTTTTAAAAAAAACTCTCGATACGTTTATTTCTTTGTGAAAATTACGCAGTAGTAGGAATTAGACATTTTGCCTTTTTTGTATTTCCCACATGTTCAAAATGGGCTTTTGTCTTCATCATATTCGGTAAATATACCCAGTAAACATCAATGTAAGTAAATAATAACATTTTGTAATTGCGTCATATTGTGAATATTATAACAATTATTTATTTTAATCCGTCTTATCACAATATTTAAAATTTCTTATAATTAAGATAATAAAATATCATTGATGTTCCATATCGATTGATCGATTTACATTTCGGAACATTTACACAACATGTTTCGGTTTTTATAAAACCATCATCAGGTGTAAAATATATCTAAGAACTTAAAACTCAATTATGATTTCTGTAGTATTTTGGTGATGTTTCATTACGTTTGTTTTTCCATTTTTTGGGCGAAGGTGTTGTTTTTCTTAAATTTTATTAGATGTACATATCGGTCTGTAAGTAAAAGATTGAAAGAAACACTAAAGAATTTGAAAGAATTTATAAAAGAATTTAGAGAATAAAATGCAAAATATATAAATTATAGTTAGAAAGTATCAATAAAATAAAAATAAAAATAAAACATACCAAAGATGTAAATGTTCCGAAATGTAAATCGATCAATCGATATGGAACATCAATGATATTTTATTATCTTAATTATAAGAAATTTTAAATATTGTGATAAGACGGATTAAAATAAATAATTGTTAAGTAAATAATGTTAATTAAATGCATGAAAGTATTACTTGCATTGTTTGTTGTTCTCATTTATTGGATGTAAATAGCGTATTATATGTAAGTGTTTTCTTCATACAAACGAACTATGATATCGCTTCGCGGTTGCATTTGATTAGGGCTTCGTATGTGTTTCGGGAGTTAATATCGCTTACGTGTGAATGTGCTTGGAATGTTTTATGCTGGTTAAAGACCGATTTGATCATTTGAGGTCATCCTTTATATGTGGCATCCGTCGAGGTCCCGCGTCTTATGCAATCTCGGTCTGCACAGGAAATACATAATTAAGCTATGAATGAACTTGATGGATTTTTGTTCAGTGGAAGATAAGGCTGATTCAAATACCGTTCTAATGCGTTGTCTGTGACAATATGAGACGCGTATTTATGTTTCGTTAACATCCGTTTGGAGAAAATCGTAAAATATGCGATTTGAAATATTACGCTTTACAAAATAGGGTTGAAATAACATCGGTCTATGATAAAAATAATGAATTTCGGTAATAGTTTTAAATTATAAAATTTCAAATCATGAAAATAGGCGAGAGTTAAGGTTTTCACATGGTTTCTGGTATTATGGGTTGTGACGCCACGTAAATTTGCAGGTGGTTATAATAATTAAGTCTTTTTTTATTTCGAATCTTATTATTATTATTATTATTCAGTGTTCTGTCTTACGACAGGTCCATTGCTCTGCCCAAAAAGAGCTCTCCAGTTTTCCCTATTCTCAGCTTCTCGTTTTAATTCCTGGAACTTCATCTTCTTTTTTTTTAGAATGAAAATGAGATGATAATGTTGCGTCATATTGTGATGAATTGTAATTGTTTAATTTTAACCGTCTAATCACAATAAAATATTGTAGTAATAATATTTTAATATTTAATAAAATATTTTATTGTGATTAGACGGTTAAAATTAAACAATTAGAATGAAAATGTTAATCTATGCATAACCTCCCGGTTTTTGAGAAAACAAAATGATAATTTGTATTCTTGATTTCTATTTTAGATAAGTTTGGTCGGAAACCTGTGATTCTTCTAGCCAGCCTCGTGTTCACAGCTGGTTCTGTGATAATGGGTCTTTCAAACCAGAAAGAAGTTTTGTTGTTGGGACGTGTTGTTGTTGGCGTCGGAATTGGTAAGTTCATATTTTCTGTTTACCGCCACCGGAATGTCGTACGTCCTCATAACAGAATTCGAGTAATGTTACAAATTCTGTCAACGGAAAAGTACATTTTCATATACTGTCCTGTCCAATTTTGATTTTCTATTGTAGCCTGAATATGTAATTTGCCAATCTTCGAGTGTCCCATACAAAGTTACATTTTATATACAAATTAAGTGGCAATTAATCGACCCTTGTGACCAAGTACAAAATAATTAAATTTCATTAAATATTTTAGGATTTGAAAGGTCCATTTGGTTGGACGCATTGTCGTTTACCAATCTTAGCTGAGACTTGCCTTCATTGTGTTGATATTTGTCACGTAATTTAAGAGTGCTTTGTGGTCATGCCATAAAACAGATGGTTAGTCACGTCAGGTTCACCCTGAGCTGTGAATGAGGGATTTTAGTGGACAAAGCGACACTGAGTTCTACGGTTTTCCCGTGTCACTATCATCTCACCGATACCCCATGTATGCCCACGTATCATTTGGGGTTAGATAATGAATGGAACCATTAGATGCCCCAGTTTCGCTGACACGTGTAGTCCAGTCGCTACCATAAGTACTTAATGATGATTCAGTGTACCCATTTGCATCGCCAGCTATTCAAGTGGGATTTTGTGTTGATAAACGACAGCTTCGTACCCAATTCTGGTATGGAGAAAGAGGCTCGATATTGACTATGTGGGTGACTCATCATATAGGAGTTCGGCGTGGGGTATGTATTTGGGGAAAGCTCATAGAATTATAAAGCCAAAATGTAATTTAAATTCTGAAAATATTGTTAACATTCATCACGTAAAAGCGAATTTCAATTTGCTGACGAAGAATTTGCTCTGAACCATTATAAAACCGGAGAAAAACTCAAGAAGATAGACCGACTCACTGATAATTAAATAAATTAGGCTTTAATGTAAAAAAAGATTGCAAAATCCGGCTTTGGACTTATTTATGGGCGGCATTACAAAGCGGTTTTCTGTCCAAATACTTTGTTTTCGAAGCTGTTGAGATGGTTCAACCCCAAGAAGTTTTAACTCTGTTGGTGGTTTCACTCGCAGTCAGCCCTGGTACCTGGTGACGAAAACTATCTCCACCAATCAGGAAACACCTGACGCTGCCCGCTGGCCTCCCATTGGCTCGCTTTCAGCTTCAAATACAGTCTTAGTTAGCTTGTTGTTTGGCTGGAAGTGTTACATTAAAATCTGACCGTCAGTTGTAAAGTTGTAAAGTGGAACGTCGTTCTTTTTTAACCAAGTGACAAAGGCTGATGGTCAGAGAAGATTTTGTAAGTGCCAGTCGCTGTGAAAGCTTCGGTTCCTACTCCCAGTCGTTGAACTACAAACAGGAACCAAAGAAAAGGTCTTTAGCAGTAGCTGTTATCAATTTTTGTGATACGCAGCCCTCTCGGACGGCAGTGGGTTTACGGAGAGCCGATACCCTGTCTTTGCCACGTGCGTAAGTGTAATAATTCTGTCGCGTTTGTGACAATTTCACCTTTGACCACGGCGGCTGGCGCCACTGTCGTCAGAGTTGTTGCGGGTCATTGACATTTGTGTTACTGGAGCTTCTCGTGCCTGGATGGCGACGTCATGGCGGAGATTTCCTCACGTGATTGTGGAATTGCCTTGGGATTTTTCCACCCAGTAATTTTTTCGAGAAAAACATGTAGGTGTTAATATGAACTTCGTTTGTGTTGTCCAATTTTAACGACAGTGCTAAAGTATAGACAGATGTTAAAATAACTCTGAAATATTGCCATGAAAATGTTTTCAGCTGTCCTCGAATGTCACATTCGGACAGACATCGACCACAATGCCCTCTCTTGTCCTCTACAAATTATATGTGATACTCAGATGCTGTATTGAAAACATGTGTGTTCACAAAAAAGAAAACTGTTGAGTTAAATCATCATTCAACTTGTTGCTGAAGTAATTTTCCACGAAAAGTTTTTTTTATCCAAAACCCAGTGTCATATGATCGTGAAATATTTTATTTTCCCACAGTGGATAGATGGCCCGTTGCTGTGAGCAGTTATTCATTTCATATAAAGTGTTATATTTTTTTAATCATAACCATATTTCCCAAACACGAATTCTAATTTAGTTCAAAGATGGCTGTCTTCTGGGTTGTCGCGCAGTGTAGTATGGTAGAAATTTTCAGACGCGATATAAGTGCTTACTGCCTCCATCATTAGGGAAATGACTACACTGAAGATGGAGGCAGTAAGAATCTCTGAAATATCGTTGAACTTATATAACACGGCGGAATTAAACAGTTGAGATTAGGCTCAATAGTTAGAAGCCTAAATGAATAGGTTATTAATTCCTAGATAAAACTTTGACTGACTAACAAATTATGTAAATTATCGACTCCACGGAAAGGAATTTCGTTGGGTGTTGATATATTTATGAAGACAAATGATTTGGAAAATTATACGGAGAAATTATTATTTGTGTAACCTGTTGGGTTTTTTTACGTGTATTTACTTAGTGTTCGTATAGAATTTGGCTCGTGACCCACAAAAGGAAACCTCGCGTTCTCAGATTTGTCTTCGTGAAATTGGAATAAGTACCCCAATTGAAATGCTGTTATCTCTACGATAAGATAAATATTTAACAAATAGGCTAGGCATCTCTGTCAGAACGAGGGAAGTATTTATTTATACTCTTTATCATCAGCCCAGACTCTGTAGCGTCGAATGAGAGGATGATAATGAATCATGAATCGGAAAGGATGTGGAAGGAAGAGGTTTTGGCCTAATTTAAGATATTGTTACGGAATTTACCTGGAGGGACTTAGAAAATCTACGTAAAACCCTAGTATGGAAATCCGTTTCGAGATTTGAACACGAATTAGGACGACGTTAGCATTATGTTGTATTAACAAAGTTATACGTATAATACTCTTAATATAATCATCTTGAGTGTCTGAAATAGCATATTCCGTGTCTGGGTGTGGTCATAATGTTTACAGTAAGCATGTCATACACGCGTACGATATGGACTTATATTTAAGCTTCACAAATCAGATCTTTCAGATAAACTTTTGCGTCTGGTTTTTTTTTGCCATTTTCTGGATTAAATATATGAATAGAAACAGTCACAGAGTGACGCAGTGCGACGTCAAACACTAAAATAAGAAATACATTCATGGCAGGTATAAGAATTCTAGTCTAATTCAAGAAAATACAAAGTTGAACTGCGTATTGCGTAAGCTTGTTTGTTACGACAGGACATTCCTGAATGAAAATGAATTTTCACGATGCATGACGAATGAGATGGAATGTTAGTTGCTATGACTACAATACGTAAGAACCGCCAAGTTTCTTGTATCAAACTCAGTATTCGGAGGATTTGCGATGAAGAAACAGAATAATTAAACTTACGTGTCTTAGGAGGGTTAACCATACAAATATAATCCTAATTTATAAACTCCGGCTTTATAACTAATCATATTATCATAAGATTTCCGTCTTCTGGGTTGTTGCGCTGTGTAGTCTAGTCGATGTTAACCAACGTTTCAGAGGTCATACTGCCTCCGTCATCAGAGTATGAAGATTTCTGTCTTCTGGGTTGTTGCGCTGAGTAGTCTGGTCGATGTTAACCAACGTTTCAGAGGTCATACTGCCTCCGTCATCAGAGTATGAAGATTTCTGTCTTCTGGGTTGTTGCGCTGAGTAGTCTGGTCGATGTTAACCAACGTTTCAGAGGTCATACTGCGATGACGCCCTGATGATGGAGGCAGTATGACCTCTGAAACGTTGGTTAACATCGACCAGACTACTCAGCGCAACAACCCAGAAGACGGAAATCTTCATACTCACCGCTGTGAGAACCTCAAGTCTTACATATTATCATACTTTGGTCATGTTAAGAATCTGGACAATATTTTATTATTTTGAGCACAGTTATGGTCTAAGACTGACGCCCTAAGAAAAAGAACAGATTTAAGATGTATAAGAAGATGATATTAAAAAAAAATTATCCCTTAGAGGTAGGAATTGAAAGGAAAATTAGTGAAATTGCTTAGTGAGGAATTTACAGTTTACTTTATTTATCACATAAAATTAGGGTGATCAGATCAAGGATGATGGGCGGGGAATGTAACACGCATAGAAGAGATGAGACATCCACACAAAAATTTATTCGGAAAATATTTAGGGAAAAAGACGAAAGGATAATATTAAAATAAACATTAAAGGAACAGGATAGGATGAATTAATCTGGCGAAAGATAAAGACTGATATTCGTGAAGGCGGTTATGAACATTCGAAGTCTATAAATAACGAGAAATATTTTCGGGGGGGTGGGGCAGTCAGTATTTTTTGAGGCCGAAAGGTGTTTGTGGAAAAATCTGAAATATGATTCATTTTTTTAAAAAAATTAGATTTTTGTTTGTGGTAAATTTAATGACCCCCGAGGCTGTATGGAACAAATGAGACTTCGGAAATAATAAATTACAGTGTTATATCGGTTAACGTTACGTAATTTCTACTGCTGATGAAACGTAGTTAAATAAATAAATAAATAAACAGTGGTAAGAGGATTCATCATCGTCTGTGCCCGTGATTGTGTTTTATTATCGTGTGTTTTTTCAATAACGGAAGTAATGCTTCATTAGATGCAAAGAAATTCTGGGAAGTTAACTGGAAGAACGCATCTGTAGGTAATTAACATCGTAAGACTTGAGGTTTTCACAGCGGTGAGTATGAAGATATCCGTCTTCTGGGTTATTGCGCTGTGTAGTCTGGTCGATGTTAACCAACGTTTCAGAGGTCATACTGCCTCCGTCATCAGAGTATGAAGATTTCTGTCTTCTGGGTTGTTGGGCTGTGTAGTCTGGTCAATGTTAACCAACGTTTCAGAGATCATACTGCCTCCATCATCAGGGCGATGAATATGAAGATTTCTGTCTTCTGGGTTGTTGCGCTGTGTAGTCTGGTCGATGTTAACCAACGTTTCAGAGGTCATACTGCCTCCGTCATCGCCCTGATGACGGAGGCAGTATGACCTCTGAAACGTTGGTTAACATCGACCAGACTACACAGCGCAATAACCCAGAAGACGGATATCTAATTAACATCGTTTCAACAAAGAAATTTACAATCGAAACCTCCACAGAATAAAATAATGGATGGAGCTTTACTCCTGCGCCCTCTCTATACCTTCATGTCCCAGCGACTTTTAACTTCACGTATTGACAGACACTTTTACATTTACAATAAAGGACGCATTATCCAGAGTTCATTGTTTTGATTATTCTCTTATTAGTATTTTATTTACTTCCGTTAGAATTGTATTATGCGAAAGTAGGTGGCTCCACTGTGAATAAATTAGACCGCGGAAATTTTAAAGTATTTTAATATTTCTTCATAAGGCGTTAAATCAAAGAACCTTGTATTTTTTGTGTTCATGTATGTGTCAGTTTCCCCTGATGGGATATGCAAATTTCATTTAACCCTGCAACATATTCAGCCTTCTAGATTACTACGCTGGTGAAATTTTAAAATTACTATATGCAAGTGTGTATCTTGTTGCCTATATTAAATTATATTTGCTTATAAATACTGATCTTTATTTTAAACTGTCAAGATTGAGAACGTTGGTCACTAGATCGATGAAACCATCCATTTTAACCAGAAATATAACAACGTAGTTGAAAATGTATTTCCTGCGTCAATGTACAGATGTCCCAAAAAATATGTACACGTAATATGGAATTGTTCCGCCATTTGTCAGCTGTGTGAAGTTGAGGACAAGTTGTATCAACAATACTGGGTACCCCCCCACATATCGTGGCCTATTCTGACAACGCTTTTCCTGACAGATGGATAGGACGCATAGAATCTGTTGAGTAGCCCACAAAACTTTTTCTTGTGGGGTTACTTGCAGGACGCGGTGTACAACACAAAGCCATCAACACTAACAGAGCTCCGACAAGAAATTTAATGGTCTTACGCAGGCGTATCAACTGTAAATTTGGTCGCCGCTTGTCAGTCAGCTGTTCGCAGCTGTCAGCTGCGCCACTAAGCTAACAGTGGTCATTTTGAACACTACACTAGATTAGCTAATTTACTCAGTGCCAACGCTGACGTATGTAATGGTTTAGTTTATTAAAATGTATTTATTTCATTTATTGAATATGTGTATACATATTTTTGGGACAACCTGTACGTTGTTGATTAACTATTTCAAAGCTGTCGGTATTACAACGTATAAATTCTGTTTTGGGATACAAAGTTTCCAAAAATGTTTTACGGTGATCGTGTTTTTGTAAATCATGTATGATGCAGAAAGTTATCGAAATAAAACAAGATTAGAAATGGCTTATCAGGTTTTTAATGACGACAACGGCGTAATTAGGAAGCGTGTACCACTCATTTTAACACTTGTATCAACACAGTTTTTGTTGGCATAGCAAATTGTCATTATAGTCTTTCTGTCTGTAACTGGTAGTGTCTGGTTATTACAGGGAACAATGGACGTCATGTATTTCGTGACCTTTTATGAGTCAAGAAGAGCCTTTTATCGATCATAAGTATTCATAGTGAGATTTGAGGTGTTCTCGGTGTAAGTTACTTCCGAATAAGACATGATTGAAAGTATACGTTGATATAATTTTTTAATAAACTCATTAATTAATGACAGTACACTGAGTTTTCGACAACGCGGCCGTGTCAGAGAACTCTGGTTGTCGTCAGCGAATTGCTTGCCTCGAGGCCACGAAAGGTCTTCTCCCCCACCCTCCTTTTCTGACTTACCAACTCTGACTCTGCTAACTTTGCCACGCTGCACCCATCTGTTCTCCGCTGTTCGTGTTGTAACGTACGATTCTGACGTGACCTTGAAACATGCAATTTTTTTGGACGGCTACAATAAGGCGTTTTGAGATGAGAGCCTTTTCTTCCGAAATCCATTGTATTATATCACCAGATTGATTTATATAATTAAAATCACTTATTAGGTTGTTTCTTTATGTCGAAATGCTATCTTTCCCATTGAATGACACCAGTATTCGTGTAGACAATGTTCCTCAGATACATATACCGCATATTATGTTAGAGTTTGCGATGGAAATTTATTTTAAACCAGTAGACACTGTTTTCATTTTTCTTCCGATACTTTTCTGTAACCCTTTTATCATCATATAAGCTGGATAAATGAAAGAGACCAACGTTATACCTAAATATAGCTTTGGAGAAGCGGCTTGTACGTTGTATCGTTGCCAGGGAAACAAACACTCATTTCCAAGTTAACGGAGAAATGTTCATAAAGGCACTGTTGTCTCTCCTGGCTTTTTTTTTTGCTGGTTTAACCCAGTTTAATTTAACGACGTGGAGAGAGCCCTTCTCCGTTACAAAATAAGATGAATATATCTTGTTCATACAGCCAGGGGTTGAATTTTTAATGTTTTATTTCATAACTCTGCATTTTTATTTTGTTCTTGGAGCTTTAGGATTGACGCGTGCTTCATTTTTGCAAATTTGTTTTCGTATTAATATAATATCAACAAAATTAGTTTATTTATGTTAATATTTAAGTTAAGAGTAATTCCCAAACTTCTTTTTGTTGTGACGCTTGGCGTCTGTATGCCGCAGCCATGTCACATAGGTTATCAGGTCATCTGATGGCTTCTGTTCCTTCTTAGAGATCAGCGTCCCTTCTCAAACTTCATTTTCAAAGGCGTCTCGAGGCTCCCGTACGCTAAATATATGGTCTTTTGGCGTCCTCCCGATCATGAAAATCGCGATTTTTGATGTCGGTTTTGTTATTTCCATTGGTACACGGAGCCTCGTCTGCGGCGAAATTGGCGTCCTTCGATGACATCGGGTATTTTACTGGCTTCGAGAAGCTAAGAGTCGGATTTCTAGTTTCCTTTTCAACGAGGTATGGAGACTTACCTTGCGGTATATTTTGCGTCTTTTTCAGGCGTCGTGACACCTTTCGCTTTCTTCTGACATCGTGCCCAAATATATTCCAAGGTCTTTAGTCATATTTCTGGCGTCTTGTCATGGCACCGCGAATAAAGACGTCGCAGCGCTAGCCGTCGATAATATGGTGTCGTTCCCAATGTCTTACTGAGACTTACTTGCGGTAAATTTGGCTCCTATTAAAGTCGTCGCAATCTTTGGTGTTACGACTGTCAGCGTCACTACGTGTGGCGTCGATTTGAAAATATAGTGACCATTTTTGTGACAAGTGCTTTCCTTCGCCAACTCAGCAAACTTGAAGTATGACTGAAGACCTTCCAATATCACTGGGCATGATGTTAAAGAACCGACACCAGGCGTCTCGGTGCCTATCATTTCTGCGTCCTCGAATGACGCCAAATTTACCGCAGATAAGACCTCACATGGCAATAAGAACGAAGGTAAAAGTAATACGACTGCCGTCGGGACGCCACCTCAGAACACTAGGACTGTCACACAAACTCTTTGGTTAACATTGGGATCGGATTTATGAATTCGACGCCCGGCGTCGCGAAGCCTACCATTGCGAAGCCGTCATAGGCCACCAGGAATGTGACCCAAAACCTTCGGTTGACATAGGGAGCGACTTTAGAAAATAGACGCCTGGCGTCGCGACGCCTACCACCGCGACGCCATCGCAGAACACCAGAAAAGTGATCAAAACCCCATCGGCTAACTTTGGGAGCGATTTTAAAATTTCGACGCCAGGCGTCGCGACGCCCATCATCGCGGCGCCATCACAGGACCCAACGAATGTGACCCAAACCCTTCCGTGAGCATTGGAACGACTTTCGAAATTCGACGCCCGGCGTCGCGACGCATTCCATCGCAAACCCTTGAAATGACGCCAATTTTACATCAGACAAGTCGCCGAATGACGCTGAACAGTCAACTAGAAAACCGACGCCAGGCGTCGCGACGCCTTCAGGAGACGCCAGGAAAGGTGGTAAACCCCTTGTACAACCCTGAGCACGATGGTAGAAAAACGACGCCAAGCGTAGCGACGAGAACGGTCATGGCGGCGAGGGGATGGTGGCGGATACTCAGCCTAACCTAACCTAACCATCGTCACTCTCTTTTACTCTCATTCTCCTCTCATTGCCTCTTCTCCTGTCGTCCGATAACCTTCCTTTTTTGCACTTCTCTCGTCTCTACTTTTATCGCCTCTACCTTTCTCCTATTCTATTCTCTTCTCTCCCTTCACCTCTGTTCACTTCTCTTATTTCTACTCACTTCTTATCTTATCCACTTACTCCTCTCTTACGTTCTCTTCAGTTGACTTCACTTGCCGTCTCTTCCCTTCTGTTCAACTGAGTGACCCGTCTTCCTTTGTCTCTCAATAACCTATCGCTGTGGTGCGCAAACAGTGTTCCGTGGCACACCGTTGTGCCGCGATATTTTTACCCCATAATTATAACCATAATGAGCTAAATAACTTTTTGTTTTCTTCATTATGGTCGGGCAAACAAAATATATCGAATGTTTTTATGCAAAAGATTCGACAGTAATTGGTAAACATGTAGCTATTAAATGGGTTCTAGATTTTCATAATTAGATAATTATTGATGTCTAGTTTTAATTTACTATTACTAATTTACTATATTATACTTACTTATATATTTACTAATTTAATACTATGAAATAATTACATATAAAAATATGAATAAGTATCTTTAAAATTTAATGATTACAAATAGTTAATAAATTTTGGATAAAACGATACGTATAAATATGTTTTAATTTATTTCAAATAATGAATATATTTGAAGTAAATGACGTATTAATAAATATGGATAATTGTGAACATCAAATAGAATATTTCTTTGTTTGGGGTCGATTTGTAAGAAGTTGTTGAATGACTGAGGATAAAAACATCTCAAGTCAGCTTATCCGTTGCATCGCCCGAAATAAGTTCAGATTATTACCATTGTTTCTCAATCAGAGACCGCAGTTTTAGTCGGCCCGCGTACATTATACTGTGTCATTTGTGATGGAAATATACATATCTGACGTCACAATGCATGTTTTATTAATCTATCAGTAATTAGCGCTGACTGTCACTGTTAACTGATTCTTCAGCTTAATCAAGAGATAAAATCAAGAACTCTGACACGTCTTACTGATTAACTCTACGAGTGATGAACGCAGATCGTAAGAAGAGACATTGAACTTGATACTTAAATATTAATCTGTTAAAAGCGGTGTCAGATATCTAAGTAATATGTTATTTTGTTTATTTATTTATCTAAGATTTATTTTTCAACACTCTTAGTAGCTCAGACAACATAGCGTCTAATGATAGAATGAATCGTGAATAATAAATTGTAAAGGAATTGGAAGGAATCGATCGTGGCCTGATTTAAGGTATTTTTCCTGCATTTGTCTGGAAGAACTCTGCCTGCGGGCCAACATTTGTATCCGGGGTCTGTCGAGTACGAAGCAGTAGTGATAAGCACTGGACTACGACGTACGGTCTGTTAAAATTATTGAGTAATGCATTAACTTCTTTAATTTTTAATGACACGCGTTGTTTACTATTATTTTTAATAAACTGTCATGGAGTTTTAAGCAATTCATAACCTTGTGGCCCGCGAGTTTATAACAGTTAAAAATAATCTCATATCTCGGTAAGACTGAGAACTCATTCTGTATACAGTAAATTGCATGATAAAGGTACATTCTATAACATTTTAGATGGAATAACTTCAGGAAAGATTCCATTGGGGGAGACCTAGACGTAGATGATAAGGTAATATGAAAATGTATGAGATGATAAAGTTGCGTCATATTGTGATAAATATATATTTGTTTAAATCTTGTCAGTCTAATCACAATAAAATTCCTATTAAATATTAAAATATTACCATAATTAACATTTAAATATTTAAAATATATTAAAATGATGTTCTCTATCGAAATGTTCGATTTACATTAGATCATCACTTTTTAAACATTTCGATAGAGAACATCATTTTAATATATTTTAAATATTTAAATGTTAATTATGGTAATATTTTAATATTTAATAAGAATTTATTGTGATTAGACGGACAAGATTTAAATAATATATATGAAAATGTATATAAAATAAATAGGATTCGAAGTTGTGAACAGGATTTATCTGTAGTAGTTTTAACGGCGATGAGTCACCCTGATTATGGAGGCAGCAAGGACCTCTTAAACGTCGGTAAACTTCTACCAGACTACAGCCATCTTCAGGATTTATCTGACTTGAAGGCTGAAATCTTCTGAACACGTTATGGACGATAGTAAATTTTATCTGAGCTTGTCAGTACAATTTCTCCATGCGGTATTTTCAATGAACCGGTTTTGATGTTGTATACAGTGGCCAATTTTTTGTAGTCGTGAGATTGCAACTGCGAAGTTTGAAGATTACGTAATATTTTTTTGTTACGGCTGAACGCTAATGAGGGTAGAATACGTGATATTTTAAAAAAAGAAATTCTCCTCCATCATCGTTGTGGCGTTATCAGACACGTGTATACTAAGCAAGTCCGTACACAACACGCGATTATTTCAAGGGAAATCAATAATAACGTCTTGCCCTTGGCTGCATTTTGTTACCATGGCAGTTAAATCGTAATTTTTCTGGTCTCTGGCCGAAATGTTCATAAATTTTGCTTGGTGGTTTAGTTGTGCTGTACACAGATTATACTAATGTGAATCCATGATTTTCCTGGATATTTATTTAATTTTATGTCAACAGAAATAAAATAACGAGGAAAAGAAGACCCTTTAAGTTAGGGGCTTTCCTAAATACTTTTTCATACTTCAGTCCGTACCTCAAAGTAAACACCACACTTCACCATTACAAAGATCAAATGTTTAACTCTGCTTAAGGATGTAGTTCTTGTTCAGTGTTAATTATACGAAACAGTTAATACAAATGCATTTATTTACTATTAAAGAAGGTGGGATATCTAGTTACTATTTGGATTTGGAGTTAAAATAAACTTTGCCCTATATTTATTTATTTTTAATTCAAAGACATCGCCAAGTCCTAACAACATGGCCGCCTCTAACTCTAGAGTGTAGTCTGGAAGATGTCCACTATCTACCAGACTACACGACGCAACAACCCAGAAGATAGCAATTTTTACCAAATTTTGCCTCCCCACACGTCACTCCAGAGAGTGAAATAATACCACCGAGGAGTACAATAGAAGTGGTCACTTCGTATCCGTCTCATGATGATTAACACCGACGGGAATATGTTTTATTTTCGCTTTTAATTCTATTTCAACGTTATAACCGGATCTGAGATACAGTATGTAGTTTCGCGATTAACTTTTGGTAAATTCCCCAAATTCGTATCGCTTTGGTGGTGATAATGTGACCTCGAAACTTCGGTTGGCACAGTTGGACTTCATTTTCGTTGTACGCTACTTTGGCTACTCTGACTGTAGTCTCAGCAGTTGTTTGGTTAATTGTAACATTTCGGCCTGCGCAGGGCAAAACGTACTATACCTTACAAGTATCTGCGAACCGAAATTCAATCCTGTATCCCAGTGCTCATATTGACTGGATGTGGTACGGAATGGCTGGGGGTCTATAACACGTTATTAAATAGAAATTCGTGATAAATCAACGTTAAAATGGTTGTCTATGGAACAGGTTTTAAGGGTTTGAACGTGTTTGAATTTTTCCGTGAATAGGGATCATTGAAATATGTTTTAATTGCTGAAAAACACTTTTGCCAAGAGAGAGGATTCTTCGATGTTCTGCCAACTGCTACAAAACAATGGTTCAAAAGTGAACGCAATGACGAATAAACGAAGGGAAAAGACGATGAAAGGAATGAACATATTTTTATTTTATATTCTTGGTCATCTGAAATGTTCGTCACCAAAAATCATTTAGGTTACAGATGTAAACAGGGTGACATGTGCAAGGCAATGAGTAATTAGAAACACGAAGATGTCTATCTTCTGGGTTGTAGTGTCGTGTAGTCTTGTAGAAGTTTACCAGAACTTCAGAGGTTAATGCTGCCTCAGTCATCAGGACGAAAGATTAGCTTGATGATAGAGACAGCAAGGACATCTGAAAATCTGGTAAAATTCTACAAAACTACACGGAGCTACAACTCAGAAGATAGAAATCTTCAGACTCATCGCCGTGAATACCTCAGATCCATATAATAAATACGTACACGTTTTTAATTGGAAACTTGGGGGGTCCTCGCTTAGATTAAAGGATAATACTGAAGTGAATTGTAAAGACGTAAGGTGTACAATGTGGACAGGATTTGTTTGGCTCAAGACATTGGACTCATGTGGGTATAGTATGGACTTTTGAGTTTTGTGAAAGACCGGAAGTTCCTTGGCTACCTTGAAGAAGGATTCTGATCCATGAATTTAAAATCATGGGGAATGATCTCACAATCTTAAGTAATGTTTTTACCTTCTTCTTTGTCTCTGAAGCACGTTACAACTCTTTGTACACTGCGTACATTGGCATGAAGCCATTATATTTTTATTTCGAATTCTCTAGGCAGGGATGTCCAGGTTGCTAACGAAGTATTTTTCTTTCTTGGTCTTATTCGTATGTTGCATTTGCTTTTTCATCTAAAGTAGATCATCATGCAAATTTGACAGATGTGACGTAAGTCAAAATAAATTGATACAAAATCGAGGTTATTTTGAAAAAAAAATGTGATGGGAGCTTTTGAAATTTTAGCTTCGTGTTTGGTTTCACTTCGTAATGTTGGTAGAATGAACAAGAAGATTGAATTGGGTAAACTCGTATTTCTCAAGAACTATTACAACTCCAAGGGCATGAGGAAAATCACGCATCGAAAGGACAGAATTCTGAAGAAGTTCTCAGAAAAATCGCAGAGGATCAACAGAAGATTTAACAATGAAGTTGAGCAATGGTGGAACTCAGATTAACTCCAGATCTGTTCGCAGACGTCATTCTGGGTTTGATTATAAGACTCGTAGTCCTTTGGTAAAACCAAGGCAATAAGGAAAAACGTTTCGCACGAGCTCACAAGGAAAATAATGGACTAAGGTAATATATTTCCTTAGAAATGGCTTAGTGAGATAAATATGAATGTAAGACGTTTCGGTTTGAATAAAGAATTTTCTTGCGATATTTTGAAAAGGGTGTATCGTTTTTTACAGGTATTTTCCTCTTATGAAGCAATAGTGAAAATAATTTACGATAAACGTCAATGTTTAAGGATCAAATTTGGCGAAGAACTGTCATCTGACTGCGTGAAGTCAGATTGTCAAATACTCCGACGAATGTGATTTCTTGGAAACGATGTTTAATTAATGTTACGTGCAAGTTACGGTACAACTGTTTTCAAAACTGAAAGATTGTTTTCAAAAAAAAAAAAGATGATATTTTCATGCGTGATGTAACTTCATGTAATTCTATCAGAGCAGTGATGAATCATCTCTGTAGTTATTCAAATGTTGGAATGGTCAAGAATCGACCCAGATATGAATCCCTTCGATAATATAATATGGAAGGCAATCTGTAAACGTGTTCCTTGCATCACTACCAATTACTTGAGACTTCAAGGAACTAAATATTTTTTTCTCCGACAGCTGACCTTGCCAGAAATAATTCTGTTTGTACAGATTCATTGCAACGTTATCGGCTAATGAGATACTCAACATTTTCCTGTTAGAGGACTTTGAGACAGGGGATTCGACCTTACAAAGAAGTTTTACAAAAAACAAAAATGATTTAGACACCAGAAGAATATCAAAAATTGATTGAGCAATCAAACAGGGGAGCAGAAATGGATATTTTCATTTTCCATGTGCAGTGATAATTTGAGCAGTGGCCAAAAATTATACAAAATGAATACTATTTCAGTATATCTCTATGATAAAGCTGTTCCTGAAGTTAATTTTACCACAGAAGACGTAATTACCACTGATTTCATTGATGGTTTCTTCACAAACAACTTCTGGTTTCTTTCTGTCCCAAATAAAATATCCGACAAAATGTATTCTGTACTGACGGATGCCTAGGAAATGTCAAAGGTCCTGGTATCAATCATGACATGAAGTATATTTATCGCGATAAAAAAGATTTTTGAAGACACTCAGCGAAGAGTTAGGTCATGTTCTGAACCTACACATACTCCAGTAATTTTTACAGTGACGACGATACGTCTGCGTTATCATTACGTAGTCTTGAAGCACTGGAAAAGATTTGTCATCCCTGAATGTTATTGTACAAAAATTTCTTTTACATCAGTGTTTCGCTTTGCTCAAGAACCGATAATGTAAATTTTAAACACATAAATCCTGTGTTGTGTTATATAAACTTCGTAAGGACCCTGGTTCGAATTCCGTATGATCGAATGAGTCTTAGAGTCGAATTTGATACACTGTTTATTGAAAGCGTCAGTCTTTATTTTGTACTAGAGTGAGTCTTATTTGTTACGTTTCTAGTTCGTGTGAAATATCGATTGTTCTATTTCGTAAATATTTAGATATATACATATGACTAAGCTCTTTGATATTATAAGCTTGGGAAAATCCCAGTATCGCTGCGATAAAAATAAATTTTAGCCCAAAAAATTCATTTTTTTTTTTAAATTTTTAAAAGCAGAAAATATTTTCTACGTAAATTCATTCTGAAATTTCATAAAATTACAACTCACTCATGTGTTGTAATTTTATGGTAAGTCAGAGACGAGTTACCGATTCATGATGCACTCTTAGGGAAGTCTTACTAATGGAAAATTTTATTCTCAAAGTACGATACATTATTCATACAATGCTCATCGCATACAATTCCTGTTTAAAATTAATGTCGTCCTATTTCCATGTTAAATAGCTTCATTGTAACTACAGTTCTTCTATTTCGGAAAGAAACTTACTTTAGATATTTGTAGTTGACACGTCACAAAATGTCCGCAGATTTGGATGTGTTCTTAGGCATTCTGAACTTGTAAAGCTGTTGGTTGAAATCAGTAACAAGAAAATTAGCCGATTTCAACTTATATTTCATGAAATGCTGGACTAATGGGAGAGATCATAAATGCTTATAACTTTCGGATCGAAAACCCTCAAACGAAGTGATAAAGGAAAATAAGCTTGGACGTATTTTTCTGCAATATATTTAATTGATAAATCTTATAAATAAAATAACTGTGATGATAATATTAACTTTGTTTGTAACATACCGTTGTGTTTGACGGATAATGTATGAAATTCCGCAATAGTGTCTTAAGTTAGGCTTCCTTCCATATCCCCTTCAATCACTGTCAGACAGCTAACAGCTTCGTTTTAATGAATTACTAAAGAAAAAGATGATAGATCCATTCATCGTCATTATAAGTTTCGTCTCAACAAACCTATTAACTGTAGCATGATTAAACCTTAAAATCTGGGTTAAAAAAGTATGTAAATACGATAGAATTAACTCGTAGAGGCTCGAGGCTTACCTTGTTATAGTGGAAGTGTCACGATTTGAAAACTGTCATCTCGTATAAATTTTATACACATTTTCAATTCACAGGCCAACTTTAATAATTACTTTACATGTAGTCGATCGATCCAACTTAATTGCTTTCTTACATTAGTAAGCTTTGATTGTGATAGTTTAAATCGTGGATATCAACGTAACACCAGGGCAAACAAGAGTTTAAGTTTAATTGGGACAAATTTTGATAAGTATGTTAGTTTTACTTTCAGAACTTGCATTTTTAGGTACACAACGAAGATATGCCTGTATGCAATCTTTTTAAAGATACGAAAAACTACGCATAACTTATAAATCTTCTGTAAATAAAATGTGAAACAATCTTTGACCTCTAATGTTGTATCATGATTGTAATAAATCCTGGTGATGGAAAATTACACAAAGTTTGTAAATCTTGTTAAGTAGAGTACGTCATTATTTCTTCATATCTAGTAAAGTGAGTAGTTTATTTCCTAAGTACCATGTTGATAAGATTAAGAATGATACATTTCTCTTCGTTGAGACACTTTTTTAAGCTTAGAAAGTAGTGCATATGATAGCTGTTTCTCAAGACATACTCTGAACGTGGTAGATAAATTAATAGAACATCCTAAACATATACAAAAAGAACGTATTCATTCACACATGCCATCGGTTCGGTCGATAGCCTCTTTGAACCGAAAAAATTAGCCTTGACATAAAACAATAGTACATCAGCTTTCTTCGCATACACACAGCAGAATGGATTTAGTTTTAATAAAATATATTAGGAACAAAATTTATATTTAAATTAGATCACAACCACATAACATGAACTCTTTTTTTTTTACAAAAAAAAAACCCATTACGTCATTACGTGTTTGCACGCAAAAAGATTACGATCCACGGGCTGGACATTGCACGTGACTTTCTGTATAATTTACATAGTTGACATGCGCCAGTGTGTTCCTCCCCCACGTTGAAATTCACCATTGCACTAGAACTGTGTGCATTGTGCTCGAAGGATCGGGAGAAAATAGTCAAGTTGGCTCACCTGATGCAACAGAATTGTAGCCGTTTTTGCAGTAAAAATGTGGATTCCGAAAACGGGCGACATGAAAGTTGTAGCTTTCAAATCGTGAGGGAACAAGAACTGGGTGAAGAAATCGATAGTTTGTTCTATTATAGGCTAAGAAGAATGAAAATTCAAAATATTATACAGCATATAGTTTTTTAAGGTCAGGGGTTAGGAAGGATATTGCCAAAATTTAATAACATGACGCTTTCTAGATGACTGCAGCAAATTCCATTATTATTTGACGAGAATCAGTTCGAATTTATGATAAGTACAACCAAAGATAGAAGACTTTATAGAATCATTGGAAAATGCAAATGTTTTGTCTCCGCGTATATTTATTCTTTTGTTTCAGGAACGTATAATATGCCAAATTGGTAGCGTTTCAAAATGATATTTGTATGCGATTTTACTGAACTGCTTATATCTTGTACATTTTTTGTTTTGAAGAAAGTGTTCTTCTTCTTTGTAAAGTAATTTACATTTCATGATAGATAAATTGAATTTCAGACATTCAAAATATTATATCTGTTATCAGTATATATAAATAATATATGAAATCAGCGATAAATTTATATTATTAATAGGCGTTACAGGAATAATATTTGATTAATATAATTTAAGAAACGTCTTTCGAAAGAAAGAAAAATCAAAAATTTAAAATTACCTACTTTCCACGATACATATCGATGTTCAGAGTATGAAAACTGCATTAGAACAAAACACTGTCTGGTCGCGCATTGCCTGTTGCGTGCGTGTACTATTACACAGCGAAGCAAAATAGATTATTACGTGTTAACGCTGAACAGTGGTAACCCGAAATAGCGTAAGTCTCATCACACAACTCATATTTTCCGGACACCAGGGCGACGTAATATTCCGAATGAATTATCGTAATTAGTTGTCATACTGACAGGTTTGCTATTACACATTTTTGTTAGTGGTCATTTCATTACATTACATTACTTTACATTACATTACTTTACCTTACCTTATCTTACGTTACATTACTTTACATTACATTCAGCTACCACAGACCCATCTTAAGCGTAACTAATTCAAGTTAAATAAGCAAAGTCTTAATCAAACTTATCTCAATTGTAAAGCATGTATAAAGGAAATATTTAGAATAAAGCCAATATATAAACTTCCTTTCCGTATAGACGTATTTACGTCAAATTCTCCGGAACCGTGGTTCCACTGACAACTTTTTCAAAGACCATTACGTCACTTCATTTGTACATTGTAATGAAGTGTACAGTGGAATCTAGATTTTAATTATGTCGGGAGTGATACAGGTCAGTGAATCCTTTTATAAAAATGGTGAGTATAAGCTTGCATGAAAACAAAGGTGGATAAATCTGATTTGCCAAGTTTGTTTTTTCCCCCAAGATTTGTTATAACTTTATCATTCGAGGAACCGGCCGTTGGATTTCAGGCATGATCTCGTCAACTGTGCCTGTGTATATAGCTGAGTCATCACCGCTGCGACTTCGTGGGAAACTTGTATCCTCTCATGTTGCCCTGATAACAATGGGACAGTTCATTGCTTCGTGTGTAGCTGGCGTTTTCAGCAGTGCGCCCCATAATGGTTGGAGGTTGGTGGATTGTGTGTGCCACATTTACACCATACTGCTTCGCTGTTTTATCCTCAGTTGTTGCATGGTCTTATTTTTGGCATGTAAATTTATATATGTTTTGCTTGTTGCCACACGTGTATCGCGTTATAGAGTAGACCTAAATTTCATATAAGAGTAGTTTCTATTAGTTCTCACCAGATGTCCTGTATAAGCATACTAATACTTGAGTCAGTTTAACAGACTTTTATTTTAAATCTGAGTTATTATTTCCCAATAAGTCGCTATTAAGGCAGCAAATTTGTAATGGATATGTTAGCTAGATTGTCAGGCCTGTAATTTTGATATTTTTTTTATACCTTTGCATCTATTTATTTTTTGTGTTTATACTATAATGAGTAGCAAAGGTTTATTTATTTATTTATTTAGTGTTCTGTCTGACGACAGGTCCATATGAACAGGATCCTTCCATCCTTTTCTCTTCTCGGACTGGGACCTGTTCATATACGTTCTTGGCAGATGATCCAGAAGTGGTTTGCCATTGCCTTCTTCTGTGTGTGAATGGAGTAATTGTTGGGATGCCACGGAGAAACCGGGGAAGCCCCCGGAGGAAAACTCCATACTTACATACAGACCACCATATTTATACTCACTGCCATGAGAACGTGAAATCTCATACAGTATAATTATATTTATCATTGGTATCATATTTATAGTAGCAGGACATTTGCATGTACTGAATTTTTCTTTAAAATGATGACGATTTTTTTTTGCAAATTTTTGTTACTAATCTATATATATATATATATATATATATATATATATCAGTTGTAAAATATTAAATTTTTTCTTTTGTTTTCAGTTTATCAACAGTTCTTCTCTTTTATAAATGCTTCATTGTGGAGCTTTGCTTTATTGTGTCAAGTTATTAGCTAGCATGTTTGTTGTTTCCCTGCAAAAGGTGTGGCAAGCATGAGTGTGCCTGTATACATAGCAGAGAGTGCTTTTCCGGAAGTTCGCGGTCATCTGGTTACTCTGAACACCATATTCATTACCGGAGGTCAGTTCATTGCCTCTGCTGTATGTGGTGCATTTAGTTCTCATCCTCAAGGTTGGAGGTAAGAATGCATTATTTCAGGTAACATACGTAACATTTCAAACTCTTGAAAAGTGAATAATTAAATAAAAGTATGTTCGCGTTAAACTTCTGTTTGAGAAAATTTTTTACTCTACTCTCACAAATATTCGCTGTAAAAGTTTTTAACTTTTATTATGCATTTCATGTGCCATGGGACCACTATTCTATTCTGCACACTGTAAAATTCTTTCCTTGTCCACGATTTTCCGTTTTGTTTTGTGTTTGTGTTGGGATTCTGCCAGTATTATTCTATTCCAGAAGGGTTCCATGTACAAAGTCATTTGAGAAGCCTTATCATAAACATATTTTAATATAATTTTGAGGTGGTTTTGATTAGTGATCCTTGTCATTTCTAATATCACCATTACGATGAGCAGAAGTAATTTTAGAAAACAGAACATTGGTAATAATGAAGATGGCTGTTTTCTGGGTTGTTACATCGTATAAACTTCTACCAGACTAGTGCAACGACCCAGAAGACGACCATCTTCAGGCTCAATGCCATGTGAACATCTCACATTGGTAATACTCCTCGTAAACTAACTAATTCTTATTTTTGTATACTTAGCGGCTGAATATTAGATGGAGATATAGCATTTATATCTCCTCTTTTGGGGTTGAAATCGTATTTTAAGGATTCTGTAAAAAATAATTTAAGACTTGAATTAAAAATACGTAAGCTGAAAATTTATTGTACCTATAAATATTTAGTGATCACAACTTAAAAGGTGAGTTGTCAGATCTTTCTTTTTCCTTTTTTTTATTTTTGTCTTTGCCTATTTTGTGTGTTCATTTATTGCTGAGCATTTATGTTGTTCAAAGTTATACTTTGTTATAACTAGGATTTTGTGATCTCATGCATCGCACATTTTCACAACTTCAAGTCCATATTATAAAAACAATATTATTTTTCAGTTTTTTTTTTGTTTTTAAATGTAATTCTTCATTTGAATTTTGAAGCAGCTGATTACAATTCTTCTTCCACGTTAAAATATGGCCAGAAGGGTTGTAGGTTATGTCATTCAGTGACACATAAAATCGTGAAATATGCATAATTGATATTAATGCAATTATGATTTTTATGAATTCTTAACAAATGATTGGTTTATGTTTAATATGTTGGTACATTATTACAACTTAAGAAGCTCACAGCCTATTACTGCTATAATATTTTTATAGCTTTATGCCTTTATTTAGAAGTATGATGTTACAAAAGTTTAGTTTTATTTAATTTCTTATTATACAAATAACTTTTGTTATATTTTCATGTTATGTACATTACAGGTACATGCTTGGTTTAGCTGCTGTGCCAGCTTGTATACAATTCTTTGGATTCTTAGGAATGCCAGAAAGTCCTCGATGGTTGGTTTCTCAGAAAAAGTAAGTACATAATTTAATTCTGTTTTTCTGCATAAATATTTTTCTCGGCAGTTCTGTTTCCAAGAATAATAAAATGAAAGTGTAGAAGCACTTGTACTTTTAATTATCTACAGTTGTAATACTAAGATACTCAGGCTCGTGATGTAGAGAATCAATTATGACGTCGTAAACCTGGTGGTAGTACCCAATCAGGCACCATACTTCATTGCCCATGTACATGTGACTGACTCCAGGCAACCCTGATGAATGCACCAGAATTTTCACACTTCACATGTTCCCTAACTTTAATAATCTGTTAATTTGTATTAATTTTGCAGAATTTACTTTTGCTACAAAAATTCTTGGGCCAGAATACTGATCCTTTAAGCACTGTGTTTGGTATATAATTCCATAACAGCAAAAGGACTAATAAGTCATTACTAATTCATGTTTAATGATGATCAGCTTTCCTTATTGTTTCATTATGACTATCATATTTGCTGTTGTCATGGAACTGTACAAAAAGAAACACCTTTTATGTTACCAGGTACGGTGAAGCTTTGAAAGTATTGAGATCTATACGCGGGGATGATTTTCCTATTGAGGAGGAACTGGAAAGCATTAAACAAGCCTGCGTGGAGGAGGAAAATGAATTACGAGCACGAGAGCAGTCAGGAAGTAGAAGTTCTGTCTGGTTACAGATCCTGACAACAAAATACACTCGGAGAGCTTTGTTTCTTGGCTGTCTACTTCAAGGCATTCAGCAACTTTCTGGAATAAATACTGTCATGTAAGCTATTATACAGCTACTTATGCCATTGTGATGCGTGGTATGTCATATTCCGCTAACCCTAGGGGCTAGGTGCTCTGCATTTTGGATTAATTTTCTGCGTGATGTATCCGTGTCATTTCAGAATTTTAGTTTCCCTGGAAACTTCAGAACCTGTACAGTAGCGTTATGTTCATATATTAGACATTTTTACTTATCCTATCGTCGTGGTAAGATGTTCATCAGTTAACAGACTCGCCTGCATGCATATTGCCCTTATATTATTAACGAAGCAGATTATTCACCCTCACGCCCCTATATGAGCATAAAATATACTTGAAAGTTTTGAATTAAAAAGTTGTTTGGTGTTGCTTTGATAGTAAATTGAAAATACAGGGGTTGAGGTTTCCAAAATGTGAATAACAAAATATTGTATTCTTTGTTGCATGTTGTTTAATTTGCTTTGTTCAGTCTAATGTACCTTGACAGATGTTTTGTGGTTTTAAACTCCCTCCTGAAATAGTTTGACAAATATATATACAGTTTTAATCAGGAAACCTGACAGGAATGGGACATTTGGGAGACAGATATTCATATTCATAGATAGATTCTTGGTTAGTTGGTTAATTAGTAATTTCCTTATTTTATTAAAGTGCATTTTCTATACGAATTACAATTTCTGTTATTGTACTATCCCGTCTCTGCCGCTATGTTGCTGATGGTTGCTACATTATTGATGCACTTTATGCAATAGTCTCCGTGAAAACCAATTTTACAGTGCATTTAATAACAATGAAAAGTCATGGCATGAAATGTTTGGTACTTGTAGGTTATCCGGACACATCGCTTTAAAAATAGGTTAGGTTAGGTAGGATTAGGTTAGGTTAAGTTAGGTTGGGTTAAGTTAGGTTAATGTGTGTGGATAAATGACATACTTGAAATCATACATCGAGGAAACGATGAATAGCGCGAAATATTTATATCAATTTTAATTTTTAACATCAATATTAATATAGTTTGTGTATAGACTTGAAGAATAAATATATGTATGAATTGAAAACACAAACATGACGCATCTAAACTATAGACATACTTGAAAGTTATTATATTTTATTTCAATAAATGACAACTAACCTAACCTATCCCGATAACCCACGAGTACCAAATTTTTCTCTTGTATTTGTATCCTTATTTGGTCTCCTAAATGGGGTTCCAGTGCCGTGAAGTCACTTCTTCCTCTAAATGTTGGTCCTGAAAGACACTGTTGATGTCGCTATGTTATTAAAATGTTGCTATAATTGTATTTTATTTTTCAGGTATTACAGTGCGAGCATTATTCAAATGGCTGGAGTGAAAGATTACTCCGTTGCCATTTGGCTAGCTTGTGCGACAGCGTCCATAAACTTCTTCTGCACTTTCATCGGCCTGTTTCTTGTGGATCGAGTTGGACGAAGACCACTCACACTTTGGTCTCTTGGAGGCAAGTGGAGCAGAATATTGTATTGGTGTGTGAGAAATGACTTCATGGTGTAGGTAGGTTATTTTAAGGCCACTTTTAATTTATAGCATCAGTAATAAGCCATGGATTGTTCGAGTTATAGATTGAATGTTTAGGGGAACAGTATATTCCATTGCAGATTTATCTGCTACAAATCCATATGAATTTTTTATGGTTTTTGTTATGGCCACACGATGAAGTGAGTAAACTCAACAAGTACAATAATTCATCCGCTGTTTCAAGTAGGATGAAATACTGACGTAGCGTACTTATCGTTTGCAGGTGTCGTCATTTCGTTGATCATTTTGGGAGTTGGATTCCACTTAATGACTCTTGATGCACCCCCAGTGACACTAACGGGCGACAGTAGCTGTTCGTGGGCTAAGTAATTATCCTTTATATAAATGTTACGAATGTCGTGTGATAATGGAAAATAAAAGTGAGTTAATTTAATTTTTTGAGTCTTCGTTGGCTGTAACATTCAGCAAATGAATAAGAAATTGTACGTTACCGAATTTCTTATCTGTTTATTTCTTTATTACTACGCTTCCGTCATCTTCACGCATATTGCGTATTTGTTGCTTGAATGATAAAACTTTGTTTAATAAGACATGGGTTAGTACAGTTTTTCTGATGTTTTGGTAACAAGAATTAAGACTCGTTTACGGTAGCATGTCTTGACCATTTTCTAGAAACATGTATTAAGTTATTAACCTTGTGGTTAAACAACATGAAATTCAAGGGAGTTTGGAGTGCAGTCGACTCTTACACTCGTTTGTCTAATTTTTGTTACACAACAGATGTGCCCACGCAGTAGTCGGGTGACTCGGATAAATGCGTGCTTTAGAAATAATGTTTTATTTTGCTGCTTTACTTTTTTGTAACACGTCATAGAGTTGAATTACTTGTCATCTTTTACGATATCATAAATCTGGATATCTGTACTGTTCACAAAGTTACCGCCGTTGACTTGTAACGTGCGAAATATATACAATAGTTTACTCAGAAGACGAAGACATGTTTTTGAGCTTACTGTTTAAATACATAACCTTAAATTCTGCATTATTGCAGGTCTTGCACAGAATGTATAAGTGAAGATTGCGGTTTCTGTTACTTGGATTTGCCTTCTGGAGTAACTAACGGATCTTGCTGGTCACAAAACCCCCGTGATCCGTCTTCTCACCCAACGTCAGGCATCTGCAGTAATGCGACAGCAATGAGTGAGAACGCGAGGCTCACGTGGGCTGTGGACTGGTGTCCGTCAAGGTATTCCTGGGTAGCGGTTGTTGCGCTTGGAATATACCTGCTCTTCTTTGCACCAGGTAACAACTCGCAGACGTGGTGAGAAATGGAGAATTTCTTATTATAACTAAAGATCGTATAAAAAGGACCCACATTTGTGACTAACTTGTTCTTGAATAATTTAGCTGTTATGGTCGTGTAGGTATGGGACCGATGCCGTGGACAATCAACTCTGAAATATATCCTATGTGGGCTAGGAGCTCATGTAACAGTGTTGCCACATCAACAAACTGGTTATTCAATCTTCTCATCTCTATGACATTCCTAACATTAACGAAGGAGCTTACCAAGGAAGGTAAGGTGTAACTTCTGACCAATCAGAGAAGCTTACGACGACTTAGATTTTTCTGATAATCCTCTTTCATGGAATGTATGGTACTTTAGAAATTAAGCTATTTTTTCCAGTCATTATGAATTGTTTTTTCTCATAAGTGTATGTAACTTATTTTAATGGTCTTAAGGATTTTCTTATCATTTTTTCCGTCATAAACAAAGTTTTAGCGAGTAACTTACAGATAATACAGGCTGAACAAAACGTCGCACGACCCATTCTGTTTGGCCTAAGTGAACTTCTGTAGGATTATCAGCTCTGGAGAGAAAGTTCTCTCTGTGACTTGAATGGAGAACGTAACAAAATTTGATGAATATCATCCAAACTATCATCATTCAACATTGAAGGTCTTTCAGAACAGTCTCTGTCCTATACACTTCCTGTGTCTTGGAAACAATTCACCAGACATGATACCGTCAATTTGTATGGAGCAGGAGAATCGGGATACGTACCCCAAAACTCTTTATGGCAAGTAAAGTATGAATGAGATGTCGGGTAGTGTTCGACAATGGACACTTCTGAAAATCCTTGCACTTCAGCTGTTTCAAGGTAATTGATGAACTGGCTTGAGCAGGTTACAACATGACATAACCTGCTTGGGATCTTGTATAGTCGCAGCGATGCCATGTGTTCATTAGGCAGATGGAATTATAATGAATTTCAGCCATAAATAAATGTTTTAAAATGGGTTACATGACTTTGAATGGTGAGTGAGTGTACAGCTCTGTTTTGGTTCTTGGTTATGTTATATGTTATGCCATCAGCTGTCTGTCAGTTGGAAATTGTTGAATTTGGTAGCAGTGAATGTGCATGTTTTATGGGGTACTGCTACCTCATTTCCTTAGGAAAGTGAAGATATTTATGGATATAAACTTTCTTAACAAGAGAATTGTTAGTTAAATGAAATCCTTTCAGTTGCCTGATCCTAGATACCTAAATTTGTTTTGATGGTTACATCCATCTTCTACCAAGAACATTACAGAAAGTTGCTTCTGCTGTGTATGGAGCTGGCTGTCTTTTTGGAAAAGAATATAATTATGACAAATTGTTCTGTGGTAAAATTATATCCCATAGGTTTCCAAATTGATTATTACATCCAGTAAATTTCATTATTTCATTATCTTTTGTTAAATTAATTTGTGGGCTTTTGCGCTAACATTATTCAAGTCTAATGAGCTGCAATATCTCCATTTAATGTTGATCTGTATCCAGATTTAACACTGATGAAGGTAAAACTAATTTCAGTTTGTGTCTACTGACGCTGCAATCTTTTGTATTTTGAATAAAGTTATAAAATATTTCAATATTTGTGCCATTCCATCTCAGTTCGTAAATGAAGAAATCATTATTGACACACCCACATATAAATGAGTCCTGTTAAGAAAAGAACAACTTTATTTATAAGATACTGCGTTAGTCTCTTTAGAAATTGTCTCAGTGAAACTAGTCATAAAATATGTTGTTGAAACTGTAAAGCCATTTTGGATGTTCCTCATTTTTTTCAGGAGCCTTCTACCTTTATGCCGGCTTTGCTGCGCTTGGGTTGATCGCTTTACTGTTCCTCTTACCGGAGACAAAAGGAAGATCTCTGGAGGAAATGGAGACTGTATTTTCTGGACCCTGGTGTATGAGAGTTGGTTCCTCAGATCCAAAAAATGTTCAGTACGTACATATTCGAGGCTTGAACCGGGACTGTCATGAAGATGAGGCTGATAGCGGTGACAGTGACAGCTAATGCACTGTCTTTTGCTTTTGTTAGGAAAACAGAGAAAAGGAAATATTTATTACCGTATGCTCTTCCGTTCTGTAGCTGGCTACTAACTTTCTTATGTACAACTGGCAACATTTTAGGGTCCAATCCAAAATGCATTTCTTGCAGATTTATTACAGGGATGAGCTGTATCAAAATATAATATTTAGCCACTAGCATTAAATGTTTGAAAAATGCATTTTGGCAAAAAAAAAAAAGTGTCTACTATTTATGAATAGTGATACGTGGATATAAGAGGCTTATTAATTCTAAGCACACATGAAAAGTTAATTATGATTGTGAGAAGCGGTGAAGATATCGATGCTGTTCTTATACTTGCGATTGAGTCGGCACATTCAAGATGCCGACTGAATTACATATGTAGTGGATCAGCTATTATTTATTGATGTGTTGTGCCATATTTGAATGTTTCTGATATTTGGGCAAGGTTTAACCATTGTGATTAGAAATCTTATGAAATGGGCCAAGTACTTTGAATAGTTTGGGCATTTTATTAGACTGTTGTCCAAGAATATACATTGTCATGTACCCTTTGGCTTAGATGCTTGAAATTAAATTAGGGAAAGTTAATTTTTAAACACATTAAAACCCACTCTTTAATTGTCTCTTTCCTTGGAAAATTTAAATTGAGCATTAATTAATTTCTAAACATTGGGTTAGCATTAATTTCATCATCCGTCATGTTTAGCGTTTGCCTTACGGGCAGAAATTAAAATATGGATAGAGAAAAAGAAACCCCTAAAATTCAGGTATTACTTTGGTCAAGACTGTCTGATGAACTGAATGAAATCCAGGTTTAGAGCAGCGAGTAACACATTAAATTTCTTCTGCCGAAACTCAGAATACACGAAAGTAGCAAGAAAGAAATATTTTATAATTTGTGTTATGTTGAATGTAGATAAGCCAGAGGCAATGTAACACTATTTTTTGTCAGTCATCATTTACGTATGGCATGTTTTATTTATTATAAGATACATATCAAGCAGCAGTTTGAAACAGTTAATTGACATTTATTAGTCAGCTGATCTCTTCACTCAGCCCACTCTTTCATCCTGCAATGATCAAGGGATGGTGTTTTGAGAAATTAACTTTTTATATGTCCAGTATTATCGTCGTCGTCATTCCAATTATGGTTATGTTCGCACACGTCACTTTATTACAGGATTATTTGCTACCACGTATGCAATGTCCCAGACATTCCATAGGGATAATTTTGCTTTGTGTCATTAGAATGTGTGCATTTTTTAATATTATTTATGTATTGGCTCTTAAGTATTTATATGACCAGAACTATTAAAGAAGACATGCGAGGACCAGCTTGGATGCGCCGTACATAGATTTGAAGATAATATTTAGACTTCTTTGTTACATATTACGCAGTACTGTTAGAATAATATTGAAAATATAATTGGATTACCTTAAACATGATGAAGTTTGCTTCTAAAATAAAAAGTCAATACTTTAGGTGATATATAATTAAAAGGTAATATTTTAAAAAAAACAGTGTCTAGGGTAACCTTCAGTGATATGCCTTTCTTTTGAGCATTTGTGAAAATCAGACATACCTCATATATATTTAAAGTAATGAATTATATAATTTGACTGCTCACTTTTTTCTTTGAAATATTTAAAATCTCTTGGTTTATCGAACCATGAAAGTAAATGCAATACAATGTAGGACACAGTTCAACAAATGCCTGAACAAGAATTAACCTAATATTAATTGCAATGTTTGTTATTTCAGTGAATTTTCATTTTCTCCAAACCGCAGTAAATTGAAATGTAGGCGTCAAATGTACCACAAAGACATAGTATCAAAACCTACCGTATTTATTGAGCCAGGTTAGTGTTAAAAGTAAGAAGTGATTTAGTTAATGTTTAACTTACTCTTGTGTAATCTTTTAGTGTTTCAACCAAAACATTGCTTGTTGGTTGATTGCAAATGCTTGGGGAAGAAACGCATGAATCTTAACCTCAAAACTAATATTTATTCGATGGAATATCTAACATATAACAAGACTGGATGCAGTTGACCCTGTAAGCTTCGGCTAATACCGTACATCCTCTCAGACACTAATATAAAGTTAAAGTTACCTCGGACAGCATTTTGAAAGTCACCCTACTGACCCAACTAATGTATCCCTGAGCCGGAAGAAGCCGTTGCATTCTGTGGTCTTGCCCCTTCATAATTCTATGACGGACGTCACGATGTGCATTACAACGGACGTACTTTGTACGGTCGTGTGGCCCCCGCCTGAACTAAATTTTTGTATCGTCTTGTAGACTTGAAGCTTTCATGGCGTCTGGAAGTCATAAAATTTTGTGTGATCGGCTGCATCAATTTAGAATGTAAGGTGAAACTTTTAAAGACGTCTCTGTCTCGGTTATTTAAAAATCCAAAATTATCATTTTGGCTTCCGTAAGCCATAGTCAGTATAGACCTTTATAATATTAGTTATAAAATAGTGAACACTGCTTTATTTATTAAATATATTAGTTACCATGGCAAATTTTGAGGTTGGACATGGAAAAGGAGACCTCCAGATGTGGGGGGGGGGGGGGTGTTTTTTGAAAATACAGAATAAATATTTGTAAACAGCCTGCAAAGAGTAATTCTCCCTTTTGCAGGGTATCGGCTGTGGAATAATTACTCCTCTTTATAAAAACCACTGTGTTATGAAATGTTGTACATAGGGATAGGAGAAATATGTACAAAATTTTTGTTGGAAAACTTGATTAGAAGAGACCACTAAAAACATCACATTGATGTTTATTTGCAGTTTCCAGCCACTGCCACTTCATCTGTTGTTCTTTTTTCATTAAAAATCTTCACTGCTTACCCATAAGCCTACTGTGGTTAGCCTGGAAATGTTGCTTGAGCTTGTTTGGCTTCGCTGATTCATTGCTTAGAACTTGTCCACACACAAGACATTGTGATTTGTCCACTCTATGGTCAATGGTATACATGAATTATAAAGGAACTCTTCTTTACATTACACTAACATTTCCGTGGCGTAACAGCCCTCTGAGAGCCAAAGCCGACTAGCTGGCTGCTGGCCTCACGTTCACATGCCTAAGCAGAGGTGAACGATCATCCAACCAGATGTAGGGTGACGTGTGGTCAGTACGACGAACCCCCAGCCATTGCTAGTTTTCATGACCGGACATTAACATTATCTTTTTCTATTTAATTGTTATGCCTTATTTTTCTGTTGTGTTTTACATTCTAAGACTTTTAAGAGCTTACTACTTCTGCTACCTGAGTGCACGATACAGTCTGTCCTTTTGGCTTCAGCTGCTTTATACTTCAGTAACATGACACGCTCGTTTATAAATAACTGATTTTTGCTTCCGTTTGATCAAGTTACAAGAAAATCAGAATATTCCTATTTTATGAAATGTACAGTGCTTAATGTTGCTGTTATGATTTTTTGTGAAAGACTTTTCTGTGCTGAAATATCTATTCTTGGCTCGTTTAAATGACCCTCAGCATGGAATCTGAAAAGGTATTTTGGAAATAGGTACACGTTTGAAATTGCAACACATCCAACCTAAAATGAATGAATAATGGCTTCATTACTTCTTTTTCAATTTCACACTCATTGTAATATTTTTTTAACTAGTATTATAGTATAGACTTACTGAATTTACATGGACTTTGATTTGAAAATTGAAGTGGGATTACATCAGGGTTATCAGTTATTCAGTTTGTCAGTCCATATTAGGAGACGAACATTAAGATAATTAATAAATTTCCCACTATCTCTTTTCTTTGCAAATAAGTCCGTCTTACGTGTTTGTGGGCACTGAAACGAATGGGAATGTGATTTACTGCAGTATTGAATGCGATACATGTTGCAAGTTGTACAGCAGCAAGATAACAGTGTCCTTGTTTTAAAGGAAATGTTCTGTGTTTATATTTGTGAATGGTGTGAGATGAATTTGCATGAATAATTTATACGCCGTGCATTTACTGCCTTCTTGTGTTATGTATGGGCCGAATGGACGGGTGATTATGGTATTTATGTGTGTGTGTATTTTTCTCTGTTTAAATGTGTTATTAAAATCTCTGTATACCTAGTATTATATTAATTGCAAGTTAATTTGTAATATATGCACAACTTCAAAGACAATAATTTTTGTTGTAAAGCTGACAACTTTTGATCACATATTAATCCCAGATAGTATTACTGGGAAATTTTCTTTCTGTAATAGTCGTGTATAAGGGCACAGATATTCCTGTATAAGTACAGTGAGAAGAAAATTAATGTTTCTAAAATTGTTTTTAAAAAAAGGAGGTAATTTAATTAGTTGTGGTCTTATGTATAGATATGTTATTCAAAAGTATTATGGACTAAACTTTCTGAGGAAGAAAAAATAAACATGAACCACAAAAATATATCACATAGTCACAAATATTTGTATGATGTCTGCACTGTAGCTTGTATTTTGTATTCTACAAAGTATGAAACTTTGTGTTCACACACAGGGAATGTATTTATGTTTTTAATGGGCACAGACTTGATAAATGCCACTTATAATAATGTTAGTAATATGAAAAATTTATAGTTGCATGTCTTGAAAGGTTTTAGTGCAGACATAATTATACTGTCGCATATGATGCTGTAATCTGTCATAAGAGATATTTATATAGTTTGTTTATGTTTTTTTTTACCATATTAGAACTATGTATATATAGAATATTATCTATTAGGTTTATGTCTGTGTCCTGGACGTTAATTTATATTTACATTTAGCATTTTAATATGGAGAAATGTAATAACAGTGTACTGGAAACCCGCCTTGAGGCTCTCTCAGTATGAAGAAACAGATGGAAAATCTTTCAGGGAATATAAAACTAAGTCATGGAATTGAATACTTTAGTTGGAAAATGAAAGGTCATGGTTAAAATTAAGAACAAATTTGATTGTAATTGAAATATTAAACTTAGATTTCAAGAGAAATTATCTGTTTTCTGATATAATTAATTAGACATTTACAGAAAAACATTTGAATTTTTGGTTGATCTTTTCTGTAATAATTCCCAGATGGCAAAGTTTATAATATAGAGAGTTTTGAGTTTTTCCCCTGCATTTGTACCTGATTTGTAATTCTTAATGATTCTCGATTTCATACCCTTTTATCTTTTATTTTGAGGAAATCATAATTAATTTAATTTAAATGTACTGTTATTATAATCTTATCACATAATGTCATTATGGAACGTATTGAATTTTGTGGATTGTGTGCTTTGTAATATTTCCAGACAATGCCACGTAACAAGTATTAAATCCAAAATCTGCATTTATTTTTGATTAGTTGAATCTGTTTTTAAAAGAAAGAAATTGAACAGCATACAGAAAACATTTCATAGAAGTGACATTTCAATTTTGTGTTATAAAATTAATTTGACTGCCAATAAACACCGTCTGTCCAGAATTTTGAATTCTCACATAATGCAAGGAGTCGGTACTAGATAGCATGTGGACATTTTTCTTTGATGGTGTTGAAAGACTGAACATTCTCTTGAATGTGAGACAATTTATATTACCTTTGTCAAAATTGATAATAGTGAAGAAATGTTAAGAATTAGTGTATTAAGGAAAAAATGTTTATACATTCTTACCAGAAACCTACAGTATTACGTAACTTGAAATCAGTTTATTTATTTGAACAATATGATTTTTAGTAAATACATTAAACTATGAAAATGCCAATACATTTCTTTAATTTCAACTAATTACATTTTTGAGAAAGGTCAATTTCTATATCCTGTCTCGTAAATTCGTTTAGGAAGAGTCACATCAAGAGCGATGGCTATGTCTCATGAGAAAGGACTGTTTATTTATATGTTTACATTTCACATTTAATAAATAGTAAGGGAAATTGCATAATATAATTCACTTTTCTTTTTTGAAGTTGGTTAGTGATTTGGTACACTTCCTGCAGATTGTGAGGGATTACTTGCTTATTCCTGCGCACATGTTATTTGGTACATGGAAACTTTCCTCAAGTTTCAGGTTCTCATGACAGCAAGTATGAAGTCTGGTAGAAATTTATTGAGTCGGTGAACTTCTACCAGACTACACAGTGCAACAATGCAGAAGACAGCCATCTTAACATAAATTTATTTGAATACAAAAAGAATTTCAGTGATAATAGAGCTGCAACTGCTTCTCGTAGCTCCCTTTGGATTCTAGACAATTCAAAAACAATTTGCCTCCTGCTGCTTTGCAGTATGTATCATCTGAATAAGGCAACAGAGAAATGAAAATCCGTCTTAAGGGAATCAGTTCCAGAGAGGTAAATTAATATGCATTAATAGTGATTCTAAAGAATTGCGACATACCAAAAAATTTAATAAGTTTTTCAACCACCAATTTAAACTTAACAAAATAATTTTATATCCATCTGAATTACTATGGACTTATTTTTATGTTTGTAAGAATGGATCACATAAGAATTTAGTAGGATGTAATTAAAAATAAGTCTGAAAGCTCTGTCCTCCCAGTTTCTTATCTTATATCTGACCCACTATTATATTTAAATTTAGAATTTATATGTTCTAAAGTACAGTATTAATTATAAATAATCCAAATGGCAGTACTTTTTTCTTTTTGGCTTATGTGCTTGTGTTATGGTATATGTCTAGCTTGAGTCAGGCTTTGTTTTGTAATGCTTCTGGAATGCTTGTGAACATGAAGTCTATTGTCTTCATATACGTACATGCACGCGCGCACATGCACACACACACGCGTTAATATAATATCTAACTCACAAGTGTCACTGAACATTGCATGCTTCATATGTTGAAGGTCCAACTATACTGAATGAGGATTTTCATGAGGAACTTTCATCTAAATTTTCTCTACCTCTTCCTAAAGAGTTGCAATTTACATATAAAATGCCTGGTGCTGTGACATAAATGTATCCATGTTCTACACAAATGGAATCTTGCACAACTCAGAGTCATATGAGAATATTTGAAGGGAAACCACTTCCTCTCATGACTGCTACTGACTCTTCAGGTTAACTTTTTGGTTAGGAAAGGACATACATTGGCACAGATGCAAAATAATCTTTTTTTACCATTCCCGCTTAAATCTGAACTTCATCAGTACAAATTTAACGATGACAAAGCTTTATGAAATGTAGTTAACACAAAGCATTCAGGGCACACACAAGGAGTTATCAATTAATTTTGTCCTTGCTCAAAAATTCCAGAGATAATGCATGAAAGTGAACTTTTCACATTTAGGTTAGTAGGAGGGTGACTGTGAAAATGCCATTTTGTTCAGTTATTGCCTTGAATGAATTTGAAATTAAATTAAATGCTTGATAGTAGTTGTCTCATATACTCATCTATAAACTTTTTCATTAGAATTCCACTAGAGACCTGTGAATAATAAGTGCTAATATTATTTGTTCATAAATTATACTGTTTTGTTTTCTCTGAATGTGTAATGTGAAGACTTGTAGACATCACAGGTTGATCATCCATCCAGCTGTGACTTATGATGGTTAACTGGTTTATAGGTCTATGTAATGAAACTGTATCCAGTGCTCAAGCTAACTGGTTTGGCTGTCCAAGAGTCCAACTGTTAACAAGATTTCAGTTCTTAAATGCTATTTTGGATATTGATAATTCATTGACAAATGATTGCTTTCATGTATATGTAAACATTATTCGAAACTGGCACTGTATGAAATTATAACATAAGTTTATATTTGAATGTGAAATATTTTATTTTACCAAAATCAGGAATATTTTAAACTTGGGTAGGTTTTATGGGATCAATATTTTATGTTATGGTGATATTTTTTACGGTTAACCTTGTATTATAAATTTCGTAAAATGGGAAAAGGATACGGAATTGGGGCATGAAGCGTGTTCAAACCGGGACATTATATTTTACATCCAACGTAGTTCAAATCTCAGGCTCCAGGGGACTGGATCATACAAAATACGTACCAGACCCGAAACACGCGTGATAAGACTCGCTGTCTCAATCGGTAATGCAGTTGTAACATGCAATTTAGTTTCCTGTGTTCGTAATAGGGTTATTTAAGTTGTTTCTTGAACAGTACGATAACGAACAGCTTCTGTATGATAAAATCTGATTATAGCTGACAGATTATCTTAAATGTTATAAGAATTACATTCCTTGAGGATCCGGAAGTAGAGGCTACATTGGTATGTGGAAGGACAAAGTGGACACTAAATTTAAATGTTAACTGAATTTTAATAATAATATGCATTTAAGGGCGTTAATTTTAGATACATTAATGGAAATGCTAAGCCAAGATAATGATTCGAAATGATGAGAGTCATGTTGAACATATTTCGATATTTCCGCGTATTATACATCAATGATTTCCGGCGTTTACGAATATGGCGGGTTATGAAATTTAAATTTACTTTCGTAGCTTGAATGATTTAGTGATAGAATGAACTTCACTGCTGTTTTGAAGATAACTATAATCACTTCTGCTTCTCTGATACTGTTTCTTTCGTATCACTTACTACAATTGTGTAACTTAAAAATATAATATTATTCAATTGAATTATATATTTTGTGTGCACTTTGAAGCATAACTATAATCACACAGTTGTATAGATATAGGGCAGTACAGTTGGTTCAAGTTACCAAATTTCATTATGAAATAGGTTATATTTTTAACATTTTCAACTAAAAGGGGGTAAAATATATTGGAAAACAATGAGATCAGTACTTACCCCTCAAACTCCACTTTAATCATAAACTTATTATAATAGCAATGAGGGCATACTTCTGCAAGATGGAAAAATAATATAAATACAGTACAAATGGTTTAAGTTTAATGTATTTTGATTTATGCATAGGCAAATAAATATCTATTCCTTTTTTCAGTGTGAAAAGTGTAGAAGCTGTGACCAGTCAAATGTAAATTAGGTGCTACAAATATCAAACTTCGCAGATCAATACACATCGATGGCATTGCATCATGGACATGTCATAATACTTCAAGACAGGAATATGAAACTACTTTTTAATTTAATTAATGTTATGATTTTTTAATTTTACATTTACGTTTGTTTCTTATTCTATCAGTATCACGACTGCTACTGTTTCATTTTTGAAGAAAGTAACTTCTATATTGAAAAATATTACCTGAAGATATTTAACTGCACTTGTTTAATTATGTGAGGTAGACAGACATGTATGTTTGTTTGAGAAGACATTCTGGTTCCACAACCAAAAACAAGAAATGAATTAGTATATATTTTTAAAAATAAGGGCATGCAGAAACAAAATGTTCTGGAGGTATATATGTTTATTATGCATGAAATAAACAATTTATGCATTGCATCATGTAGTCTTTACAGAACAATAACATTGTAGCTGTTAGTGTTTTTATATTACTTTGTGTTTGTATGTCACATGTTTGTTAAATATTTTTGTATTGTAACTTTTTTTATTATTATTTTTTCATCTACTGTGTTATGTTTCATTTTAGCAAAATTTAAATTATAACATATTTAAAATTAACTTAGATTCCAATGTCAGTCTGATAGTTATTCTGTTAAAAGACATTTGAAAAGTATTAAGACAATTATATTGTTGTACTGTACAAATATTTTATGTGTATTCAGTTCAGACACTGGCTGTGGACAATGGTAACAAAATTCTGCAGACAAATATAATTAATATCTCTTTGTGGTCTATAATTGAAACAGACATACTCTCTTCTGTAATAAATGAAATTACAAAGCACAAATATCATTAGTATGCTCTGTTACTTCCAGAATTAAAATTTTAGAGTGAGAATGGAATGTTTGTTTCTCTTTATGTACACATTTACAGTATTGTAGATGTATTGTGTGTTTGCATTTATAAATGAGAATGACACATTTAGCTGTGATTTATTTAAAGGGTCTATATTTTCAGTATCTCCATAATGCTTTTATTATTAAAAAGTAGATTTTGCACTTGGGTATATGTGATTGAACACCAGGGTGCAGTATTTTATGTCTAATATATTTATCTGTCAATAAAACTAATATTATTTGGAAGCACAGTGGATTAATGTAATAGTTAATATTAGTGGTCAACAAATTATAATTTTGTAAATAAAACTCTACGGCAAGCTACATATGAGAGTTATAACTTGTTATGCAATCATTAAAATCTGTGGATTAGACATTTGCAGCACTGAAAACAAAATACAAATATGTATACCAAGTTGAAATTGTGGTTATGTGTTGAATTTTCATCATAAAGTAAAATATGGTGCATCCTATAAGCCGAGGAATAGATGTAACACCTGTATTCTCAAGAATAAGTAATCTATATTTTCTCGGTTGCAAATATGAATTCTTATTCAATAAATAATTTCTGATATGAAACTACGCCATAAAAATGTAATTACTTTCTTTCCCCAGTATAGCTAGTTTTCTAATACCAGTAGTTAAGATCGCTGCTTTGCAGTTACCTTTACCAAGGTACAAATAAATTTAAATAGAATAGCGGCGATTGAAGTATCATTGTAAGGGTTGTATTTATGTTCGTGTAGTTGCTGGTACGAAGTTTTAAATGACGGACTACCTTGAAGAAAACGACATACAACGGGTTGCTTGTAAAACATGTCTTTGTGAAAGATCAATAAAGTGTACAATGTATTATAAAACAGATATAAACTTTGTTCATTTCTTCTTTTGCATGTTTCATACCATATAATTCATCTGAGTGAATTTATGAATATTTTGCCGATTTCAATTTAAAATCACCCATTCAGAAAGTCCACAACACAGTAAGGAACGTCTGATGAGTGTTTGTAAATGTAGAACACTTGACCAGTGGAGTATTTCTGACCATGCCCGACTTGTTACGAATTACGAAGGCCTGTAGGTTGTATTTTCTGTGGCCCGTAGGTAATCTATGGTAGCCGCTGCTAGCAGAAATGGATCTTAATATGAAACGAGAAATGCCGGTACAGTGCTGTAATCATAAAATGTGTAACGCATATTTTTTATGTTGCAGTTTTATATTCTCGGTGGATTTATAAGTCAATAGAGTGAATAATCTTTCTGTTTTGTGTCACAACGCAAGTCTAAAAGAATGAAAGAAAGTTGATTTGCCGCTTGTCGTTGGCATTACGAATCAAGTCGCAGTCGTCGGACTTTTAATATTGAAGAAGATTATTTGGTATGTTGATACACAATAAAACTCACCCTTATGTAGTTTGAGTTGAAAGTAACGATGTTTTATGTGGTGTGTTTAGTATTTGTATAGTTACCATCAACTAACCTTAAACAATTTATTTACAGTATATGAAATTATCAGTGTGCGGCTAGCATACATTTCGGCATCTTCAGTTCAGTTTCACTGTTACAGTAGCCTTATAAATGACGAAATTTTACACATATATGATGTTCGTTGCCTTGAATTTGTAACAACTGAAATTTCCAACACTTGATATGGACTTTTTATGGTGTCTTATTTATATTATATTACTTGAGATTACTAAATCGACTATGATTTTATGAACTTGCCTGAGAAAATGTTATTTTTCCTCAATTGTATTATCTTTCATACATCTGTGATCCAGTGTTTAACTTGAGTTGACATTGCTACCTGTGGTTTGTGACACCACAATGCTGCAAATGGCTGTCAAGGCTTTATTGCCACATATAAACCTCTTTATTTGATCAGAAATTGTTTTTACCATAAAAATATGACTATAGTGTTTAAAATTTTGTTTAGGCAATGTATTGGCTTGATTTTATTATATGCTTTATATAAATGAAGCATTAAGATATTTCCACATTGTGGTTTGTCTTATCTTTACAACAGTGTACAGTA